>NC_092872.1:300415080-300735267 GCF_028372415.1 Notamacropus eugenii | reverse complement strand
ATAGATAGTTTTAATTTCTTCATGTGATATCTGCCTATTCATATCCTTTGTGTGTCCCTATTCCTAGCCTGTTATGCTAGAGACTTTAGGAATTTTCCTCTTGGGTGGGATTTGAGACTCTGTCTCTTGGTTGAGCTGAATTACCTTCATCCCAAAGGGAGAATTATTTCATTCTGTATCATCTGGTACATATATATGTATATGTGTATGTGTATGTATATGTATGTATACACACACGTATACTTTCTATGATTTCTGTTTGGTGTTGACTTGTATAAACGAGTCTTTGTTATTTGCTATGTGTGTTGATTGTAGAATTGGCATTTGGTGGGAGGAGAGTCAAACCTTGGATATAAAGCTTAGAATCCTTTCCCCTTTAAGAAATAATGATTAGGAGCTTAGCTTGAACCTGAAATCTACATCTCTCATAATAATAATATGTAAGGGAACACAGAGACAAAATTCTAAGCCATTAGCCTCCCCCCTCTCTAAGGAGAGTGGAGGCCTGAGTCTCTGTCCCCTAAGCTCTTGCTTTCTCTCTTGGCAAAAATCAAAGTCTCCTTAAAAAAGAGTAGGGGGAAGAGATCCCTCAGATACATCTATTCTGGCCTCCCAGAAAGCCAAATCAGAACAGCTTTGCTATACTAAGTATATTCCATAGCATACGGATTAGAACATCTGGAACCCAGGGAGAAAGTTAAAAAAGGGAATTGCACTAGTGAGTAGTGATGGTGGGATTATCTCTGAGTGTTCCTTTTGGCACCTACCTCATTCTAAAATGAGATACTCATATCCACATTCAAACACCCTCCTTTATATGCATAAAAGGAAAGAAAATAATGATTAAAATGTTAAAATGAGATGTCTTCTATTTAGAAATCACTTCCTAAGTTCAGTTATCAGCCATGATTCCATCGTTTTGTTTTTTGCTACATCCAAGATTTTGTTGGTGTGAATTCTTCTTCCACAGATATAGGTCATAATCCCATGTATGCCTGTTCATCCTATGTGATTTTTGTCTAAATTTCCCCCATAAAGGATCTACCAATAGACTAGAAGTTTTCTTCCTTTTCTTTTAGTTTGTTGGGGGTACCAATATAACACTATGTTATATATCTGTTGTCTCCAATTCTAACTATGTGACTGACCCACTTTCTTTTCTGGTAATATAAGCCCTGATGGTAATTTATTTTATACCATTTCTCACTGACAAGTTGTTGCTGAAAACATGTTGAAGTCTGCTTATGTCTACTTTGGATTTTTCTGTTACCCTTTGGTTTGTTTGTAATTTTGATTCTTCTGAAATCATTGTGCTTCATGATTTACAACCATATGGTGTTGCCAGAAAAATACTAACATTAAAGAGATTTTTTTTTCCGCAGCAGCAAGCAGTTTGGTATTGTTGAAAGCACTGCATAATTTTCTAAATGGAATATCAGCTGATCTTCTCCTCCTACTCAATTCTGGGTCTAGCCTAGTATCTTTCTGTAGAACTTCTCCAAGATTCACTTACTGATGTGTGTCAGCACCTGAGCAATGTATGTTTATCATAGTACATTGTCACATGCAAGTAAGAGTGTTTGGAGACTATCAATAAATGATACTTTTGTTGTATTTTGCACAGGATCTATTTTATGTTCTTTTGCAGAAAGACAGGAAAACTAGAAATGTGTGCGCCAAATAGCATTTCCTCATCCTGCCTCACCTGGAGAACATTATGGTAAAGGTCAATTGACTGTTCTGGTTTCTGCTCCCTGCCTTCCCATCTGTATTCTCGATTCTAAGTATTCCCTGTAACAGATCCTCCAAGTAAGGACCACTTAGGATCACTGGCTGGTCCTAATCGCTCTTTGTGATTGGCTCTTATGTCCCTAAAACTATTGAATAAGTGTAGGACAGGTATGCTGAAGCTCAGCTGAGGCTAATGAAGAAAGTTAAAGCCAACAAAAAACATTTTTTAAAAGTGTTAGCTGCAGAATAGAGATGATTCAGGAAGAATGCCTTTCCAGAAAATGAATTCTTGCTCTAGACCTGTATAGATTTATCTTGTGTTTGGCCTGACCCTAAATAGAGGTAGTCAGGCTTCTTTCTATTTCTCTGGCTCAATTTTCCCTCACTGGAGTTCTAGAGAAAATCTTTTCAATAAAGATTAATTATGACTTATGTCTAGTGACTCCTCCAAAAAGGAATTAAAAGGCTGTTATTGTACAAAAAGGGTGGTTAAGTGATGCGGTAGATAGATAGATAGATAGAAGTAGTGCTCTGGGCTAGAGTCAGGAAGACTCATCTTCCTGAATTCAAATCCAGTCTTGGACACCTACTAGCTGGGTGACCTTGAGCAAATCACTTAACCCTATTTTCTTCAGTTTCCTCATCTGTAAAATAAGTTGAAGAAGTAAATGGAAAACCATAGACATGACTGAAAGACAACTCAATAACATTTCACAAGGAAGGCTTCAAGGACAGGACAGCTATTTCCTCTACCATAAAGGAAGTACTTAAAATCTAAAATACTCACAAGTAAGCATTCACAAAGACTTTAAGCATAGAACAATAGCCCCTCACTATCATCTTCCTCAAAGACTTTCACCCTCACATACTGCCTCAGCTAGCTCACTCTGATGAGTCCATTTCTACTAGATGTTCATTTCTCCTCTTAGAATCTTCTTCTGTCTGCCTTTGGTGGACTACTGAACAGATGCTTTTGCACAATTTACAAGTCCAGGTTTCCTGGCCAGGCAAAGCATGGCCTGAACTTTCTTAGTCCTTTCACTTGTAATGTTTTCTTGACAGTGTCTCCTAGTGGTGTTTTGTCTTCTCCTTGTACAAGCAAGGAGTTTGTGATTGGCTCATCTTCTGCTTGGTAACTCAAAAAGTCCCAAACTTTGATCTCAAAAGTCTAGAAACATCCATTTCTCAAGATCGCATCAGTGATCTTCTTGGAAAGAAAAAAAAGAAGAGGTGATCAGGGGTTTAAGGTCTTAGACTTGCTGAGAACAGCCACATGTTTTCACTGCCATTATATTAGAAGTACAAAGGGAAGGGGAGAAATCCTCTCCCTACTGATCAGAAATACAAGAGAGAGCTGGTAGAATTCCAGGTGATATGTCTGAAAGAGAAGAAGAGATAGAGTTGTACATAGTTATTCTCTTCAGTCCATTTTATTTTTTAAAATTCTAATTTAATTTTAAAAAATTATCAAGAATTTATCTTTTATCATTCCTGTTGGAAAAAAAAGAGAAAAAACAATTTTTTTTTTTGGTAAGAAATGAGCATAGCCAATTCATTCTTGAACAATTTCTTTAAAAAAGCCTTCAAGATTCTTTATTTTTATAACATAGTTTAGTATAGTTTATAGTAAAAATTTTTGAGGGTTTTTGGCTTCTGCTTCCCTCATTCTGCGTTAATTAGACAAATCTTTCTATATCTTTTTCTTTTTCTTTTTTGCAGTACAATAGTATTCCATTCTATTCATTTACCCCAATTTGTTAAGCCATTCTCCAACTGATGGACATTCTCTAGTCTTTAGTTTTTTGTCATTACAAAGTGAACTGCTATAAATGTTTTTGCATACATAAGACCTTTTCCTCTTTGATTTCTTTTGGTTATAGGCCTATGAGTGTTTTGGTTGTGTTAAAAGACATATACAATTTAGTATCATTTTGATCACAGTTCTGAATTGCTTTTCATTATGTCTGTACCAATTTACTGATCTACTGTGGGACTAACTTTTCCAGTTATATGAGTGAGAGGTGGAATCCCAACGTTGTTTTAATTTGCATTTTTGCAGTTACCAGTGACATAGTTTTTTTTTTTTTTGACTATAAATAGCTTTGATTTCTTCACTTTCCAACTTCTGGTTTGTATACTTTCATCCCCAATTTATCAATAGGAGAATGACTTTTATTCTTATAATTTTGAATCCGTTCCTCATATATCTTAGAAATGAGATCTTAATTAGAGAAACTTTCTGCAGATGTCTCCCCAGTTAACTTTTTTCCTTCCATTCTTAGCTGCATTAGATTTTAAATTTTACATTAAGAAAATTACATATTTCATCTTTGATTCTGTCTCTTGACTTGTAATATACTCTTCTTCTATCCATAGATATCAGTGTTAATTTCTCCCTTGTTCCTTGAACTTATTTATCAAGTGTCTTTATGCACACACACACACACACACACACACACACACACACACACACATATACCCCCCCTCGCATACACACACACATACATTTGGAGCTTATCTTTGTATGTGGTGTAAGGTTTTAGTCTAAACTTAATTTCTGAACTGACTTTTGGGAGTCAAGATGGCAGAGTGATCAGGAATTGCTATCTCCCTCCCCTTATTGACCTTGAAGAACCCAGAGAATATCTCCCCAGGAAAAATCCTGGAAGAGTGGGAGGAGCAGAAGGGATAAACAGTCTCTTAGCCCATGATCAGGAAAGTCACTAAAGAGGGTCCCTCCACCTCAGCAAAAGATCCTGAGCCCCAGGGGGATGAAGCCCGCAACCACCAACACCAGGACCCCAGGCATGCCTCAGCATCCTAGGGGAATCAGAAGGCACTAGCGTAGATGGGATCACCAGCCACTGAGTTTGCCTATGCTGTAGCTCAGCAGAGGAGACCTCCTGTGGCCAGACTACCCCTAACCTACACTTAATGCAGCTAGCTCCAGTGTAACTCTGGGGAAACCCAAAAAGACTTCACCTGGTTTCTGCTTTCTAATACCAACCAGTTCGGCACAAGGTAAGCTGCAGCACTTTAGTTTCCAGCTGAAAGAACCAAATGCCATAGCACACAAAGCCTCAAGTTTTAGGCACAAGAACTATGGGACAGAGGCCCCTATGCCCCAGATGCAGAGATTTATTTTAAAAACCAGGGAAAGGGTGATCATCATGAGTAAGAAGCAAAGCAGAAAAAAAGACCATAGAATCTTTCTATGGGGACATGGACGAAAACACGAATACCAAAGAGGTCAGCATTTAGATTGTACTCCCATCTAAAACTTCAGAAGGGAATATGAACTGGTCTGAAGCACAAAGAGCCTTCTTGGAAGAGCTCAGGAAGGATTTTAATAGCCAAACTAGGGAAACAGAAGAAAAACTGATCAATGATTTTAAAAATATGAAAAAAGAAATCACAGAAGAATTTAAAAGAAAAATTGGACATATGGAAAAGGAAATACAAAACCTAACTGGAGAAAATAACCCCTTAAAAGGAACAATTGGACATATGGAAAAGGAGATGCAAAAATTAACTGAAGAAAACAATTTGATAAAAGTTACAGTCAGGCAAGTAGAAGCTAATGACTCTATGAGACATCAAGAAGCAGTCAAATAGAATCTAAAGAATGAAAAGATAGAAGAAAATGGAAAATATTTAATTGGAAAAACAACTGACCTGAAAAATATATCCAGGAAAGAAAATCTAAGGATTATTGGTCTACCAGAAAGCCATGATAAAAAAAAAAGCCTGGACAAATATCTTCCAAGAAATCATCAAGGAAAGTTGCCCAGAAGTCCTAGATTCAGAGGGCAAAACAGTCATTGAAAGAATCCATTGTTCACCTCCTGAAAGGGATCCTAAACTAAAAGCACCAAGGAATATCATTGCCAAATTCCAGAACTATCTAGTGAAGGAGAAAATACTGCAGGCAACTTGAAAGAAACAGTTCAAATATCGAGAAGCTATAGTCAGGATCACATAAGATCTTGTAGCTTCTATATTCAAAGATTGGAGGGATTGGAATATGATATTCTGTAAGGCAAAGGAGCTGGGACTACAACCAAGGATCATTGCTCAGCAAAGTTGAGCATAATATTTCAGGCAAGGAGATAGACATTCAGTGAAATAAAGGATTTCCAGACCTTCCTGATGAAAAGGCCAGAGCTCAGTAGAAAATTTGATCTTCAAAAGCAGGTCTCAAGAGAGGCATAAAAAGGTAAATGAGAAAAAAAACCTTGTTATTCAATGTGGGCAAACTGTTTACATCCCTATAAGGAAAGATGATACTTGTCAATCTCGAGAATTGTATATTTATTATGATATATAAAAGATATATATATATATATATATATATATATATATATATATATATATATATATATATATATATATATATATATATATATAGAGAGAGAGAGAGAGAGAGAGAGAGAGAGAGAGAGAGAGAGTGAGAGAGAGAGAGAGGAATGGTATAAGGTAATGATGTCATGATAATAATGTGATTTAAGAGTGCAAAGGAATTGTAATGGAAGATGTGAAAAGGAGTCAGAAAAAGGTAAACTACATCACAGGAAGAGGCACAAAAATACATTACAGTAGAGGGAAAGAAGGGAGGGAGATGAGCCTTGTTTGAGAGTTATTCTCATCTGATTGGTTTCAAGGAGGGAACCAACAAACTCAGTTAAGTATAGAAATACAACTAGCTCTATAGGCAGTAGGAGGGGAAGGGGGAAGAAAAGGGAGGGGAGGCTAAAAGGAAGGGAGGAAGTCGTAAAGGAAAAGGGGATTAAAAGGGAGGGGGGGGCTGAACAAAGGGAAGGAAGACTGAAGGAGGCGGTGGTCAAAAATTACAATTCTATTGTGGAGGGGAAGGGAGAAGGGAGAACTAAAAGGATAAACCGGGTGGGGGGAAAGGGGATGAAGGGAAGGATACAGATAGTAATCATAACTGTGAATGTGAATGGGATGAACTCTCCCATAAAACAGAGAGGGATAGCAGAATGGATTGAAAACCATAATTCAACAATATATTGTTTACAAGAAACACATTTTTACAATGGGGACATATACATAGGGTAAATGTAAAAGGTTGGAGCAGAATATTTTGTGCTTTAGCTGATGTAAAAAAAGTAGGGGTAGCAATCCTACTCTCAGACAAAGCAAAAGCAGAAATAGATCTAATCAAAAGAGATAAGGAAGGAAACTATATCCTGCTAATTAAGGCACCATAGACAGTGAAGTGTTAATTACTAAACAAATACGTTGCAAGTGGTATGGCATCCAGATTCTTAGAGGAGAACTTATGGGAATTACAGGAAGCAATATACAGCAAAAATATACTAGTGGGGGACCTCAACCTCCCCTTCTCTGAACTTGATAAATCTAAACTCAAAAGAAACAAGAAAGAAGTTAAGGAGGTGAATAAAGCTCTGGATAAGGTAGATATGACAGATCTCTGGAAAAAATTGAATGGGGATAGAAAGGAATATACCTTTTTCTCAGTGGTGCATAGTGCATATACAAAAATTGACCATGTACTAGGCCATAAAAACCTCACAATCCAGTGCACAAAGGCAGAGATAGTCAATGCATCTGTCTCAGATCATAATGCAGTAAAAATTATATGTAATCAAAGGTCATGGAAATATAAACAAAAAATTATTTGGAAGCTAAACGATGTAATCCCAAAGAATGAGTGGGTTAAACAACAAATTATAGAAATAATCAACCACTTCGTTCAAGAGAATGACAATAATGAGACAACATACCAAATCTTATGGGTTACTGCAAAAGCAGTTCTTGGGGGAAGTTTTATATCTTTGAGTGCCTACATGAATAAAATAGAGAAAGCGGAGATCAATGAATTGGACATGCAACTGAAAAAGCTAGAAAAAGAACGAATTGAAAATTCCCAATTAAATACCAAATTAGAAATACTGAAAACCAAAGGAGACATTAATAAAATTGAAACTAAGAAAACTATTGAGCTAATAAATAAAACTAAAAATTGGTCTTATTAAAAAACCCAATAAAATTGACAAATCTTTGGTCAATTTGATTAAAAAAAGAAAGAAGAAAGCCAAATTACCAATATCAAAAATGAAAAGGGTGACTAGCCTCCAATGAGGAGGAAATTAAAGCAATAATTAGAAATTCGTTTGCTTAATTTTATGCCCATAAAATTGACAATCTAAATGAGATGGTTGATAATTTTAAAAAATATAAATTGCCCAGATTAACAGAAGAGGAAGTTGAATACTTAAATAACTGCATTTCAGAAAAAGAATTTGAACAAGCCATCAATGAATGTTCTAGGAAAAAATCTCTAGGACCAGATGGATTTCCAAGTGAATTCTATCAAACATTTAAAGAACAGTTAGTTCCAATACTATACAGACTATCTGGGAAAATTGTTGAAGAAGGAGTCCTACCAACTTCTTTTTATGACACAAATATGATTCTGATACCTAAACCAGGAAGAGCTAAAACAGAGAAAGAAAATTGTAGACCAATTTCTCTAATGAATATAGATGCAAAAATTTTAAATAAGATATTAGCAAAAAGAACATAGCAACTTATCACTAGAATAATAGGATTTATACCAGGAATGTAGGACTGGTTCAATAATAGGAAAACGATTATCATTATTGATCATATCAGCAACAAAACTAACAGAAATAGCGTGATTATCTCAATAGATGCAGAAAAAGCTTTTGACAAAATACAACACCTATTCCTATTGAAAACACTGGAAAGCATAGGAACAAATGACCTTTCCAAAAAATAATTAGCAGTATTTACCTAAAACCATCAGCAAGCATTATATGCAATGGGAATAAGCTAGATGCATTTCCAATAAGATCATCAGTGAAATAAGAATGTCCATTATCACCACTGTTATTCAATATGGTATTAGAAATGCTAGCTGGAGCCTTTGTTTAGCTCCTTGCTAAATCTTAGGCCCACTGCTTTTGCATCAATAAAGCTCCCAGTGGCTACAGAGAACTAGCTCTCTCATCTCTCCCTTCAACATAATGGTGCCGAAACCTCGGAGTCCAAATGTTAATTGGACTCTGATGATCTTCTCCTAGCCACTGGGATAAGAGGTAAGCACCATTGTGCTTGTTCTTTTCCCCAGACCTTTCTGCTTCAGCTTCTCCCTAGCAGCGAGACCCCTGGAGTGCCCAGACACTGCAAGCGATGTCTGTAGCTCCTCTAACTTCAGGGCAGTCAGTTGGACTGTGGACCCTCGTATAAGGGGATGCCCTTGGGCTGCGTTGGTCATGTTTTTTTTCTCCTCCCTTCCTGGGACGCTGGGAAAAGTGGCAAGAGGTTGCTTGGAGACTGCTGGGAAGGGTATTTGGGGAGGAGATCTTTAGGAGAAGCAACTAGTGTTGGTTCCATTGTAACACAGCCTGACTTCAATATAATCTAGAAAAGTAACTTGTGAAGTGGATTTCTAAACAAAACAAGCTTAGTAAGAAATTTGGTCTCCAAAACTAAAAGAAAAGGCACCTTGTTTTTCTTGAGTAGACATTTTACCCTGTGTTGTTCCCCCTGTACCTTGGTTACCCTGTATTATTCCTTCCCCTCCCCTATGGTAAGTAGGTGGGCCTTTGTGCCTGGTTTTCTTTAGGGGTCCCTGCACCTCATTTTCAGGGTCTCTGTGCCCTGTGGGCCTCTGTACCTAAGTTCCTTGTCTCTTTTACTTTTGAGACTTAGACTAGAAATGTATATCCCTCAGGTAGGGGAAGAAAAGGTTAGGGGCAGAGGGAAAGCTTACATCTAGGCAGTAATCCAGGCCCACAGAATCACAAGTTGGACATGAGTGAACAATAACAAAGCATTTCTGGTACTATATCAAGTAGTAGCTGTGATAGTGGATATCCTTGCTTTATCCCTGATCTTACTGGAAATGACTTCACAGTTTAGTCATCTCCTTTTACAGATATGGAAACTGATTCCTAGAGAAATGAAATGGATGTTTTAGGTTATTTAAAGGAATTATATGACGAATATTAAAACATAATTTAATTTATTTTTTATAAATTTGAACTTTTCACATATTTAATTTGGTTAAAGTTGAGGTAAAGCTATAAGAAAAATTAGTTAGCTCAAATTACATTTTAACTATCATACATTAAATTCATTAGAATTATTTCTCTACTCGAACAAATAGAGATGATTTTTTGCCTAGGAACTCATTTCAGGGATTGAAAACCCCCAACAAATGTTACTGCAGAAGTTAAATTGTGTGGAAGTAATTGTGAAATATAATTTTATAGGATCACATTTAGAGTTGAAAAGGACCTTAGCAAAAAGGAAGCAAAATTATCACTTTTTGCAGATGTCATGATGGTGTACTTAGAGAACACATAAGAATAAACTAAGTATTTTTTGAAAAAATTAAAAACTTCTGAAGAATTGTAGAATATAAAATCAATTCTCATAATTCATCAGAATTTTTGTATATTGCCAATGAAACCCAGAAATTGGAAGATAAATTCTATTTCAAATAGCTATAGGATATATAAAATATTTGTGAGTTTACCTCTCCAGTCACCTACATCTACACCTACAAAGTCAAAATCATTCATTATATGGATTGAGAAACCATGGCACAGGGAGATTAAGCGACTTTCCCAGTGTGACACAGGCAGTGATTCAAGTCCAAGTCAGGGACTGGGGTATGATGATCCGCAGAATACTACAAAGTCAGAATATCCTATTTCAATCATATAGTTTCTACCGTACCACACTGTATAAAAATGTTATATTAACAGAAATGTATCTTCCATTGAGGGCAGCTAGCGGGCACAGTGGATGGAGTGGATTGGCTTGGAATCAGGAAGACCTAAGTTCAAATCCAGCCTCAGATATTTACTAGCTGCATGATCCTGGGCAAGTCACTTAACCCTGTTTGCCTCAGTTTCCTCATCTGCAAAATAAGCTAGAGAAAGAAATGGAAAACCACTCCAATACCTTTGCCAAGAAAACTCCAAAAGGGCCATGATGATTTGAACACAACTGAAAACGATCAAACACCTTTCATTGTCAAAAGGTAGTTAGCTGACACCATAGTACATATAGCACTGGGCCTGGAATCAGAAAGCCCTGAATTCAAATCTGGCCTCAAACACTTGCTGTGAGACTTTGGGCAAGTCATTTAAACTCTATTTGCCTCCATTTCTTTACTTGCAAAATGGAGATCATAATGACATCTACCTTCTAGGGTTGATATAAGAGTCAAATGAGATGATATTTGTAAAGCTGTTAGTATAATACTTGTCATATAAATGTTTGTTTTCTTCCCCGATTAATTTACTTTACAATGTTGTGTTCTCTCCTCTTTATCAAATTTATGTCCTAGAGTATGAGAACGGCTGTTAGTACTTTCTGTTCCAAATCAAAAGTGAATGTATAGTGTTTTGTAGTTTTCCTATGTTAATGTTTATGTCAGAGGAAAGTCTGAAAATTATTATTATTATTTAGAAAGACTACTGAGAGTACTTAGATGTGAAAATATTCAAATCTGTTTGCAGTTTGTATAAAGATCACTGCGAAGTACATTTATTATTATATTATGCATTTTTTAAAGGAAGAAAGAAGAGTTAGGAAATATTCAGACCGTGACAATTGCTAATTGGTCGTTACAGTGCATTAATGTTGGGAATAAAAAATTACAAAGCTACATGAGGAGACGTATCTTGGTAATGATAATGTCTTTATAAAATATGTATGTTCTTATTCTTCACGGGGACATTAATAGATTTTTGTATAAGTAGAATTTTTCAATTTCTCAAGTCAATGTATTTATTAATATCTTATGGCTTAAGATATTAAATGAATATCATTAAACACACAGTAGCTGTAATATGGTTAAAGTATTAAAAGTTCCTGGAAGGCAGAGATTATTTCATTTTTATTTTTGTATTCCCAGTGCATAACCCCATGGCTAGGATATAGTAAGCACCAACCAAAAGTTTGTTTATTGGTTGATTACTTTTGTAGAGATAATAAACAAAGGAAAAAATAAAATGAACATGCTAAATTTTTTGTCATAATATCATGTTAATTCATTAGTTTTTTAAACAAGCTAAAATACTATTTTTTCTGTTTGATTTGCTCAGTAGTAATGAAAAAAAGACATAAAGAATTAATTTTTGGTTCAAGATGTGATTTCATCCCCCACTTTATATGCTTACATCGGTACTTAGCTAGATCACTGTATTAATTCAATCACTCCATTTTAGCTTCTTCTGCCTTCTTTATTTTCTTTTGCTCTTTCTAACTTTCTTAGCAGCCCTTTTCCTTCTCTAAATAAATGCAGAATGAAATATCTGGGAGGTAATAAAGGGAATTAATTTCACTATTCATTTTCCCAAAGAATCTTTTAAATTCAGATATCAAAGACAAAAATTCTGTCTGAAGACATTTAATGTATTGCATAATTCAGCATTTGATTTTCAAGTATTTATAGCCCTTTTTCTTATCTATATTATTACATTTTTTCCTGACTATATACAATTTCTCTGAAGGTTTATCATATACCAAGTATGAAGGTGACATGTAAAGAAACTTTTCATTTACTGAAACTAAAAGAGAACAGAATGAAGTAGTACATATGTGCATGTGTATACAAAAAACAAATACGTACATACATGTATACAAAGTACATACACACATATATATGCAAATGCATATACATCTATATGTACTCACACATACTCACTTTGAGGATAAGTAGGAGCTAAGAGGTGTGGTTTTTCCCTCCAATGATTTACTGATGTAAAAAACTTGATAGCCTTAAGACGTTTGTAGTTTTATTTTTGGGTGGTCTGTTTTTTCCCTTTATCCTGAGGATATTTTTCTGTGAAGTTGCAACTTAGATCAGATGATAATAGAATTAAACAGACTTGAAGAATTTGAAGAATTGTCAAAAAACAGTCATTGAGAGTTCAATGTCACATTAACAAAAAGTTTCCAGTAGAGGATTCTAGAGATCTATGTGGAATTCTGAATTGAAATCTTGCCTTCTGTCAAGGTAACTGTAGAGATTCAGACATTTTTCTAAGGTCCCTTTGGTCTCTGGGGTCATCAAGCGGGTGTGAAGGATTTGGGGAATCATTCTTAAAAGTGTTCTGTGAGAGAAATGTTGGAAGGAGAGAAGAACAAGCTGTTCTAGTGTATGAGTGCGTCCTCCATCTTGGAAACATGTTGGAAAGTTCTGATGTCCAAACTTTTCCTCCACCTCTTTTATTCAATGATACCATGATGACTAAGCCATGTGGTTCATGCTAGGGGGAAGGATAGTAATATTCTGCCATGCTGGTTCAGTGGTTCAGTCAGACAACCCTTCCCCTTTCTCCCCCTGACATTCTGCCTTTCCCCAAGCAATTGCAAATACTGTGGAGGAAGCCACTTTGTTAACTGCTCTCTTACCCACTCCAGTGTCTAAGCAAGAAAGACACTTCCTGCTCTCACAGTCAAAAATTTATCACTGACTGTGATATTTCCAGTGCACTGTACTGGTCAGTATTTCCTACTTCCTTTCTCCATTCATAATTTGTCCATTCCTTTGTGATTGTTTATTTTTAGTGTTATATAACAATGTAGCTAGGTTGTGCAGTGGTTAGTGGTTAGTTGGAGTCAGGGAAACTGTACTCAGACACTTACTTGAACTGTATGACACTGGGCAAGTCATTTAACTTTTCTCAGCCTCAGTTTCTTCTTCTGTAACTTAAGGATAATTAAAGCACCTACTTCAGAGGGTTGTGAGGATCAAATGAGATCACATGTGTAAAGCACTTTGGAAATCTTAAGATTTTTTTTTTTATTAAAATATATTAGGGGAACTAACCTGTGTTGGACTAATGATAGAGAATGGGGGTTTATGCAGTCTGGAAAAGCAGAAGACTTATCCAACACCAAGGAAATTTTCCCCAGGAAACTCACACACTTGTGGAAATTGGCTGACAGCTTTCTAATCCAGTCCAAGGTGATAAGCAGAACAAAATAAAAAGCAGGAAAATGATTGATAACCTAAACTCCATTCCCAGAGCTAGAAGATTTGCAGTTAGTGAGAAGAGAGGAAATGGCATCAAGTACAGATGTTGTTCTCAAGAATGTTAAAGTTAAAAAGGGGAGGAAAGAATATGAATATGCAGAGGATATGGTTGAAGAGGACGTAGTTGGATCAGATCAAGCAAAAGCCCAAATGGGGGAGAGATTGGTGTATTTATAGGCAGGAGAAATGGATTCAGTAAAAGTTATTGAAGATTATGGAGAGAGTGGAGATGATATTGGGACCATCTGTTAGAAATGTTGACAGGTAATGAGATCAAGGGTATATCTAGAAGGTTTGCTTTGGCAAGGAAAAGGGCCACTTTTCTTGTGAGCAGGGGCAAAGGACATAATGGGGGAAAACATCTAAGATATGATATGAAGAGGAGGGGCAAAGGAGATCATGGCAAAAGATGAAATGAGCTGGAAGAGGAGGAGAAGAGAGGGATGGTGCCATGGGAGGTTTTAGAAGGAATGAATAGGTTTGATGAAATAGTTGTTGTGGTGAGTGGAATAAATAATCAATTTTGGAGAGGTAAGAAAATTGCCTTCCTGTTGTGAGGGACCAGTTGAGCTAATATAACATAAATTTGTAGGAATCTTATCAACTCAGTTTCATTATTTTCTCTAGTTATTTTCAGTAGCACATGAATAGCAGTGAAGGAGGCAAATGGTGAAGGCAATTTCATTGACCTAATCTTGTTTGTCTCAATTGTCTGTAGCTGCCATCAAGGAAGAAGATATAGCTGATGAAGTACTAAGAGAAGAAGCATATGCCAAAAAGCAAGGAAGGGATGAAAAAGAAGAAGGTTCCAGCTGTCAGCAAGAAAATTGTTGTTGAGACAATGACAGATGTTGTGCTATGCAATGATGTGTTCTCCCCTATGGTGACTGATCCTACACACTGAATCTGAAAAAATGTTGATGTTGCCCAGAACACATCACTCTATAGGCATGAAAATTGTATGTTATATCTTCAGGAATATGCATCAAGATGAACCCTAGAGATGGGAACTGATTTTATTGGTCAAAGTAACTGCAGATGTCATCTAGAAATGTGAGAGTTGTTTCTGATACATGCAAAGAAAAGCATGTCAATTCATGTTGGATATTTGGAGAATTTAAATATCAATAAATGTTTAGAACTCAACTCTATTGACTTTTTAATCTCTGAAAGATATAAAATATGTCATATTTTACTTTTTCAAGGGGTTAACAATCACTTTAATCAAGCTTGTGTATCATTCCTTTAACCAAGTACATATATCATTCAGTTAGTTCAGGGATTCAGCACCCTGAATTTCAAAGAAAATACAGAGAAATCAAAAAATCAACAGCCATGACTTCCTCTGCCTGAATTCAACAGACAATTGGATTCCAACTGTATGACCATAGTTACCAGAGACTGAAACACGACATCTGGGTTCTCAAAGCTGGGGGACTCCTTAGAGGCTTCCCAGAGTCTTCATCTGGCACTCAAACCTTCTTACCAAAAACTAAGCCCCCAAATATATTATATTTTAATAGCAACTGATCATTTAACCAAATATTCATGAACATACCCATACAGGAACAAGATAGTATCCACAGTCATTAAAAGTGTTGTGGGAAAAGTATTTCTCATTGTTTGGATTTTTTGCTAGAATTAACTCTGACCAGAATAGAGCTCTGGAGAACAAATTACTCAAGAAAATATTGACTTTGGCAGGTATCAACAAGTCTAGAACTCTACCTTAACATCCATAGGGAGACCCAAAGTCTAAGTGTATTAGTGCATACTGTTGAACATGTTGGGGTCTCTGAGGCAAAACAAAAGTTTCAATGGAGTTAACAGGTCATTTCTAGTGTATTGATACAATTCGCTGGGAATGATGGTGCAGGTTTTGCTTTAGCATACTTGCCCATGTTTAGGCAAGTCATGCCTAGATATTGATTTATGATTTGTAGTTTCGCAAGAAGGTGATAATGCTTCTCCTAATTACTTCTCAGTTGAGAGATAAACTGAAAGAAGTCTTCCAGTTAGCTGTTATAACTTCAGTCCAGAAGAGATGTGACAAAAATGAAAGACAATATGATACAATTACTCTGTGAACATCCTCAATAATGAGGCAGCTTTCACTGACAAATCTTGTTATCCAAGGGAGTCATAAATTATCCGACCAGTGGAAAGCTAACTCATATCAAACTGAGAGACTGGACAACTTGCTCATTTATAGAATAGTATCTGAGAGTGAAGGAAGCCCTATAAAGACATTCACTGCAATCACTTGTTGCCTAGAGGAGACTCAATTGGAATTTCCAAAGGGCAGATGGGAGAAGAAGTGATGAATACTTACCCTGATAGAACTAAGCAAAAGAGACTTTTCTTGCAAAGACTGTCTGAACCAGATATGGGTTCTGAAAGTGCTATTTCCAGTGAAGGAAACTTTCAGTAATGTTACTCTAAATCCAATTCAGAAGGGGCAAGGGTACTTGCAGAGGCAGAGACAACTTTTTTTTTGCTCACAGCAGCGCCTATAGAAACTTATATGGTATAGACACAACCCACTGGATACAGAACTATCGAGAGCCAACCTGATCCTGCTATGTTATCATGATGGTGGCAGTCAGTCCCGTAGTATCCTCTAGTTCAGGTATAGGAGTTGAGAGGTCAGCATATGATAGAGGAAATAGACTCATCCTACCAGCCACTAGATTGCCGTGATATAGGTGAAGCTGAGGAAATAGTTATATACATATCTTGGCAATAATTCTTGGAAGTTCCAATATGAAGTGTAAGTGTGAGTGCATACATTTATTGCTATATGTTAATTGCTATGTGTTGAATTATAATTACTTTGTGATTTTGCTATGTTAATCCATTCACGTAGTTGTGTTGCTTGTAGTATAACAACATCTATGTTAGTTATGCAATGTCTAGCCCATTTTTCATTTGTATATATGCTTAACATTATAGTTAAGCTCTTTTTGTGGGTCCATTGATATTCTTATAACTAGCTAGTTTTACTTTGTATTTCTTTTTTAACTGCTTAGGATAATTTGCTTTGTGCTATGGATATACATATCTTCCCAAAGCACATATTTAACTATGTCTTGCATGTAACATTTTGTTATTATCAAATGAGGCTTTGTATACGGATATGTGTGTGCATACTATATATAGTATATGATAAATATATAACAGTATATGCTATATATACACATATATTATGTACTATTAATACATATTTATTTTCAGTAACTACTTGGGCTGGTTACCCAGGACATCAGGAAAATCATTGTTATTCTTTTGAAGTATTGATTCTTGCATTTATAATACATAGTGACAGATTCCAAGAATACCCTGGTTGATTTTTTGCAAGAGACTTCAAAATTTCTGGCTATGGGGAGGAGTGTAACCCTGGGTCGTTATCTGGCCCTGTTTCAGAGTAAACACAAGGATTTAGACGTTTCCCTATGTGTGAAGTGTTCAGAGAGTGTTCACAAAGAGTTCTTGGAAAGAGAATCTGAAATGAGGAGGAAGGAAGAGTTCAAACATGCAGGCATGTCCTCTACTTTGGGAAAATTATGGGAGATATTGGTACTTAGGCTAGTGCCCCCCCAGCTCTTTCGTCAGAGATACTGTGATCACTAAGCAGTGTGACTAGTGCTAGGGCCAAGAACAATGAGATGCTCTGATGATGATGATGAATGGATTTGGTACAGTGAGCCTGTTTCCCCTCTTCCACCCCACCTGCACCCTTACCTATACCCCAACACACCTCACAGACATCTCTCACCCATCAATTTCAAGCCACTGCATTAACTGATTAACTATTCTCTTCCCTGCTCCCCCTCTCCATGTCCTTTCTGTTTGTTCCTTTGCCAATTTTTAGGCCAGTATTAAATTGTTGTTGGATCAACTGTCTGTAGCATTTTCTTGGCAAAGATATTAGACTGGCTTGTCATTTCCTTCTTCAGTTTTATCAATGTAGGAAGGGTTTAAGTGACTTCTGCAAGGTTATATAAATAGTAAGTATCAGAGGTCAGATTTGAATTCTGGCTTTTCTGACTCCAGGCTCAGTGCTCTCTCCACTGCACCACCTAGCTGCTATAAAAAATACATTAGTGCCTGCTAATGTTTAGTGTATGTGAAAGTATCCATACTACAGAGACTGAGAGGGGGGCAGTCATTCCAGTCTGCCAAAACAGAAGACCTACAGACACAGAGGAGGGGGACTGTGATGCAATTGCTTCACATGGGGTCTTCTTCCACTGGTACTCTGTTACACAATGGGATTTTACCCACCATACTAACAGTGTGTTCAGAATGTTATTTTTTTTTTGGTCCTTCTGTTTAAGAGATTAATCAATGACTTGGGTAGTGAATGGCATGCTTATCAAATGTGCTGATGACACCAAGTTGAGAGGGAAATCTCATACGCTGGATGACAAAACCTTGATCCAAAGAGGTCTTGATATACCAGAATGGTGGACTGAATCTAATTTGAAAGGGATAGAAATAAAATCTTTCACATGGGTTCAAAAAAATCAGCTTCACAAATATACAAAGGTTGGAGCAGGTTGGGTTAAACAGAAGATTTTGCTGGGTTTTATTTCTTCGTTTTTTTGATGAGGATCAGTTTTTTGATTGAAGAACAGTTTAAATAAATGGTGACGTGTGACCTATAGAAGAGACAAGCCATGGGATATATAATAGCTGTGTCTAAGTTTTTGAAGGGCTGTCATATGATGGGAAGGGTTAGACATTTTATTTGGCTATTCTCTGGGGGCAGCTAGGTGATACAGTGGACAATGCCAGGCCTGGTCAGGAAGATGAGTCTTTCTGAGTTCAAATCTGCCCTCAGACACTTACTAGTTGTGTGAGCCTGGATAAGTCACTTAACCCTGTTTTCTTCAGTTTCCTCATCTGTAAAATGAACTAGAGAAGGAATTGGCAAACTGCTCTAGTATCCTTGCCAAGAAAACCCCAGATAGGCTCACAAAGAGTCAGACATGACTGAACAACAACAACATTTAGTCTATGGAAAAGGAAACTCCAGGGACACATAATAGCTGTGTTTAAGTATTTGAAGGGGTGTTACATGACAAGAGGGATTAGACCAGATCTGCAGAACTTGGTTGTAGGTAAGGGCCAAAATTAAAATAGTCTAACCTTCTTTGGGCCACAGATAGGTTTTTAACAGCTTTCCAAGTAAAGGTATAATTAATAATTAAACTATTTCGTAAATAAACCATACTAAAAAAGGGCAAATTTCAATTAATATCAATTAACTACACATTAAGATTTTTGTTTATTATGAAATCACATTAGTGTTAAAAATTACTTTGCTAAGCCATACAAGTTTTAATACATTTTTCAGGTTTTCTTCTTGTTTATGTTTAGTTAATGGGATATATTATACTTCTTGTCAGCAATTTATCATTTTCCGGAATCATGCTTGAATTTGATTTCTTTAGAAATATGAAAACTAACCTTAGTAGCTACTTCATTTTCTGAGTTTACTTTCTTGAAAAACCATTGTTCCCCACTGAGATTTTTCAACAATTTGGATGCTTTAATTTGATTTTCATTGGTGTCCAATTTGATTAAGTTAGTATGTTTTGATTCAAAATGTCAATGAAGATTGTATTACTTTGAATTGGCTATTACTTCTTGGCAAACAAGGCAGAGTATTTTGTCTCGTGTGCAAGCATCATTTCTTTTTATCACTCATTTTACAAAGTTACCCCCAAAACTTTAGTGTTAGAACCAGAAGAATCTCCACAGCAACTGCTCACATACAAAGAAATTGTGAACTGAGGGTCTGATCTTTAAAAGAACACCACACGTGCACGCAGCTTGAAGAGTGGCTGTGCAATGAGGGAGGGGAAGAAGCCCTTGTGTTGCTACTGATCATCACATAGCACGCATCAACTGTGTTGGTGCGTGGCTGCACTCATTTTGTCCCTCTTCCCTGCCAGTAACAACCAAAAACACATCAAAAAGATACAACGCTTGCTCTTCTTAGACTAGGGACAGACTGACAATGGCTGGTTGCCAAGGGTCATGTGACAAACAGGAGAGAGTGCACAATGGCCACCCAACCACCAGTTACATGATGGGCACTATAGTGACTAGTGGAAGGTGGGTTAAGCATTTTTACTTTCTTTTGCATCCTCTACATTTTTTTCAAGCCACTCAAAATCCTTTGGTGGGTTGTATGTTGTGCAAGCTTGGTTTAGACGTTCTATTTAGCCACTGAGAAATAGATGGGCATTGAGAGAAGTAAATTTTAAGCTTGATATAAGGAAAAATTTCCCTAACAATTAGAACTATTCAAGAGTGGGATGGGCTACCTAATGAGATTGTGGGTTCTCTGGACTTTGGAGATCTTTAAGCAGAAACAGGATGACCATTTTTTGAGGGATATGTAACAGTAGGGATTTCTTTCAAGTATGGGTTAGACTATATGTTCCCCTGGGCTATTCCCAACTCAAAAATTTTGTGATTCTGACTTACACCTGTGTGTAGCAGGGTATTCAAATGACTCATCTCTGTGGGAGTCAGAGGGGCCTTCAGTGTTCTTATACTGGATACTGAGTCAGCAGTCATTGAAAGTGGCAAATATAGGCTCTGGACAGGGATGAAGTCATATGAGAAGTCAGTCCATAGTCAAGACTTTCTGAATAAGTTGGTCTCTTCCCTTTTTCCTTTGTGCTTTTATCTCTCTTTTCCCTGAAAAGAACTTCCAGTCTTCCATTCAATTATGGGCTGAGTGCTGAGAGAAAGAAAGATCCTACAGGGAAAACTGGGTCTCTAGGCCTTCCATAAGACTGAATGACAATGGGCTTTGGGAATTAAAGTTCTTGGATTTCCAGAGATGTTGCCTGAACTTCTACCTACAGTGATTAGGAGCAACATGTAGGAAAGATGGGATATGGACATGTAGCTGAGAAGCAAACTGATGTCCAAGAACCAATGGGCTTTGCTGTCAAAGCAAATTCCACAGCACAGGAGATTGTCTTTTCTCATGAGGAGTGGAGATGAACTATTCTCCTTGTATCACCCTTGCATTTCTGTTTCAACTCAGACTTCCCAGACATGTAACTCCTTCTCCAGATGCTTCCTCAACCTTGTTCAGCTTGGAAGCTTCAGGGCAAGGATGTTTAAGTTTGGAAGAGGTGGTCCACAAGAGGGATTGCATATCAATTTCTATGAAATTTTACTGAAAAAATATGGCTGCATCAAATGTTATTCTTTTTTCTCCTTGAATCTTATGGATGCAGGGAAATCCTATGACTGATAGCTAAAGAACATTTTCATTTGTAAGGTCAAAGTAAGCAACAGAAATTACTATACTTTAATAGTCCTGAATCATATTTCATATCATACTCTAGATTCATTCAGAACCACATCAGTAAGGGTTTTTGTTTGCCCATTTCTTTGAAATCCCCAGGTTTAATAGGGCTGTGCTGCCATTGCAAATCTTTTGCCCAGTGGTTCAAAGGGTCTTTGACCAGATCACTAGGCTGGAGGATCAGGTGTCGACCTAGTGGAAAAAGTTTCCCCTTTGTCAAGTGATGTTGTAAGCTTAGGGAAGGCAGGGCACAAGCCACGTGTGGGCGATTATTCCAGCTGCCTCGCCTCAAGTGTCAACAGGGCACTTGTGGCCTGCACCAAAGATGGTTCACACCATGAACCTTCTCCAGAGATTCTTGATTCTAACTCTCTGCTCTAGGGAGGATGGTGATCCTACTTAGTTAAAGAAGGCATTCTGAATTCTTCATTGTTGTACAAGCTCCATTCCTCTTGCCTGCCTCCCAGCTGTTTTGAACTTTCTCCCAGTGAAGCCGCTGTCAAGGTAACAACCGATGACAAAATAAAAGCTGATATTCAATGTCATTAAAGACATTAGGGAAGACATAGGGGTCCAGTCATGGAAGGTCAGGAACTGGAGACTTTTGTAAATAAAATTTTTTTTTGCCCTAGGGTAAGCCACTTAGTATTTCTGTGACTCATTTTCTCTCAGTTTCTAATAATAATTATACTAGTGGATGACACTGGATATTCTTAAACAGGATATCCACTTCTTGGGGAAGCTGTGAGAACTGATCATCGCGTGTGAAGCTCTTGTAGATTTTCAGGGTGGAAAATCGTGGGTAAATCCGAAATACAGCATTATTTTAAGCTATTGGAAATACTAGATGTGTTATCTACCAGAGCTTCACTTTACATAAACAGCTTCGAGGTCCCACAAAATCAGCTGAACTTGGGCTTCCACATTCAGTTCTCCCACCTTTCTCTAGTCGGCCCCCTTTGTCCTCAGCTCCCTCCAGTCTTAGCAATCATTTTGGATTGGAGGTCTCGCTTCTGCGAGCCCAGAGCTGCTAGCAGTTGGAGATGGAGAAGAAAGAAGACGAATGGGTTAATAATTAATGCCCCTGTCCAGGTATGTGCATATGTACACAGGAACACACTTCACTCCACCACTCTCCTCCTCTTCCCTCCTCCCTCCTCCCTTGTTGCCTCTGCATCTGAGGTGGTCGTCGGAGGCTCAGAGGAGGAGGCTAAAGGAGGAGTTGGAGTGGGAAACGGGGTGAGGGAAGAGGGAGGGAGCGTTGTTTGGAAAGAGGAGAGAGCCCTGTGGCTTGGTGGGGAAGCCTGACTGGCTGACAGAGGCCGGCGAGAAGTGGGGGCTGCTGCTGCTGCTGCTGCTGCTGCTTTTGCTGTGATGCTGAGCCTGTCCTGCACGGGGCGGTGGAGTCAGAGCCCGAGCACCAGCTGCAGCATCGGCGGCGGCGGCAGCGGCACCTGCATCACCCCCCGATCCTCACGCCCATCCTCTGGGTTCTGCTCTCCCTTTTCCGTCCAGCACCTCCCGGGTGCAAGCGCCTGGAGTTCTCTATGGATGTCAAGACAACTCCCAACGGGGTGGCCACCATCGAGGACAGGATCTTACGGATCACGGGCTATTATGGCTATTATCCGGGATATTCCAGCCAAAAAAGTAAGATGCCCCCTGAGCGTGGTGGGGTGGTGGTGATGGTGGTGGTGGTGGTGGTGGCGAGGCTGGAAACAGTATTTCAGTGAGACGGCGAAGACTGAGAGACTGGCTTCGGGGTGGGGAGGGGACTACCTGGGCGACCTGCTGCTGCCACTGGCACCTGGAGACGAGACCGACCAGTGGGCATACAGGATGTCGCCCCTGCGAGGTCCGAGTCATCCAGGCCACTTAGGGCACAAAGTATCTCTTCCCAGAGCTAAACCGGGAGAGAGAGAGATGGGGCAGGAACCGTTTGTGTGAAATAGTTAGGAAACGGTGGCAGTCGTCGGGGGCGGGGGTGCAGTGGGGTGAAGGAAGGAGGGAGAGCTGAGGAGTCCGGGAGGACCCTGGCTAGCGCTCCCGAGGGGGCGGGAGCAACCTGCTCACTCTCTGGTTATCAGCGGAGTCTTCTAACATGGCTGTTCTTTTTAGACAGGCATTAGGGAACGAAGTTGAAGGGACTTGGAAGAAAGGGATCAAGAGAGAGGGTCGAGGTCAGTGCTTGAACGAAGCGTGGTTTTTATTTTTTTTAATTTTCTTCTCGTGTGCTGATATGAAGAATTCCTACAGTCCCGCACATACGACTGATTGCTCGTTCACTTAAAGGCTTCGAGTTAGGAAGGTTCGATCTTTTAAGCTATTTCTATCGCGGAGTTACTCCTGTTTTAACGCCTTCTGTAATGTGATAATTCCGGGTAGAAAAAGCAGCCCCTTAGGATCAGTTCAGAAAGGGCAATGCTTTATCTCCTCCAAGCCCCTGAGCACGTTACAAGGACTGAACAGAAGAAGCTGTCCAGTTCCAGTCTTCGTTTCCGCTGAGTGAAAGCACGTAGAGCTCTGATGCCATCGCATTTCTGGAGCGGCGGGCACCTTTGATGCCTAACAGTGATCTTCTGCAAAGGTATTCTCCCAGCCCAAGGAGGTGTCTAAGGGTCCATGTTGTGATTAGTTCTGGCAAACATTGAAGGGCCTTTCCCCCTGAACTGAGGGAGCCGCAGCAGATCCAATAACAAGAAAGTGGATTTTGGTTTTTCAATATCTCATCACTGCTCTCTGGCAATCTAAATAAAGGAAGCCCATCTGATATTTTTTGATGTTTTTAATTGGAAGGTTTTGAGCTCCTGTGTTCAATTCTGAATAATGTTTTTATTCAAATTTATTTTGGGGGGGAACAAGAGTTGCTCCAAAATTGGGAAGATAACACAATTCCACACATATGAGAAAAAAGGTTTTCCAGAGAAGTTCCCCCTCCCCCCCATTCCTTCCTTTGTTTCACAGTAATTATTCTTCAAGAGCCTTGCTCCCAGGACTGTCATGGCACTGGTATTTTCCAGCATGATCTTTTATTTTGTTTCAGGAAAGTCTTTTGAATTAGACCATTCCCGAATAGTAGCTGTTTTCACATTTAAGGCTTAGATTATTCATTTTCCATGCAGAAGTAATTATATAGTGTTAGAATTTTCTGGAAAGAAAATAACACACTATGCAATGCGGTTGGAAAGTCTTTGTGTTAGAGCTTGAGGAAACTTTTGAATGTGTGTGTTTGCTTCTGGTGAAGGGTTTCTTTTTAACCCTAGAAACTAGAGTTGACACTAGCATACTTTGTGGAAATTGTATGCATTTATTTCTTGGAAATTTTAATTAGATGCTGTGGGATTTTAGTAATTTAGAGAGCCTGATAGTTCTTTGCTCTCTTTGGTTCTTAGGCATATTTATTTCGTTTAACAACAGTATTTTTTTTTCCTAAGGAAAAGCAGAACATAATTTGGGGAAAGTGACTTCTGAATTAGGACATTTAATATGAAACTTTGTGACTTTTTCCATTATCTGTACACATTAAATTTGCATCACAATGCCAAAAAGGATGAATCAAGGAAAATACATTAATTGAAGCAAAAAAGGAAGGTAAAGGAAATGAAAAATACATTTAGATTGGTTCTTGTTGATGGACATTTTAACTAATTTAGAAGATACAGAGTTTGTACAGACTAGACAGAGATGCCCCAAAGAACAGTTAGAATTAAGTAACTGAAATGTAACGCATCCTTAGTTCTTTGCTTGTCTGCAGAGGTGGAGAGAAAGTTGCCTTTGAACTCAGGGAGGCTGAGGGAGGAGAGAGTTGGAGAAGGGCCAGACAGTTGAACACCATGAAATAATCCTGTCTTTAATGCAGGATTCTACTAGTAAACAAACAAATTGAAGCAAACCAGTGCAATTGATTCAGGCCAATTGATTCAGCTGTTACCTGAATTGAGGAACAGATTTTGGAAGCCTGAGACATGAAGGTGAACTACAGTAATGCATTGTGCATCACATTTGAAAATGAAGTGACATTTTCATCTTGTGATTGGCTCTACTGAGACTTAATCTGTTGAAAGGTCTTAAAGATATGGAATAGATTACCTTTTGGAAGTGGATGGAAGTTTAGTTTTAGGGAAATGAAAAAGTGGCCAGTAAGTCATCTCAGAATCATAGACTTTGGACTACAAGGAACCTTAGCAATCATCTAATCCAACCTCCTTATTTTGCAGATGAGGAAACAGAGACCCAGAAAGGTTAAATGACTTGATTTAGGAAGCAAGTCACAGAGACATTATTCACACCTGTGCCCACTGACTTCCAAGTGAAGCATTTACCCACTGTCTCTCTCACTGAGAGCACTGCACCCTCTCTCAAATTCAATATGAGCCACTCTCCTATTCAGTTCTAGGTTCAGATCATTTCTCCTTGTGCTTGTCCAAAATATGTGTTTTGTTGGATCGACAATGGACAGATTAAAATCAAGGTAATATGCATCCTTTATCCACTTGTGTTTATATTTTTGTGCATGTGGATTGTCAGCCTCACACTCCCAGTGGCTTTGGATCTCTACTGTATCCCAAGGATGGATAAAACAATTTGATGCATAAACAAGAGCATCTGAAAGAACTCAGCACCTTTGTATAGGATATCCTACAATGACTTTAGGCAGCTAAGTGGTACAGTGGAAAGAGTGCTGGGCCTGGAGTCAGGAAGACTCATCTTCCTGAGTTCAAATTTGGCCTTAGACACATAACTAGCTCTATGATCCTGGGCAAGTCACTTAACCCTGTTTGCCTCAGTTTCCTCATCTGTAAAATGAGATGGAGAAAGAAATGGCAAATCATTTCAGTATCCTTACCAAGAAAACCTCAAATGGAGTCATGAAGAGTCAGACACAACTGAACAACATGGTATTGGTGAATATTCTTGAGAAGAATATGTCTCCTTGAATTATGTTTCATTCATATTGAAAACCAGAGGATCATTGAACAAAGGTATCCCTGTCTTTGTATCTGTCAAGAAATCTTATTCATTCTTAACCTTGAATGTGGCATTTAGCTCTTTTGGATCGAATGCTTCATACCATGTATGAATGTTTTGGAGGAAGATCTGCTTGCTACCCTTTAATGCCTTTTGCTGCTACAATTGGTGATGTATTGGAAAGAAGCTTAAGAAGAAAATTTTTTTTTGCCAGGTTGACAGTAGGGAAAATTTCAATAGAATTATTGGTTATGAGAGTCCCCTATATCAACCTCTGGGTCATTTTCCTTGATATAATCCCAACTTGGTTGAAATGGAATTATTTTAAAATAAAATAAAATTTATATCCTTTATTTTTACATACTTACATTTCTCAATATGTTCCTCCTACTTCTTTCCAAAAACACTTTATTTAAAAAAAAGTTAAGAAAAATTACCCAAAATATTGACAAAACCTTATATTATATACATTATTTCATGCCCATAGCCCTCCACCTCTGCAAAGATTCCTCTTTTCTTGGTGGTTTGCCTCCTGAAAACTGTAATGGGAAACTGGGATGTCTATTAGGATCATTTAAGACATACTAGGATGATAGTAACCTGAGTACTGCTGATAAGCATCTTCTTATCTATTTGCTTTATCTATATATTTCTCATCTATGTATTTCCTTTCCAGGCCATCATGACTTGGGCATATGGCCTTCAGTCATGTCGTAGTTATACAAATAGGATGATCAAAGTCTTGAGATAATCTTGGTACTGGACCCAAGGACTACTTGTTTTTGAAGTCCTTCAAGTCTATATGTAAAGATTTGGTTGGTTTAGGATTGCCAAGTAGGGTTGGAGCTGTAGAGGATACCTTGACCTTTGGTAGGGCAGAAAGGCCTTTATTGCCCTATTCCTGGGCTTCATGGTTTACTCTTTGTTGGGGATGGATTGCCTTCTAAGTAATTTCATGATCTTGAAGTTTTGTAATGCAGCTCCTGGAGTGTGGTAAACACCTAATAAATGCTGGCTGACTTTGACTGTCTGACCTTGAAGGGCAGTTAAGTGTAATGCTTTTGTGTCTTCCTCTACCATTCCCAACATTGTTTATTTGCAATAACAGCAATATTTGCCTTGACAGCCACAGCTGTCATGGTTACTTGCTCAAATTTCACTAATTGATCTGTTCGTGACTGGTATTTTGGCAAGCTCTAAAGTAGGAGCTAATTACCACAAAACCCAAAGCTTTCCTTCACTCCATCCTTTGCAGATTCCCAGTAGGGAACCAACTACAATAGAAATTTATCTTTATTGTGGCAATTGGAAAAGTTCAGGAGACATAGTTTCTGGGTAATTTAATCCTTTTATTAATAGGGTCAGCACATTTATTAATAAAAAGATGGCAATTTGACCATCTCTCTTAGACCAAAGACAATCATGGCAGGGATTCAGGGCTTACATGTTCTTTTGGAAGAGGAGTGATAATCACCTCTGATTGGTTAACAATTAAAGAGAGAATGAATAATTACAATGAGAGGCCGAATGACATCATGTCGCCCTTGGATGGAGAGACTCTCTCTATACCTAGACCACCCCCAGCCTTGGGCAATCTATATGAAAGATTTATGTCCCATATAAGACAGAGCAGAACACAATGATTACTCTACCTGTGGAGTCTGAACAAGAAATTTAGTCCAATCTCATTATCAACAATGTTCTTCACAACTTTTAAAGATTAGGACCTTAGAGAAATGGGGAAACTCTGGATCTTCCCAAATAATTAGTTACCAGTAATAATGTCTTTCATTATGGAACCAAGCATGCATAATTCCCTATTTTAGTCACCTCAAAAGGAACAAAAGGTGCTTCCTATTTGATGTCTCTACTTGATTTAAATGGTTTTAGGGAAGTAGGTCTTCTATAATCTCCCTAGGTAGATGGAATTCTGCTGTGAAGTGGATCTTTTCATGGCTTTATTTGACCATGCCTTTGGTGGCCATTGTTTGCTGATTCATCAGATTGCTGTTTCAACTTTTCCTGTGACCTCCCCAATTCCTTGGTGATGAAAGCCTGCCTATCCTCCAATTCCTTTGTAGAGGAGATCATACTCTATGCATTGTAATAGGAAAATCCAAGGTTTTCTTAACATTGCTAACAGTTCCCAATTCTCATTCTCACACCCTCTCCCATTCTTTTCTTTACAATCCTAATCTCAGTGGGATTTAGTACATTTTCCAGTGAAGCCTTAGGGTGGAGATCATATTTCCTGTTAGTGGCCTGTAGGTTCTTACTCTTAGTCTTTGGTTTCCTTGCCCCTTTATCATCATCCTTTTCATATGTGCTGCTACCAGGCTGATCTCTGCTTGCATGGTACAATCCTTAGAAATGATGAGGTCTGCCTCTAGTTGTTGAATTTGTGGAGATGGTTTGCTTTCATTTTCCTTGTGCAGGCACTATGGCCTGTCCAGGACCATTAACAATAACAAGGGAATGTTTGACCTGAATCTTCCTTTATCTTCCATGGCAGCCTCTTTAGCATCTACTGAACTAATCTCTTCACATCAGCGGGTTCCTTCTCTCTGTCCCATTGAAAGCATTCTCCATCTGCTGGGTCCTTGTCATAGGGTGCTAGCTATCCTAGTATATTTGGTCCTCTGATCACTTCATCCTCTGTGTCTGTATCATCCTTCCCTAACTTTAACCACAGTATGAGCTACAAGGATGTTTTTTTAAAAAAATTATTTATTATTCTATTTTCCTCCAATTACATATAAAAACAATTTTTAACATACATTTAAAAGATTTTGAGTTCCAAATCCTCTCCCTCTCCACGCTCCTCACTGAGAAAGAAAGCAATTTGTTATGGATTACATGCAAAATGCATTTACACATTAGCCATATTATAAAAGAAAATATAGACCAAAAAGAATCCCAAGAAAAATAAAGTTAAAAGAGGTATGCTTTTATCCGTATTCAGACTCCACCTGATGCTGTTTTGATCCAAATCCTACTGATGACATCAAAATGTTGTTGTCTAGATGGAGTCTAGGTCAATCTGAGACAGTTGTACAAGAGTACTTTTGCTGTTCAGTTGTTTTCCAATCATGTCTGACTCTTTGTGACCCATTTGGGGTTTTCTTGACAAAGATACTAGAGTAGTTTGCCATTTCTTTCTTCAGCTTATTTTTACAGATGAGGATACTGAGAACAGGGTTAAGTGACATGCCAGGATCATACACCGAATAAGTGTCTGAGGCTGGATTTGTACTCAAGAAGATGAGTCTTCCTGAATCCAGGTCTAGCCCTCTATCCACTGTGCTGCCTCGTTACCCTATAATAGAACACAGATAATGTTAAAATGTGTTTTTTTCTAAGTCAATATAAGGCCTGCAGGGATGCTTATCTATAAATTAGTGATCCCCTCCTCCCCCTAGGTCTAGTCAAGTTTTTTTTTTCCATTGAGTCAGATTGTGGAGGTCTTTAAATGACAAGAAAACAAATTTACACTTTAACTGAGATGTAATAGGGAAACACTAAAGATTCTAGATAAAATTTCAGATGAAGAGGGAACCTTAGAAACTATTTTTAAGTTGTTTAGAAGTCAATTTCTTACCTATTTTTAAGTGTAATTAGGAAATTACTGTGCCGATTAATTTTACTACTTGTTCTGTTTTCAAACTGCTTTCCCACTTTGGAGAGTGAGATTGGTTTTTCCCTTCAGAAACTGTGTTTTAAATTGAAAATTAGGTAAGTGAATTAAAGACTCACAGGGAGAGAAAGCTTGAACTCTTTGACCAACTATTAGGATGATGTTATAGGCTGGTATATAATTTCCCAAAGATAGCAGACTCTCCTGCTTTTGATGATTCGCAATTTTAGGATTTATTGCTGGAACACAGATTATTTAATCTAATTGCTTCATCACACTAATGAGAAACCTGAGAACCATGGGAGTTAAGTGACTTGCCCATCTTCACATGGGAATTAAATATCAGAGCTGGTATTTGAACCCAGGTCTTCAGACTATAACCGGAGTACTTTTGCAATAAGACCTAGGTGTTGGAGTGTGTTTAGATAATATTTCATTAAATCGCTATACACTAGATTACAAAACATTTCCAGGTGTCTACTTAGATTAATTACTGTTGGCTCCTGCCTTGGCACACCTAGCCTACACTAGAGAATTATTTATTGAGTTCCATGGAAGTGAATTCAAAAGTTTGAATAATATATTCCTCCATTAAGTAGGATAAGACACTAATCCTTGGAAATGCTTCAACAATCTAAAATGATTTAGAACACTGTGTATTTTAAAAACAAGTTTTGGAAAGTATACTACTCTGCAAGTTTTAGCTTTGGGCTAATGCCAAGAAGGCACATTTAGTGTGAGGTGTCAGAGATACTTACAAAGTCTAATATTTTGTAAACTAGGTACAACTGGAATTTGTCAGACCCTCTGAAAATAGATTCCTGGCCATGGATAAAATTCCGTTCAGAAACTAGAAATCAACACTAAGTTCTCTAGCTTTGGTGCCTATACTTACTTCCCTTTTTGGAAATTTGAGACAATATTTACCTTTGGCCAGTTTTGCTACTCCATTTCTGTTTTCATGCTCTTTCAAAGACCATTGACATTAACTTAGCAATCACATTTTCATTGTTTCAGTACATAGGATTTAGTTTGTTGGGCCTGATGAACTGAATTTGTCAACTTGAATTTATTAACTATCATCTGTGAAGAATTTTTTCTCATGATTTCCCTATGTCTTGGGTATGAACTCCCTTATTAGCCCTTTTTATTCTGGACTTTCCAGTCCAAAGATCATTCTCCTTGAAAGAGAAATCACAAGCAAAATGAAATAAAAGTTAAACAGCATTACTTTCTTTCTGGACTTTGTTATCATCTTCCCATCCACACAGAGTTCCATCGTTACTTTTGTCTTTCTTTCTATAGCTTAAATGCCCACCAAACTCTTTTTTATTGTACTTCGCTTTCATTACCACCCTCAGCTTATTGAGTTTTAGCACCCTGTTTAGCTACAATCAGTCTCTTTAGACAACTCTTTTTCTTCTTACTAAAATTGCTTTTGTGTGTGTGTGTGTCTTAGCTTCAGTTCTTAAAGGCTTATCATTTCTCTTGGCCTTTCTTTTCCTGTGAAATTTTAGGCCATTGTGTCCTTCCTTTTTTTCTTTGGATGAAACCCTGTCAAATCCTAGGATACATGTCAAAAACTATACTTGGGTTTTCTCATCTTTTTCATTGTCACCACTTACAAAAGGTAGTGGCCACTTCTTCCTTAAAATTACTATCATTTCCACCTCATTTCAGTCTTTTTGGTGAGAATTGGGTCCAAAATTAAAATTCTGAATAATGCTTGCTTCAGTATTCGGAGGATGGAATTATCATTAATACAAATCAAGACAAAATTATACTTTCTGCCTGGGAGCTATAATAAATAGCTGAATAGCTGAAGTTCCTTATCATCCTGCCTCTTGGATAGAATCTGTTTATTAGGCTCCTCAATTTAGATATCTTTCCAGACTAAAGATTATTTGTTACTGCCATCTTCTTTTGTCAAAAAGCAAAGTAAGAAGAAGCTTCAACATGTGCTTTGCTGCTGCACTAAAAGAACCAGAGGACTTTTCCATCTGACTTCAGTGATTCCAGCAGTTAACATTTATTAAGTACCCACTATGTGCCAGGCATGTGCTAAGTACCAAGTATACAAATAGAGGCAAAAGACGTCCATGCCCTCAACCAGCTTACACTCTGATGGAGGAGACAACATGCAAACAAACATATACAAAGTAAGCTATATATGGAATAAATAGGAAATAATTAACAGAGGGAAGGCACTAGAATTGAGGGGTTTCGGAAAGCTTCCTAAAGATGGTTGGATTTCAGTTGGGACTTAAAGGAAAGTCAGGGAAATCAATAGTTGGAATGGAGGAGGGAGAGCATTCCAGGCAAGGGAAATATCGAGAGATAATGCCCACTGTTGAGGGATGGAGCATCTTGTTCATGGTACAGCCAGGAGGCCAGTGTCACCAGATTAAAGAATAAGTATTGGGCAGTAAGGTATAAGAAGACTGAAAAGTAGGAAGGGGTTAATTTATGAACGATTTTGAATGACAAACAACATTTTTTATTTTTTCCTGGAGCCAATAGGGAACCACTGAAGTTTATGGAGTTGAGTGTATGTGTGTGTGGATGTGTGTAATGATTGGACTTGCATTTTAGGAAAATCACTTTGGCAGCTGAATGGAGGATGGATTGAAATGGGGATGCACTTGAGGCAGGCAGACATACCAGCAGGCTATTACAATAATCAAGGTGTGTCAGTCTGTACTAGAGAGATGGTAGTGTCAGAGGAGAGAAGGGGGATCATGTAAGAGATGTTACACAGGTAAAATTGACAGGACTTGGCAACAGCTTGGACATGGGAGTTGATAAAGTGAGGAATCCAGAATGACTCCCAGATTGAGGGCCTGAGGGACTTTCACTATACAGTGAAAGGGAAGGTAAGAGGAGGAAGGATTTGGGGTGGGGGGAGATAATGAGTTTCATTTGACACATATTGAATATAAGATATCTACAGGACATCTGATTCAAGATGTTCAAGAGGAAGGTGGAGATGTGAAGTTGTAGGTCAGCAGAGAGAGGACTGGTAGATTTGAAAATCACCAGCATGGAGATGGTAATTAAATCCATGGGAGCTGATGAAATCATCAAATGAAATAGTATAGAGGGAGATGAGAAGATGATCCAGGACAGAACCCTCAGACATATCTAGATTAGAAGGTATGATCTAGAGGAAGATCAAGGAAAGGAGATAGAAAAAAAGCAGTCAGATGGAAAGAAGGGAAACCATGAGAGAGTGATGTCTGAAAAATCAAAGAGGAGAAAGGTATTAACAGTGTCAAAAGCTGCAGAGAGGTCAAGGAGAATGAGGTTTGAGAGAAGGGCATTGGATTTGGCAACTAAGAAGTCATTAGTAACTTTGGAGAGCAGTTTTGGTGGAATGATAAAGGTGGAGGTCAGCTTGTAAGTGGTTAAGAAGAGAGAGAAGAGAAAAATTACAGGTACCTATTATAGGTTTCCTTTTTGAGAGCTACAAAGGACAGAAAAGATAGTGGGGACAAATGGATCAAGTGAGAAGGTAGGAAGTCAGCTAGATTATAAAGGGCTAAGAAGAGAGTGAGAGGAGACAAAATGGAGGCATATCACATAATGTAGGTATCCTTTTCAAGGAGGTTACCTATAAAAGGCAGAAAAACTTCATTATGATAGCAATGATCAAGCAAAGGCTTTTTGATGAAAGGGGAGATGTTTATAGGCAGTAGGAAATGAGCCAATAGACAAGGAGAGATTGAAAATAAGTAAAAAAAGTAGGGATACTAGAGGGGGACAATCTCTTGGAGGATTGTTGGAGGAACATTTACTTGGAAGGTCATCCATTCCCACTTCTCCAAGGTCTACCTATATTGATGGATGTTCTGATTAGTGAGTGTTTTTTCCCTTTGATCTGTTGTGATCATGGTGCAGTTGGACTGTAGGTGAAATGGACCATCTGGCCACCTTGGTTTATGTCATTTCTTTAATTTTGCCTAAACAAATTCTGCATGGCCTGTATCAGGAAGGATGTTCCAGTTCTCCTCATTCAAATGCTAAAGGCGGCTTTGGGTGCTAGAAATTCTAATAGAGATTCTTCAGAGTGATGTTTAATAAACCTGTCTTTAAGGACCTTATTAAGTCATCTCAACTTCTATTAAGTTTTGATTACATTTGATGGGATAGTAGGATTTCATGGGTCTCTCAGGAATAGCTTAGATTTGTCTTCCAAGAAAGAGGTGGAGGGAGGAAAAATATCATGAGTTTGATTCCTTAAGACATTTTTTAAAAAGCTTTAAGATGTGTTTTTCCAAAGGATATAGAGGTGTTATAAGAAAAAGGAAGTATGAGAATGACCTGCTCATTATTTTGTTTTGACATTCTAAATGCTTATTTATAGATTATTGCACTAAAGCAGGAGTAGTGCACATAATTATGATGTAATTGTAACATATGCAAGGCTGAGGTATGTGTATAATTGTACCTTTCAAAAGGAGAGGCAAGCAAATCAAAAAATAACTTTAGTGTTAACTTTCCGTAACACACAGAGAAGCCATGCTATGAAGTGATACCCAGGGAATGAAAACTTGGAATTCCCCATCAATGACAGCCTTCAACATTGCGTCAGTGGTTCTAGGATTTGGGCAAGGTCAGAGTAGGATTCACTTGTGATCATAGACTGAAGGAGAAAATTAGTTTAGAAGAGAATTGTCCATTGTCCTATCAGTTACATAAAGTGAAGAAAATTGTTCCTTGCCTTAAAAAGTGACAACTATGTTAGTCAGCTAAAATGTCTACTTCTAGAAGTAGAAATGAACATTTATTTCTCTCAACTTCCAGAGATCATAGCTACTTTGGGCAACTCTATGACATGGGCTTTTATTACATTCTGGCCAAAGGTGTCTATCTGATATTGTTTTGGTAAGTCAGTAGAAAAGTAGACTTCGCTTTGTTGAAATTTCTTTTGCTCAGAGCCAATATCTCTTTCACTAAGTTGTACAGGGCAGCTAAGTGACACAGTGGATAGAGTGCCGTCCCTAGAATTTTTACTTCTGGCCTCAGATGCTCACTAGCAGTGTGACCCTGGGCAAGTCATTTAACCCTGCTTGCCTTAGCTTCCTCATCTGTAAAATGAACTGGAGAAGGAAATGACAAATTATTCCAGTATCTTTGCCAAGAAAATCCCAAATGAGGTCATAAATTGTCAGACATGACTGAAAACAACTGAACAACAATAACAACTTGAAATTATCATACAGAGAACACATTGTTTAGTCTTATGGCAGGTGGAGCTTCTTGTAAAAAGGTTTTTGTATAAAAGATGATTCTATTTTGGAGTCCAAGCTTTGTTTTAACACTCCTATGTAGGTCTTACTTTATTCTTCTCTTCCATTTTTGAGTATTTCACAAAGCTTCCTTCAAAAGACCAGAACAATACAAGGATAAACGGAGGATGATCTACATTGCAGAAAAAAGGCATTAAATTAAGGCATTTGTACATAACACTGTATACCTAGATGATTGTCTTGAGAATTTTTTCAATTCTAAGATGAGATGTAGAGCTGATCAAATCACTGATTTTTAAAATTTAAATTTCTTTAATTTATTTTTAGTTTTCAACATTCACTTCTTTAAGATTTTGAGTTCCAACTTTTCTCCTTCTCCCTTTCCTCCTTCCTCCCCAAGATGGCATGCAATTTGATATAGGCTATACATATACATTCATATTAAACATATTTCTACATTAGTCATGCTGTAAAGAAGAATTAGAACCAAAGGGGAATAACACGAGGAAGAAGAAACAAACAAAAAAGAGAGAGAGAGAGAAAGCAGTATGCTTCAGTCTTCATTCAGACTCCATAGTTCTTTCTCTGGATGAAATCACTGATTTAAAAAAAAAGCTGTTTTATTCATATTTAATTAGCTCATGTGCTAAACTAAATGATTTCTATTTGCTCAAAATGGGAAACAGAGGCTTAAATGGGAAATAAAAATCTTCTGCATAAACATTTTGGTGAAAATAAAATAATTTATTCAAAAATACAGACAGAAGTAAAATTCCATGAAAACAAACTATATAAATATCCAGATGCATTTTACACAATTGCCTTTTGATTTATTCAGAGCATTATTGTTCAGTACATTGATTGCCATCACCTCATCACAAGGGGTTGTAACTTACCAAGGGGTGTGTCCAGTCAGTTATATCCCATCTTCCTTGCAATAGTTAATCATGGGGCTGATCTCCAAAGCAACCACTCTCACTTGTATCCCATAGTACTTCTCCACTCTATCCCTTTTACTCTGCAAGCTCTCTTTCTGAACCAGGTGTCAGTCCCTCAGGGCAATTAGAACCTAATTGTTATCTGGGTACCCAAAACAGTAGCTGGGCGGGTACTATTGGGACAATTTCTCTGCCCTCTGGTAAACTGAGCATAAGAATATGATCAAGATACTGTCTCCTCTATATGTCAGCTTCTTCCCAGGATTTTTCTTCACATAATCTGGAACTGTCCATCTCCTCTCTCAAAGCTGAAAGTCAGGACAAGGATTTCTTTTCTCTGGAACTCTTGCCAACTCAGGCTCTTATGCAGGCACAGAGCATTGCGTAATCATTCTCCATCACTTATGCAAAGGAGCTGAAGACTCAGTTTACAGGTGCGATACAGTGAGTCTCACATGATGATTAGGCATGGATAGGCCATGATGTTTTTCTGAAATCTCATTATATTATCTTCCAGATTCACACTTCTTAACTTTCCTATTACTGTCCGGGGTACCATCCTTTGAGTTCCCCAGATTCACAACTGTAGTGTGATTTAGGACTCTTTGTTCTCCTTCAGTCCAACATATACAATTAGTTGCCAAATCTTGTCATTTCTACCTCTGAAACATCTTTCATATGACCCCTTCTCTCTACTCACATAGTTGCCCTCCCTAGTTCAAGCCCTTATTAACTCTAGATTCCTAATTGACCAGTCTGCCTCATCTCTTCCCCCTTCAAACAATTCTCTGCTCAGCTGTCATAGTGATTTTCCTCAAGGCCAGATGATGTCACTTCCCTACTCAGTTATGTCCAGTGACTCCCATTTGACTCTATGATCAAATTTTAAAAATAGAATCTTTTAAAAATTGTGCATATTTTATAATGTATATTGCTATTCATACTGTAGTGCATTCACCTAATTTATAAATAGGTAAATATACACATATTTCAGGTGAGTCCTATATATATATATATTATTGCTGGGAGAAAACAATCAAAAAAGTTTGGTGGCAACTGATATAGTCTGATGGCTATTCAGATCTCCTCTCCACTCTTCATTTTTTGAACATTTTGCTCTTTCGTAGAGGTGGTCAAAAAAGGGAGAAGAGGTAAAAACAAGATTAGTCATTTGCTGATTTTTAGAGACCTTGACAACTGGTTTGCTGGTAATGGAGAGTTTTAAAATCTTGGTTTAAATTTGATTTGGGAATTATTAGTGTGTTTCATTCATCTCTATTGTCATTGTTTCACGTGACCTTGATTAATTGGGACTTGACTTGACAATGGTTTATAAACTGAGTAGTCTATAAACTAGCGACATCCAGAGAGATTAGCTGGACTTTCTTTTTTATGCCCTTGAGAAAGAGAAGAAGATGTATATGTAGTCCTAAGAAATCTACAGTGGAAGTTTCTTCACCCTAGACATAGGTTCTGCCACTGGTAGAATGCTGAAAACTAGGTCTGCCCTCCTCCCTCCAGTTTTTGTCAGTTCATATTAGCTTGTAGTTGGATGTGAAGGTTTCAGTCTATCTATCTATTTTTATTCTTTGAGAGTCAGCTTGCTAGACAAGAAGGATTTGATCTAATTATAGTTTGAGTAAATAAGATGTTGCCACTTCCATTGTACTGATATTTGGATTTTCTGTAAACAAAATTTTACCTCCTCTTTATGCCACTCCACTTCTTGTCTTGATTCAGTCTCTCTTTCATCAGCAGTGCAGGTCAATTTTGATCCTTAATGAGAATACATGTAATGCTTTTGAAATTGCAAATCTTTTAAATTGGTAGGCTAGAAGTCTATTTTTATGTGCACAGAATTCATGATTATGGCTGTAGACCTACCTGTAAGTGCAGGACAGAGTGACCTTGTGCAAGTCACCCTCCCTGGGTCTCAGTTCCTACATCTGTAAAATGAGGGGCTTGGATTATGTGACCTCTGAAGTTCTTCCTGCTCTAATTCTACAACGCTATGATTTGACACTATTTGAAGTCTGTAATTTATGACATTTAGTTGCAAATTGCTGTGGCTGAGGGGAAGCAGAGGGAACAAATCTTTGATCGGGGATAAAAAAACCTGTAAGTGTGCTTGTGCTGTATTTTGTTGGGGATGTGTAAGGTCCTGTAGCAGCTGCTTTTGTCTGAACAGTTTCCATTTTCAGCGATTTCATAGTCCTCGGTTTTTAACCAAGACAGTCTTCGTAACACTGACATTTTGCTTTTTTTAAGTTGCTCTACTTGGCGACATCTTTGGTCAGATGTTTTCTGTACTGGAATATCTAGTTACACATTCTCTCTGTCTCTCTCTCAATCTCTGTCTCTGTTTCTCTCAATCTCTCTCTCTGTCTGTCTGTCTCTTCCTTTCTCTTTATTCCCCATTATTTCCAATATTTTGTGAAGGTTTATCGACTTATGGAATTTCTTCTGAATTTCATTTAATGTTACACTGCATGTGTGACATGTATATGAGTGGATATGAACAAAGTGATTCCTCTGTTAAAATGCCTCCCCTTTCTCCTTCTCCCCTACCTTAAAGGCTGATTGGCAGATTTTGGCAACATCCTTATTTTAGATGAAGCCCTGAAAGGATATGGGTTTCTGGACTTGGAGAGTAGCAGCAATGGTCAATGTGAAGCAGTTTTCAAGTGTAGAGATGTGAGTTGGGCTCCCCTGTTCAGTTCTCAGACCTAAGAAGATCTCTTGGTTCTTCCCTCTCCAATTTTGAAAGAGACCAAACATCTAGACTGGGCAGCTCTGATAATGTTTATTTTACATATTCATCATATATGACTCCCCAAAAGATAAATGCCTTCCAGGAAGTAAATGGTAATTATGAAAATGCTTTGAAACTCTCTATAAATAAAAGCTCATCCAGGAAGTTTTTCAGCCCCAATGTGTTCATTGCTTGAGGGATTTGCTTAGAATTGTCAGGGAGCTGATGAAAGCCAGGTAGCTGAGAATCAGGTCTTTGATTTGATGTGGTCTCTGGGGAAAGTTAAGATAAAAAGGTGTGGGAAACAAGGAAGGTGTTATATTTCCACAGGGTTAAAACTCATCCCAGTTTTAAGTGATCAGAGTTGTGATCTGCTACAGTCAGATTAAAGGTCAGAAACTTGTGCACAGGCTTGACTAGCTGTTTGAGGAAAAGCCTATCAGAGAGGAGAACCTGAAGTCTAATGACCAATGGATGGTGTGGTGCGGAGTCCAAAATTTGGAACAGTATACATGGCTTGCATCGGTCTGAACAAATTGTATTTTCCTGTAGCCATACTTGGGAGCTACCTGTTCCTTCAGGGGGAATGAATGTAGAAATTAATAAAATTTTTCCTGATTTCACACCAGGCATTGTTCTTTGTTTAAGGTGAGCATGTTTCTCACAGTTGGGGCCTTGGTTGTTGGGTTCATGACTCACAAAGGTAAAGCCAATAGAAATCCACAGGACCCTGAGAAAGACTGAAAAAGACAATCCCTAGATCCACAATACCAGAAACCATTCTTTTTCCATCTTGTAGGAAAATTTAGCTTGAACTGGAGAAAAATATAATGTGCATGGAAATGCCATTGCCTTGGAGCTGCCTCATCTGATTTCAGCTTAGCATGCTCAGGTCATTTCTACCTCATAGAAGCACTAACTCACAATACAGCAAATACCATTGCTACTCTTGGCATTCTTGACCTCTCCCTCAGTTCTGTAGGTAGTAGAATATTGCAGTAGCCTTTAAAAAGATTTTATTTGATATCTTTTATTTTTACATTGCCTACATTTCTCCCTTTCTCTCTCCCTTCTACCAGAGAACTATGTCTTATGACATTTTTTTTAAAAGCAAAAGAAATAGAGAAAAAAATTAGCAAAACCAATTAACACATGGAAAAAATCAGAAATTATATTCAACGATTCATACTTGTGGACCCCCAACTCTGGAAAGGATCTTTTGGGAGAGGACTTTTCCTATCTCTTCTTAGGGCTGAAGATTGTTCTTTAAAATTTCCAACACTGTTTAATTTTCTTGGTAGTGATTTTATTTCCATTTGCATTGTTGTAGACACTGTGTATATTGATATCCTGGCTTTGTTTACTTCATTTTTGCATTCCTTTTTGCATTTTACATAAATTCATGTTAATCTTTCCATGCTTCTCTGTATTCATCAGGTTCACTGATCTTATCCCATAGGAAGATTCTATTATATTCATGTTCCATAATCCATTTAGCTATTCCCTAGTTGATGGACATCTTCATTTCTAGTTGTTTGCTATCACCAAAAGTATAGCTATTAATATTTTCGTGCAAGTGGAGCTCTTCTTTTTTGTCAGTGACCTCCTTGTGGCATATGTTTAGCAATAGAATCTCTGAGACATAAGATACGGATGTTTTAATTACTTTATTTGTATAGTTCAAAGCTAATTTTCTGATATCTGGACTAATTCACAACTCCTCCACAACCCTTCCAACATTAACTAATCTCATTTTTGGATCATCTCTGCCAATTTGCAGAGTGTGAGGTGAAACTTCAGGGTTGTGTTGATGTGTATTTCTCTTATTAGTGATCTGGAGTATTTTTTCTTTTGGAGAGCATTTTGTTCATATCCTTTGATGACTTTTTGTGTTGAGGAATAGCTCACAGTATCATACATTTCTGGAAGCTGTCAAAACATTTGAGTAGTCTCGAGTTAGTCATCCCACCTCCAGGTCCTACCCCTTCAACCAGAATTTGCTAGTGGGTTAATCTTCCTTATTCTCAGATATCTCCATGTTTCTGCTCTTAAAACCCAAGGCTCTCCGTAATCTAGTTTCACTATGCCTTGCTGGACTCACGTGTGTTCTCGTTCATATCTTGTCCTCTTTCTCAGCTTTTCATGTTCCACTTCTCACTTTTGACTTTTCTCAATCCCCTCATTAGTTTGTGATCACATCTCACCAAAACTTTGGACTTCCTTCATATAAATTTTGTGTTTATTCTTCTGTGTCTATACCATTTTCCTCCATGAGGAGGTAAACTCCTTTAAGTCAAGGACTGTATTTTTCTATTTTCTATTATTCTATCTTTATGGTCCCATATCCTAACTTAGTACCTAATGCTTATTAAGAACTTAATAAATCAAACTCATCATTTCTGTGCCTTTCTTTATATTGTTCCCTATGTCTAGAAAAGTTTTTTCCTTCCTTTTCCCTCTCTGCTTCCATTCAAGGTTCGTCCTATCTTCCCCTATTGGAATCTCTTGTTGCTGAGTTGTTTCAGTTGTGTCTGACTCTCTGTGATTCCATCCAGGGTTTTCTTGGCAGAGATATTGGAATGGTTTGCCATTTCCTTCTCCTGCTCATTTTACAGATGAGGAAACTGAGGTAAACAGGATTAAGTGAATTGCCCAGAGTCACATAGCTATAGGTGTCTGAGGCTGGATTTGAACTCAGGTTCTCCTGATTCCAAGGCTGACCCTCTATCCATTGCACCATCTAGCTGCCCATATTGAAATCTCCACCATTCTTTAAAGACTTATCTAAAATGCTACTCCCATCTTTAGAAATGATCTTTCTTTTCTTGGAATTATTTATTATAGTTATTAGCTTATATATCTTATCTATTCTCCCAACTCCCCTTTGCCTCCACTAGATTGTGTGCTCCTTGAAGGCAGGCACTATTATATTTCTCTTTGTGGCTAGCCAGGAAACTCTAATATAATGGCTTGTACACAGCAAAAACCTCATAAATGTTTTTTGAATCACTATAAAATTAGATCTGGCTTACACTTGTGGTACCTGTTTGATTTGGGCTCTTAATTAGTGTATATTTTAATACTTGATAGGGAACTGGTATTCATAAAGGTGTTTGATTATTATAAAAATAAAAAAGAGGTATCAAAGTTAGGTATGAAGGCCTCATTGCATATTAAAGCATACTTGGATGCTACCATGAGGAGCAAATTTGGCTTGTGCCTTATACAAGAATGGGCAGATTGGTGATGCAGTGGATACAGTGCTATGCCTAGAGTCAGGAAGACCTAAGTTCAAATCTGACCTCAGACACTTACTAGCTGTGTGACCCTGGGCAAGTGACTTAATCTGGTTTGCCTCAGTTTCCTCACCTATAAAATGAGAAGAAGATAGCACACCACTCTTGCATCTTTGCCAAGAAAACCCCAAATGGGGTCATGAAGAGTTGGACTGTAACAACTATACAGCAATACAAAGTTAGAGCTGAAGTATAAGTGTAGTGTTCGACTATGTATTCAAACTTCATTCAATAATTTTATTATTTCTCAGAATTCAATTATTTCTCTTGATTCTGAGATGACAGATTTCTGTGTCACAATGTCTATCAAGAAAGTATCAGTTTCAACAGAAGCTCTGCATGCTTGGAAAAGTTGAGGCAAGCTATTTGGTTGTCATGGATTTGGCTTGGTTCCATTGGGATCTCCATGAGGTTGAAGAGAAAGTGTGGCAAAAGACCATACTCCTACAATGTTTTCTTTAGCTCTAGATAGAAAACTAAAAATAAGTTTTTGCAAATATACATTCCTAATGTGTGTGCTTTGGCATGCTGACTTAATGTTTTGCAGTTATTTGGCCTTGTGTCTAATTATTTTTTGTCATGGTAAATTAAGACATTTTATGTTGCTAAGTGGGGAAAATTACAAATATACTTCATCTTTGTGTCTAAGTGTAGGAAAAAATGAACTGAAGTATCTTTTCTATTTTGCTGAGTTAACTCAAGGGAAAATTAGTCATCAAATAAGAAACTAATTATTGGTCAGTGAGCTTATTGTACCATATAAATGCCTTTCTTTCAGTTTCCAAATCTTCATTTCCTGTGTGAACAGTGACATATTTATCAGTCAGAGATAGAAAAAGGAATTCAATGACTCTGTGTTAGCATCCCCTGTACTGAACCAATTTATAGAACCTGACTATGGCGGAAATGAGTGATGTGGAATGAGTGTAGCACTAGGAGGTAGAAGACATGACTTCTAGGCCAATTAATTGCTTAATCAATCACCAAACATTTTTCAAGCCCCTACTGTGTGCCAGGCATTGTACTAGGTGGTGGGGATATAAAGAGAAAGATGAAACAGTGTCTGCTCTCAGGGGGGTTGAATTCTTTTGAGGGAAACAACTTATGTGGTTATACATATATCCAAAATAAATATAAGGTAATTTGAGGTGAAAGAATTTCTATCATTTTCCTACTTTGACAAAACCCCTGATCTCTCTATAGGCCTCCATTATCAAATATATAAAATGGGGATAATAATATCTGTCCTTTCCCAAAGGGGCTAGACCAGGTGGTTACTTTTGGGATTCTTCTGACTCCAAACTCTTTGATGCTTTGCTTCTGAGATGAGACTCAAATAATCAAAAAGGTAAGGAGAGATGGCCGTAATGATATCAATTCAATAAAAGTTATCAGATAGAGCTATCAAGGTTAGTTATGCTGGTAAATGTTTAACAATCATGTCTTTGGAGGGAAAATGCATGCACTTTTAAGTCTGGTATGCATTATTAAAGCTTTCTTAAGTCTACACAATCAACAAAACAATAAAACAAGCCCTGAATGATAGAGCCAAGTTCCAAGGCTCACAATGAAAATTTTACAACCAGCTCTCTAGTCAGTTTGAGCTGACTCCAGCACGCACCTATAGTCTATATGCTTTTTCCTGGTGTTATGGTTGACATACCTTCACCACGATGCGCCTATTTAGTTTTGTCCTTGGTTTCAGGGTTTTGTCCCATGTCACCAAATTGGTTGTTACACACGGTCATTACTCTCGTTCAGATTCTCCTCTTATTTTGGACTACTGTGTCTCCTAAATGTAAGATCTATGAACCAAGGTGAGCTGGATGTTGTCAAACATGAGATAGAAAGTTTAAATACTGACATCCTGGGTGTCAGTGAACTTAAAGAAATGGGAATGGGTGGGTTTAATTCAGGTGATCTTTAGGCTGGACAGATCAAAAACTGGAATTAAGGTTGCTAGGTAAATTAATAATCTCAGATATGCAGATGATATCACTCTGATGGCAGAAAGGGAAGAATGAAAAAGCTTCTTGAGGAGGTGAAAGAGGAGAGTGTAAAAGTGTTTGAAGCTTAACATTTAAAAAATATAAAAAGTTTATGCCAACTGGCCTCATCACTTCCTGGCAAATAGAGGGAAAAGAAGGGGAAGCAGTGTCAGATTTTATATTCTTGGACTCAAAGATCATTTCAGACAGCAACTGGAGCTATGAAATTAAAAGACACTTGGTCCTTGGAAGGAAAGCTGCTGGTGCTGTTTGTCCTGTGTTTTCAAAGAGGACCAATGACTTCATGATGTAATGGGTGATTTCTTAACTTGCTCATGAATTGGATTTAAGTGAGGCAGAATTGCACAAAGTCATCAGCCTCACTTTTTCTTCCGGTCTTTGGAGTCCAGTGGCAGAACAAAATCCATGATGACTGGTGATGGCCTGGGATGCAGTGGATGACCTTGGTGTCTTTGAGACCTGACCAAGCTCTAAGTGCTCTACGGTGCCTGCTTCAGCTGCCTTCATGGCTATTGGAACAAGTTGTTCTCAACCACCTATTCTGCCAGAGGAAGTCTTTACATGCTTGGGTAGCCATGCAAATCTGGGCAGCATTCTAAAAAGTAGAAACATCACATTGCCAACAAAGGCCTGCATAGTTAAAATTTTTATGGCTTTTCCAGGAGTAATATATGGCTGTGAGAGTTGGATTATAAGTAGAATTAATGCTTTTGAGTTGTGGTGCTGGAGAAGACTCTTGATAGTCCTCTGGGTAATAAAGAGATCAAATAAGCCAATAGTTAAAGAAACTAATTCAGGCTCTTCATCGGGAAGGACAATACTGAAGGACAAGCTAAAGCTTAAATACTTTGATCACATAATGAGAAGATCACATTGGGGAAAAAAACACTCTGGTGTTGGGAAAAATTGAAGGCAAAAGGAAAAGGGGATGGCAGAGGATGAGATGGACAGCTTCTCTTATGGAAGCAATGAACATGAGCTTGGACAGACTTTGGGAGATGGTGGAGAATAGAAGGGCCTGGCGTGCTATGGTTCATGGGGTCATGAAGAGTCACTCATGACTAAATGATTGAACAACAACAGTCTCTTAGTTGTTCTTTCTTTTTCAAGTCTCTCCCTTGAGCTGCCAAATTGACATTTTAAAAGCCCATGTCATTCCCCTAAAGAAGAAACTGCCTCTGGCTGAAGATACAAATTGAGACAAGTACTGAAGGAAGCCAGGGAAGTTAGGAGGCAGAGGTGAGGAGGGAGGGCATCCCACACTCCATCCATTTCCTGGGAGTCAGGGGATACAGTGTCTTGTTCCAGGAACAGTGAGGTCAGTGTTGAATGGTAGAGTAGGTATATGGGAATATACTAACTGAAAAGACCAAGTTGTAAAGGGCTTTAAAAACCAAAATGTCAAATTGTATACCTGATCCTAGAGATGATAGAAAACTACTGGAGTTTGTTAAATATGGAAGGGACACAGTCAGTTGTGAGCTTTAGGAAGAATCCTTTGGCAGATGAATGCAATACACTTCAATTCAATAAACTTTTCTTCATTTTTTTCTATATTCTATGCTACCAAGCACTGGGAATACAAAAACAGACAAAAAGCAGTCCTTGTCCTCAATGAGCCTACAGTTTAATGGGGAAGACAACATGCAAACAAATACATGCAAAGCAAGCTAGAAAAGGATAAATAAGGATATACTTAAGAGAGAAAAATCACTAGAATTAAGAGGGTTAGGGAAGGTCTCCTGTAGAAAGTGGGGTTTTAGTTGGGACTTAAAGGAAGCCAAGGAGGTCAGTAGTCAGAGAAGAAGAGGAGGAAAATTCCAGGCATGGGATTCCATGTGAGGGAGGATACCCAGAGCTGGGGGATGAAGTGTCTTGTTCATTAAATAGCCAGGAGGCCAATAAATGGAGAATGGACTGGAGTGGTGAGAGATGTGAGGCTTGGGGATCAAATAGAAGGCATAGTTAGTATTCTAGAATGGAGAATTACAATGTTCAACATATGAAAACTGTAAGATATATTCATTTATAATAGTGAAAGCTTTAATGAAATTCTCATGATTATTTTCTCTGTTTCTTTGGAGTAAAAATGATCTAATCAATCACATTTGAATATTTTTTTCACTTGACTGCTTATTAGTCATTTCTCTGCCTGGGTAACCTAAAAATGATAATTAATGTTGTTTCTATTTTGCAAAGATATTATTGGTTCCACAAATCTATTCAGTCCTCTTGAGGAGGAAGAAAAACTCCCACCAAGATATTCACTTGACAAATTACTGAAATGAAGGGAAATAATTACACTGTAATAATTCCATTGACTGATTCAGAATAGCACAGAAAACAACAACCCAGATCACACCCTCTTGTAATCTTGAAACAGAAGTTGCCATAATGCCAACATATATTTAAATGTTGAATGGCATTCTGAAAGGTCCAAAAGCTCAATAGAGGATTTCCTAGCATTGCAAATACCCTGTGCACAGTTCTTGGTACAGTTGCATGGTTTTTACTGTTACTTCAAGTTTGATCTGCGTTATTTCAATTCAATTCCACAATTATTTATTAAGCATTTATGTACTAGGCACTATGATGGATCCTGAAGGAGAAATGAAGATGAATAAGACATAGCCCCTGCCCTCAAGTAGCTTCCAATCTAGCAGAAAAAGTAAAGGCTTGGTGGGACAAAATTAGTATAATTAATAATTGCCATATGATGTGTGCTTAGTAGGGATATGAACTTTAGCCTGAATATATGTAGGAGTGTTTAATGAGTGGTTGGGTCTTTTTGTAATTAAATTTATTTATTTTTAGTTTTCAACATTCACTTCCACAAAATTTTGAGTTTCAGATTTTCTCCCCATCCCTCCCCTTCCCCCACCCCAGGACAGCATGTATTCTGATTACCTTTTCCTCTAAGCTGACCTCCCTTCTATCAACCTTTCCCTCTTCTTATCCTCTTCCCTTCTATTTTTCTGTAGGGCAAGATAGATTTCTATAAATGATTTTTTTAAAGACTACTGTGGCAAAACTGAAGAAGAGAAAAATTGCTTTTGACTGAAGAGAGGATCATTGAAAACTTCATCAAGGAAGTAATGTCTGAGGTTGGCTTGAAAAGGTGGGAAAGATTTCAACAGGCAGAGATGTGGGGTGGTAGTGTGCAGTAGATGTAGTTTGGGGTTCGAAGAAGGTGCACTCCAGGTGTTGGGGAAGATGTGAGCATGAACACAGAGGCAGAGAAAAACTAAACAAGCTTAACATGATTTAAAAATGATTAATCCAGTTTAACTGAAACAGAGAAAATGAAAGGGGATTAGTAAGAGACTACTTGGAAGACATAGACATCTGGAACAAAGATCCCATATTTCACTAGGTAACTAATTTTCTTTCTACTTGGGATACTGAGCTATTCTGAAAGCTTTCTGGAACTCTGAATGATGTCCTCAAAGCTGCATTTAGAGAAACTCCAAAGTTGTCACCTTGCAAAGAAGTTCTTTTCTTTCCCTGCTTCATCCTCTTGAAATAATATAGGCCTTCTCTCTTAAGCCTCTTATGGCATATGTTTTTGGGAGCTGTTGTAGAAGTTGGGGAATTTAACTGAACATTTGTCTTTAGACTTACCTAATATATCTGGTTTTACTTTTTTTGTCCTTTATGGAATCAGTTTCTTCCTTGGCCTTTTCCTGCTTTGTCTTTGCCAAGAATAGATTTTTGTAAAAAACAAAAAGCAACTTTTTAGATCAGGTTGCAGGAAATCAATTTTGCTCTTCATTTTTTCCCTTTATCTAATAATTCTCTCTTGTGATACTTTGACTTGAATCTTGAGCTTTTTTTGTACAGAGCTTATAGAGCTTTGTGGGTTTGTAGATATTGCATTAGAAATTGATTTCTAGTAGATGGAACTGGTTTTATAAATGGTTTGAATGGAGCTGCCTTCATGATATGTATAAGGGTACCAAGGGCTTTGTGAGGATAGCGTGGATATAGCAAAAGTCACCAACTTATGCTTAAGTAGGTAGTCTTCTGAGGTCAATGACTGCCAAAACTTCTTTCTCCTTCCTTCATAAGGTGGAAACTTCCCAAAGAGGAAGGAAATTGAAAGAGCTAGTTTAAGAACAAATTAAAAGGTAGTGCATCTTTATCTTTAGCATCATAAAGATTCAGTGGGAATCCTGGGAAGATGGCCATTGTGAGAACATTTCTGGGGCAACTTCCCCCTACTATATCAAATAATACAATTACAAAGTCCTCAAATTCAGGATACTTGCCAGGGATATGAAAAAGAAAAGTGAAAGAACCTGTTGCAAGATAATTCTTACAGGAAAAAATCTCTGACCTTCATCCTGTGCATCCTCACCGTTCCCATATTCTCCCCCCTAATAGCTTGGGTTTCTAGTTCAATTTGATGCTGTGATTCTTGTGGTGATTGAAATTTTAGACAGTTCGCATTTGAAGTTCCTATTTGCAATGTCTCAGGGATCTGGGGTACTCTGAATGATCCAGTGGATTCTGGCCCTTTACTCTAGTTCCTTAGGCCAAATACTGATTATACCTGTTTGGTCCCTGCAGTCTTGGATTCAAGGCTCTTAGAGTTGATCTTACGGAGGAATCCTGGGGGAATCCCACAAACAGTAGAGAGTTTAGAGCTGAGAATCAGACCAGCTTGAAGTATGAAGAAGGAAAGGGGTGAGCTATGGAGAAGGGTAGAGCCTGTGGAACAAGAAAATAGCGGAGGGAAAATACCAGCAATGCACTGATGATTAAAAATAAGTAATGCAACATGGGAGGAAACAGGTAATTGGTAGAAAGAAGGGAAAGAAAGGTAGAAGAGACCTAACTTCATTCCTCTCACAAGTGCACTGGGGGACCTGCACTCAGCTCCTTCACCACCCAGACTTGGGGCCTAAGAACTAAAGGAAGCGAGAAAGGGTGGTGGAACTCAGAAGAATGGATTTGTTAAAAGTCAAGGACAGAGGTCCAGGCAATTAGAGTCTTTCTGCAGCAGTATCCCTACTTTCCATTCTCAACCTCTGAGGCAAACAGACTTCACACATTTCAGGAATTTGAAAAAATAGAAATAGACTTCAAGGGCTAGGAAGGGGGAACCAGAGAAGAAAATAAGCACTTAGTACCAGGCAACATGCTAAGCATTTTACAGATATTATCTCATTTGATTCCCACAACAATCCTGTGAGATAGGGGCTAATATTATCCCCATTTTACAGATGAGGAAACTAAGGCAGACAAGTTAAATAACTTGCCCAGAGTCACACAGATAGTAAGTATCTGAGACCTGATTGGAGTTGGGTCTTCCTGATTCTAAGCCTAGCCCTCCACTGCATCATCTAGCTGCTTCTGAGGGAGGGGCACTGGCCCTTTTAAATAGAAAGAATTGTCATTAAGCATATATAGAAAAAGCAGCAGATTAATTAAGACAGAAAAAAAATTGGCTGCAAAGGATTCTAATAAAAAACCCACACAAGTGAACAAATACTTCACAACAAAGGAAATTGAGTCAGAATCTTCTGGGCAAGTTATAAAAAGTAAAAAAGTTCTTCCTTACTCTCCCAAAGCAACAATGAAGCAACTCTATAAACATTCCTAATCACTAAGAAAAATAATCAAGGAAATGAAGGAAAATATCAAAGATACAAAACCAGACATTTCTTAGGGAAGAAATAAGAAATTTAATCAGAATCTAGAGAAGTTAGAAAAAAGACAGAGACAAGCTTCATAGCAGTAGATTCCTCAAAAAAGCAACAACACTAAAATAAAATTAAAACACCAAATGTCAGGACAAAAGGAAAACATAGTGGAATAAATGGAAAAAAAAACCACACCAAGATTTGGAACACATGAGAGCATAGCAAAATTGAACTTGATGATTGGAAACAAAGAGATAATTTAAGTGACCTGTGTGACTTTGGGAAATTACTTTAACTTTTGGGCCTCAGTTCTCTTATCTGATAAATGAGGAGGTTAGTTAGATATCTGAAGTTCCTTTAAATTTATAATTATAAGATTTTTAGGAAAAAAATCATGAAAAAGAAGCCCAGAAATATTAGATGCAGAAAGCAAAGGACCAATCAGGAGACTCCATAGAACACCAAATGGAAGAAAATCCCAAGTTTAACTCATCAGGAAATATTGCAGTCAAATTTTAGAACTATAGTATCAAGAACCAAGTCTTGCAAGTAGTGAGGGAAAAAAGCCCTTCATCTTTTAAGGAGAAAAAAGCCCTGAATAGTAAAAGATTATTCCACAGTTAAAGAAGTCAAAGGAAAGATTGAAATATAATATTCTGATATGTGCTCCAAATCATATATCCTGTACAATTAAGCCTAAACACCAATGGAAATAATTGAATGTTCAGGAAGAAGGAAGAATTTGAGTCAGTCCTTCAAAAGCATACAGAGGAAGTGACCAACTTGCAAACTAACCAAAATGGCAGAATTTGAAAGCTACACTTCCATAAAAAATGGAAAGATTACAATTTCCCTAAGAAACTCCACAGAAAAGATGATAAATGGTGCCAAATAAAATAATGATCAGTAAAACTAAAGGAAAGCACCAGTAAGCTCTGCTATCCATCCCAGGAATGCATATCAAGGGGGTTAAAAACTTGTGGCTATTTGGGTCAAATGAATGAGGGAGGCAGTGGATCTGAAGCTAGTTGCTTCTAGTCTCTAGGTTGTCAGAATTACAGAAGTGGACAAATCCAACTACCAATAAATGACTACAAAAGGAGATGAGTCAGAGGTACTTAAGAAATGCATGCCCATCTCAGAGCCTTCAAAGAAACTTGAAGTCAGTTTTGTCTCCAGTATTCTGTTGGAGCCACTGCATGGGACAAAGCCATCTCCTGGTAGATAAAGGACCAAGGAGATGAAAATAGGGCAGAGATATCTAGATAGTCCATGCCAGGGGACCTTTAAGAAGGCAGGAAACCAGCAGGATCTCTTATTGGTAGTTTGTCAGAGCTTCAGCAGTGAACAAAGGTATGGGCAGGTGATTTTACAGGGAGAGAAGCAGCAAATCAAAATACTCAGTTGAATACAGAAACAGAAATCTTGAAAAGCAAAGAAGAAATAAACAAAATTGGAAATAAAAACCCCATTGAATTGACAAATGAAACTAGAAATTACTTTTGAAGTAAAAATTGACAAAACAAACCATTAGATAATTTGATGAAAAAATAAAGGAAAAGTACATTACCAAAGTGCAAAATGAAAGAGGAGAATACACAACAAATGAAGAAGAAATAAAGGAAGTTATTAAAGGACATATAAAAGGGTATCTTCAAATGCAAAACAATAAGTAGCCAAATTATATAGACAAATTAGAAACTTGATAATTTGAAAAAATGCTCAACTTCACTGATAGTCAAAGATTCAAATTAAAATAATATTAAAATATTTCTTCACCTCCACAGATTGGGGGAAAAAACCAGTAAAAAATTGAGAGAAGCATGGCAGAGTAGATGGAGAACCAGCTCATAGAGATAGATAGATAGAACCAAGGTGACCTGATTGCAAGTCATGCCTCTGACTCAGGCTGGGTATGTGACCCGAGGCAAATTATTTAATTACTTGGTGCTCTTTGGCAGAAGTTACAGAATTCAGATTGGTAGATTGATTCTTCTTATTGGGAGCTCCCTGTACCATTAAAATCAGAAGACCAGAATTAAAGAAAAAAAACCAAAAAACAATGAATCTAAATGCTATTAAGAGTATGAAGGAAAAAATACTCATACATTTCTGGAGATAGTACAAACATATAATCTTTTTGGTGATCAGTAATGCAGTATTCCATAAAAGTCATCAAAATAATCATATTCTTTGACTCAGTAATTCCATCCTTTGAAGTATACAGAGAAAGTGTAAAAAACAAATAGTAGTAAAGCTGTCTGTTCAAAAATTTTTATAACAGCATTATTTGAAATTACAAAAAACAAACAAAAAACCCCCTTCCAAAACCCAAGTCTAGAAGCAACAAAGAACTCATTTATATTACAATTCAAGGTTTGCTAGTGGTGAATGGCTAAGTAAATCAAATAATTCCATCAATTATCAAGTACTTATTGAACACGTATTTTGCACCAGGAAAAGTTTTCGGTACTAGGGCTAGAACACCTTGCCCATGAGGAACTTACCATTTAATTAAGAGGAAGAAATAAGTACAAAACGATTGAGGGAGGGGATACACTAGCAGTTGTGATTTCATAAAAGGCTTCATGTAGAAAGAGCACGTGAAGGGAACTCAGGATTCCTGGAGGTGGCGTTGAAGGAGGTAGGTATGGGGGTAGTCAATACAAAGGCACAGGGATTGAGGGTGGAATGTCATGCATGAGGAACCGTAAGAAGGCTACTTTTGATAGGACTCTGGTGTGTGTGGAGAGGTGTAACGGGCAATTAGGTAGGAAAGGTAGGTTGAAGTCAGGCTATGAAAGGCTTTAAATGCCAAACAGAGGAAATTGTACAGTATCCCCAAAATATTAGTTATTAAGTCACTGAGATTTTTGGGAGACCCTGTATTTGATTTGAGAGGTAATAAGAATCCACTGGTGGTTATGGAGTGTGCTTTAGGAAAATCATTTTAACAGTTGCCTGGAGGATGGTTTGGAGTAGGGGAGAGATTTGAGGTAGGGAGACCAACTGGGAAACCATTGCAATGGTATAGGTGAGAAGTTATGAAGACTAGTCGGTGGCTATGTGGATTCAAGAGATGATGTGGAGCTAGGCACAATGAGATTTGTTAAATGAAAAGATATTTGGTGTGTGTAAGAGTGGAGAATTGAGGATGATGATGAAACTGTGAACCATAATGGCTGGAAGGAAAAGTATCTTCATCTGAAATAGGGACAGAAGAAAGGTGGGTTTTGGGGGAAAGATATTTTAGACATGCTGAGTTTCACATGTCTACTAGAATCCAGTTTAGAGTGCCCAGTAGGTAGCTGGTAATGTGGGACCAGAGCTCAGGAGAGAGCCTAGGAGGGGATAAATACATTTAGTACATGGTACTTTCTCCTTACAAAACATCTTTGCTTGTTTGGAATTATAAGGATATCTGTTTCAAAGCAAATAGTTGTCTAAAAAATTAAAAGAGTAGGATGGATGGACTGAACAACTCTGTTGACAACAGGTTAGGATGCAGGAAATTAAAAATGTTTTTTGTTGTGTATACAGTTTATATCTATTTGTATTCCTGCAACATGTTTTTCCCTGTTAGGAGGACTAATGTATTTGTGGCAGCAATGACTTATGGAAGAACAGCCTGAGTGTTCTCAGTGATGTCCCTGTTTGCCATCATCAGCTAAATAAGATGATTATGAGGAGGCTGGGATGGTCCTCAGTTGGGGACCGGGGGAGAGGAGGCTGTGGCATATGGTGCAGATGGTGTTATTGTACAATATAGAGATTCCTCACAGAATCCCAGAATCTAGGAGTTCAAAGGTAATTCACGGGATGCCAAGTACAATACCTCACTATGCTATACCTGAGAAGGCAGTCATTCAGCCGTAGTTTGAAAACTTACAGTGAAGTGGAACCCAGTGACTCCTGGATAGCCTGTTATATTTTGAATAGCTCTGTTAGGAAGTTTTATCTTAACTCCCATCCACATTAATCTCTTTGCAACTTCTATTCATCAGTCCTGGCACCCTGGGGCCATAAAATAAAGTCAAATTCCTCTTTCATGTGCAAGTCCTTCAAATACACAAGTATTTTTGCCTCCTCATTCACCCTCCAATACCTCATCTCAGTCTTCTGTTCTTCAAGTTAAACATTGCTGGTTCCATTGATGGATTCTCATATAGCATACTTAAGATACTATCCTACTTACCTATCCTTGCATACTTTCTAGCTCATCAGCACCCTTCTTAAATTGTAGTCCTGAAAAATGAGGTCCCTGATAGCAGAAATGAATACAATACTGTAGATATGATCTGAGTGGGGCAGGATGCCATGGGGCTATCACTTCCCTAGCCTTGAACATTATTCCTTTCAACGTAGCCTAGCTTTTTGGGCTGCCTAGTCACACTGTCAAGTCACATGGAGCCTGTTGTCCACTGAAACCCCCAGATCACGTGCAGGTGAATCTTTTTATCTCCCACATCTCACACTTGTAAGATCTATTTTTGGACCCAACCTCAGTACTTCAATTAATTTTAGGTTTATTAAACTTAGAATCAAGACATTTTTTGGATCCTGTTATCCATTGCTTTCCATATCTATCCCTCCCCAATTTATGTATGCTATTTATGCCTTTAAATAATATAGAGCTAAGTTTAGTTTCCTACGGACATTGCACTGGTGATGTACTTCTACAATGATATCAAATAACTGTTTTTCTGGACTAGAGATTCTTCCAGTTCAAAATCCTTCTAACTATGAGATCCATAATCATCATTTTAGCCAATCTCTTTTCATCTTTTCCATGAGAACAGCATTAAAGATCATGTCAAATGGTTTGTAAAACCTAGGCAAATGCTAATATTTATCTAGTTAGTACTTCTGTAAAACAAAAGGAAACAAAGATATTATAGAATAATTTGTTTCTGATGAAACCATCCATGATGGCTCTTTGTTATCAATTAATTCCTTTTCTCTATGGTCATGAAATATAACTTTTTAATAGTATCTATAATTTTGCCAGGATGCAAAGTCAAGGTTACTGGACTATAGCTTGTGGGCTCTATTATTTTCTCTTTTGGGGAAAGTTGAGAAAATTGCTCTTTTCTAGTATTGTAGCACCTCTTCAATGATCTACAACCCTTCAAAAATATCCAATTTAGTGACTCCAAGGATATATTTCATTTGAACTGAATCACTTGAACTCATTAAGAGCATCTAAGTGTTGGCTTACTATTTTCCATTTTATCATAAGTTTCAACTCTCTATTATTCATTTTGTTCTAGCCTAAAAATCATTTTCCTTGGTAGAGAAAACAGAAGGAAAGTTAGGATTGAGCAGCCTTTTTCATTGTCTTTTATAATTGTCCTATCTCTTCTAGCAACACATCAATCTTCTACGATCCTTGTTTCCAAAAGAAAGCTTAAAAAACAAAATAACAACCTTCAACTCTTCTATTGACCTACCCTTCATCATCAGTCTCAAGTTATTTTGACTTTTTAACACATATAATGATATTTTCACAGGACTATGCTATGAGCATATATTCATCCTTTTATTTCCATGTTTTCTACCTGTCTTTTTATAAATCTTAAAGAGTTGCTGCAATTCTGGTATATCCCTATGGCTCTCTCTCTCTCTCTCTCTCTCTCTCTCTCTCTCTCTCTCTCTCTCTCTCTCTCTCTCTCGCTCTCGCTCTTGCTCTCTCTTTTTCTCTCTCCCTTCCTTCTACTCTTTCTTTTTTCTTTCTTTCACATATCCACTTGACATTTGATGAAGAATGTGCCTAACAGATTGCTTAAGTATTGTTAATTGGGTTTATAAAAACGGTTTTCAAATTTAGGGGGAGTAGTAATATTTTCATGAAAGAAAACTCTTTATCTTCCTATGAAGATAATGATCCTATGAGCTAGGATTTTATTTTTCCTAATTGAGGAGATTTGTATGCTAATTCCTTCAGATGAAAATCTGGCTCAAGTTGTCTGTGTTAACCAGAAAGTTAATTTTTTGGTTTGCTCCTTTTCTGTTTGCTTTCAGTCTGGTTGCAACATTAGTTGTAGTCACAGCTACTTCCAATGAATTCATTTTGATCTCAGCTGGTGCTCCTTTGTAGGTGCCTGCCTGCTTGGTGGGTGCTATAACTGATTTCTGCCTGATTTGGTAATTACTTCTGCATTTCCTATTTCTAAAAATGGATATAAAAGAAGTGTGGGGAAGAGATGAAATCAGAGGTATTTGGTTTTTTTTTTTTTTTTTAGCAACTTAGCTCCCTATTTGCCAGCAGTTTTTGAGAAAATTAAAATTCAGGAGAGAAAGTAAACATTGGCTAAAGAGAACAACTCATTAATTATGGTGGCAATGTTCAAGATGACAATTTCTTAATCAAAAACATTTTCAAATACTATTTAAAGGTTCTGATGAGATGTTCCAAGTTGACCTGGCTGGTTACCTCTTTCTATTTATGCATCTTAACACGTAGTAGCTAACAGCTGAGGCCATTTTCTTCTGCACCTGGTCCCTTTTCAAATCTCCATTCCTTTTCGAAAGAATGATAGTTTCTTAACCATTAACTTATGCTTTGGAAAAACTCCCATGGAGATAAAAGGATGCAGATAACTCTGTTTGCTGCTATGCACTGTGGTCTCAATATTTTCTGTTTTCTAAAAAATGGAGTCGTTACGGCAACACTTTTCCTGACCTACTACGCTTTCTCTCATTACCCACTGTCTCACTTGTTGCAGGGGTGGAATATTCCAGAATCTCCCTCTACCATCATCACTCAACAACCTCTTCTTCAAGGTTATTACTACTTCTCCCAAGTATTACTACTCCATCCAGATATTGATGACTTTTATCTACCCACTGATCATTTTCCCTACTTCCTTAACGGTACCTAGTTCACAATATTCTGTTCTACTGCAACTCCTACCTTCCCACAAGGAAACCATAATATATAGATGTTTCCTCATATATCCTGAATTCTCATTTACTCCATCTACTCAACTCTCATGATCTCTTCCTTCCTTCCTTCCTTCCTTCCTTCCTTCCTTCCTTCCTTCCTTCCTTCCTTCCTTCCTTCCTTCCTTCTTCCCTCCTTCTTTCTTCTTTCTAAATAGTATTTTATTTTTTTCAATTACATATAAAGATAATTTTCAACATTTTTTAATGAGATTTTGAGTTTCAATTTTCCCTCCTTTCTTCCCCTCCCCTGACCCCTCCCTGAGATAACAAGCAATATGATATAGGTTATACACGTGCAGTCATTTTAAACATACTTCCATATTAGTCATCTCATGATCTGTTTCTCCCCTCCACCTTAGCTACACATATTGCCATATCCTTGGAGTATGACAATACCCCAATGGTTTGTCATATCACTGGTCTTGGCATCATCGTTAAATGTTCCACTACTGTGTCTGTGGACTGACATTCTTCAATCTGATCATCATCTTTTATTGTTCCATCTTTCCTTCTGCTTGACCCTAATCCTGCTCTTCATTCTTTTCATGACCTTCCTTCCCTTCACCCCTCAATATGTTATCGGGTTATTACCACCTTATTTCTTTAAGGATCTAGCTCTTCCACCCCCACCAAAATGTATTATGTGCCAGATGTAGAATAATTACAGCTAACTCCAGAAGAAAAAGCAGATCATACCCCAACAAAGTAAAATTGCTATGAATTAATAAAGTAATTTTAATATTTAGAGTTTTTACTCAGTGCTTCTGCCTGAGCATCTTTCATGTGTTAGAGCAGGGCCACAGGTTAGCTTTGTTTAGGAAGTCCAGGAATAATGCCACTATAGTTACTCTGTACTACCTTCCCCTCGTCCCTAAAGAAATAGCAGGTATAGATTTCATCCAGCTAGGAGACGTAGAAGAAGAATTAGCCTGGCTGAAAGCACGCTGCCTTTAGACTAAACACAATCCTATGTTACAATCTCCCTTCAGCTAGAATATTACTTTCCACCTTCTTTCACCACCTCAAGAAGTGGCAGACACATTCTGCCTAGCCACATAAAAGAGAAGAGGAGAGTTGGGATGGGGAGGAATAGGGTACCAGCACAGATGGTTACACTGGACCTGAATGTAAAGGTACTAAAACTTAGTTGGGACCAATCATTATCCATCTAGAGAGTACCCAGGACAGGGACCTAGACTGTTGAACTCTATTTTTCAATGTAACGAGACTGAGGCCGACTCGAAGGTTATCCTCAGAGAGTCTAAGCAGCAACAAAAAAGGAAGAACTAGAAAGTGATACATGACCAAAAAAAAAAAAAAAAAAACCAAACCTGAAATGCAAAAATGTACTAAAGAGAAAAAGTTTCAATAAAATATCACTGTGAAAGCAGATAAATCAACAGATAGAATCTTGAAACCAGAATGAAGAATAACTAAAAGCTCAAAGCTCTCTTTGGGAAAGTGAACCAAGTAGGAAAGTGAACCATGATAGAAGAAGGAATCCTATGAACTCTCCAGAGAATGTGGAACAACATTGAGAAACTCCAGAATGTTTCAGAAGACAAATGAAATACATAAAAGAAGAAAAAAGGAAAACTATAGGACATGAAATTAGAACTCTCAATGCAAAAGTTTAAAAACTCATCAGATTCAAAAAAAAATTTGAATGTACAATGAAGAATCTTTCTAAAAAAGTGAAAGAGAAATTGGTAGACTTGGAACACTGAAATATCGAAGTAGAAGAAAATTATTGACACATAAATTCTGTACAAGCCAAAAATGACTGACTTTTAAGAAAAGAAATGTGTAGAAAGTGTAAGGAAAATTGGTCTTTGAGAAGGTCATAATGCATCTCTACCAAATACATGGATGAACAATTGAGGGATATCTAGATTATCAAAGGGGAATAAATAAATAAATTAAAAATGGAAGTAATTGCATTTCCAGACTCTACCACCTTATTTCTTTAAGGAATTAGGTTTTCTATCCTTATCAAAATGTAGAATAATTACAACTAATGTCAGAGGTAAAAGAAGATCACACCCCCAAACTATTTGCTACTTATTAGAGAATAGAAACACAGACCAGTGAAACATAATAGATATATAAGGAATTTATATAAACATAAGATCAAAAGTCTTTTTTTATTAGATAAATAACACTGTAGGAACTCCTCAGAAAAAGAAGTCATAAATTATTAAAAACCATTTTGGAAAAAGTGCTCTGAATCATTAAGAGTAAGAGACATGCAAATCAAAACAATTCTGAAGTTAGACCTTACAACTTGCATATTGGCAAAGATAAAAAAAAAAGATGAGAAAGTCAGTGTTGGAGAGGTTGTGAAAAGACAGACTTTACTATTGGTGGACCTGATCGCTTCTTTATCATTTCACAATTAATTGAAAGATGTAGAGAATGTGAGATCCCACTGTAGTTGTTATCTGTTGATCATAAAAAAACATTTTGTTCAGAAGAGCAAAATGAATTCTCTTAGTCTCTGCTCTTTTTTTGACAAAATAATTCAATTCATGGAAAGATGCAGTGTAGTAAAAGAATGAATTCTGTTCAATTATGTAATTAGAAGCATCAGGTAAAGCATAAGATGGTGACATTTGTTTGTCAAAGTTGTTCACTACCATGTTAAAGATCCAATATGGAGTCCAAGGGGCAGCTAGGTGGCAGAGTAGATAGAGTGCTGGCCCTGGAATCAGGAGAACCTGAGCTCAAATTCAACCTCAAACACTTACTAGCTGAGTGACTCTGGGCAAGTCATTTAATCACTGTTTGTCTCAGTTTCCTCATCAGCAAAATAAGCTGGAGAAGAAAATGGAAAACCACTCCAGTATCTTTGTCAAGAAAACCCCAAATGGGGTCACAAAGAGTCAGACATGACTAATCCACAAAATGACTACAATATGGTACAAGTCCCAAGAGCGATTCTCTGAAGAAGATGAGGCTTTACAGGCATTCATATTTGTGCATTCTGCAGCTTACATAAAGCCCTAGAACACTACAGAGTCTCTTGGAAGAGATCTGTAATCTTTCAACCAAATTTGACCTGATCATCTACATAGGAAAGTAAATGAAGAGTTGCTCACATTACTACATGTATTTGAATGGACACCCTATAGAGATTGTTTCATCATTATGTATATTGATAGCTGATAGCACAGACAGAAAGCAAATTGGGCTCCATATTTAACAGGAAAAGCAAAAAAAGCTGAACTATTTCCAGGAAATCACAACTTTTTTTTAATGAATCCAGACTTCCTATCAAGGCAAAAGCCTATCTTTTTAATATGATCGTTCTATCAGCGTTCCTGTATGAGACTAAGACAATACAGCAGTCTCTGAAGTATGGGAGATGAATGCTGCAGGATAATGGAGATGCCCTCCTCATATAGTGGGTGTGAGCAGACTGCAATATCTAAGAAAGAGAACCTCTGCAGAAGAACGTGAGTAAGTGATGTCATCAAGGAATTATGTAATAGGAAGAAAAGATGGGCTGGTCACATGGTGAGGACAAGGGATGAACGGAAGGTCTACAGGTACAGACTCAGTACTCCATTGGTATCCTTGTAATGTCAGGAGAAAGTGAGCACTTTGGGAGGACCTTCTTTAAAGAACTTTTGGTCAGATGAGGACAAGAACAGCACAGAATGAGTAGATATGAATGGGCTGTGATTTTCATTGTTGGAAGGAAGTATCCAAATTAATGAAATCCCAGATACATTTAAATGTTTTAAAAATTTATTTATGGGCTTACAAGATGACTGGATTTTCTCCTTGTTAACAGAAATAGAGATTTCCAAGGCATTAACACCAACCTGCTGCTTCATTCTATACTTTTAGATGTGTACCTGCTAATTTTGTGAGACTTGCAAACTTCATAGGAGTTGATATCTTGCCATGTGGCCAAAAGCTAAAAATACTGTTCTCAGGAGCTTGTTCATTTCATGCTCTAAAAGCCTGAGAAGTTTTTGTATTTTTTTTAAAGTTCTTCCTTCTTTCTGCTCCAATGCACCCCACAGATAATTTATAAAGTGATTCAAGTTAGAACAGCTAATGGAATTTGGAGAAGCCCCTTTGGACTCAAGTTCTCAAAACAGAACAAATTCTTTTTTGGAACGTAGTTCCTGAATTGCATCAGATTCCTGAGGAGGATGCTTGTGTTTTAGAGTTTTTTCCCACTCTACTATGAACTATTTCATTGTTAGAAGGACTTTAAAGCCTAATAATGGGGATAGCTTTATTTCCTAGTTTCTACTTCTTGTTCAGTTTTTCGGTCATGTCTGACTCTTTGTGGCCACATTTGTGGTTTTCTTGGCAAAGATACTGGAATGGTTTGCCATTTTCTTCTCCATTCAAGTTGCTCACCCAATCCCAACTATTCTTTTTTTTTGTATTTTCATTTTTTAAAAAAATTATTTTAACCTTCTTTTCTTCTAAAATTTTGAGTTCCAAATTCTTTCTCTCCCTGCCCCACCCACTAAGAAGGCAAGTGATATGATATCAATTATACATGACCAATCATGCGAAACACATTTTCATATTGGTCATATTAAAAAAATCAAGAGTATAAAGAAAATGAGAAAATTATATTTAAGTTTGTACTCAGCGTTCATTAGTTCTCTCTCTGGTTGTAGATAACATTTTTTTCATCATGAGTCCTTTGGAATTGTCTTGGATCATAATATTGATCAGAGTAGCCACAAGTCTTTCACAGTTGACCATCATTACACCATTGAAGTTACAGTGCACAATGATCTCCCAGTTCTTACTTCACTTTGCATCAGTTCATATAGGTTTTGACATATTTTTCTGAAACCATCCCTTCATCATTTCACACCATACAATAATACTCCATCACAATCACGTGCCACAAGTTGTTCAGTCATTCCTCAATTTTTAAATCTTTGCCACCACAAAAAGAGCTGCTACAAATATTTTGGTACATATAGGTCCTTTTTCTTCTTTAAATCTCTTTGAAGTGCAGACCTTGCAGTGGTATTGCTGTGTCAAAGGGGTGTGTCAGAGTTTTATAGTCTTTTGGGCATAGTTCCAAATTGTTTTCTTGGATGGTTGGACCAGTTCACAGTTTCACAAACAATTTATTAGTGTGCCTATTTTCCCTCTACCCTTCTAACGTGTCTTACCTAAGAGTTGTTTTAACTTGCGATTCTCTAATCAAAGTGAATTAGATCATTTTTTCATGTGATTATAGATAGTTTTGATTTCTTTTTGTGAAAAATGCCTGTTCAAATCCTTTGATCATTTATCAAGGATGGAGAACTGGTAACCTCAAGGTCACATGTGGCCCTCTGAGTCCTTGAGTACGGCCCTTTGACTGAATCCAAACTTCACAGAACGAATTCCCTTAATAAAAGGATTTGTTCTGTAAGACTTGGACTTAGTTAGAAGGTTGCACCCAAGGACCTAGAAGATCACATGTGGCCTGCAGGCTGCAGGTTCGTCACCTCTGCGTGTACCAACAGGGGAATGGTTCTTAGTTTTATAAATCTGACTCAGTTCTATAGTCAGTATGTATTTGAGAAATAAGATCTTTTTCAGAAAAACTTGCTGTAAAATTTTTTGATATTACTTCTTTGTCTATGGTACCATTTAGGAAAATGTAGCTTCCCTGATTATCTTTTTAAATTAAGTCTATTTTTGCTTTTGCTTTGTTTGAAATGATTGTTATACCTGCCTTTTTCTACTTCAACTGAAGCGTGATAGATTCTGCTCCAGTCCTTTATTTTAACTCTGTGTGTGTCTTTCTGTTTCAAGTGCATCTCTTGTAAACAACATATTGTTGGATTCTGGTTTCTAAACCATTTCGCTATCTGCTTCTGTTTTATGGGCGAGCTTATCCCGTTCACATTCATAGTTATAATTACTAACTATGCATTTCCTTCCATCCCATTATCTTCTGTTTATCTCTCTTCCTCAAAAGTCTATTTTGCTTCTCACCACTGCCTCCCTTCATCTACCCTCCCTTTTATCATCCCCTCCTTTCCCCAACTATTATTAACCCACAAAAGCCATCCTAAATTTGGTCTTTTAATTTTTAGACTACCTTTGGTCCTTTCCTTTTTTTTTTTTTCACTTTCCTTAGCACAATGAATGGCCCATAGTAGGTGACTAATTTGTTTATTGATTGATATTCTTTCATATAATCCTCAGAATCCTGTGAAGGTAGAACATAAGCTTTTCAAGTACAGGAAAAATGTCTTGCTACCACCTAATGAACAACTAAAGAAAGTAGGAGACCACACCTAAGACAGGTGGTTTGTTGGCAATACTTTTGCATCATTTCAGAATATCTGTATCGCCATACCCAAGGGTATAATCAGCACAGATTACACCCCACCAAAACTTAGATGATTTTATGAGTTATTTTAGCCTTCTTTCCAACTTTCCCTACCTCTCCTCTAAATTCACCACCTTGTGGATAACCTGGCATTGAACCCATTTCAGATGAATTGTGCTGATCCTCAGACAAGTCTTTATTGGGCTTCCAGTGGAAGCCTTCTGGTTTAATAGGACTTGTCACAATGTATAAGTCTCTGACATAGCCTGTGAGAACCTGGGGTCATCTCTGTGTCATGATTGTAATAGCTAATAAAGCTTTATTAAACACCTACTGGTGAGGTATCAGGATAAGACCATAGGTAAAAAGTAGCAACAGAAGCCCCAAATATATAACATACTTTGTATGAGAATCTTGGTTTCCATCAAATTAATTAATTGTTCCTTAGCCTTTTCTTAGGAAGACATCTATGACCTGCAGTAAGATAATTGAAAAAAAATCATGATAAGTAAATTCAATATCTATTGGATTAAGAAGACAAAGAAGAACTTCTCTTTTATCCTAGGGCAGCTGGATATTCCACTCCTGATTTAGCTATGTTATCTTTCAGTTGTGTCCAACTCTTTGTGACCCCATTTGGGGTTTTCTTGGCAAAGATACTGGCAGGGCTTAACATTTCCTTTTACAGCTCATTTTACAGATGAGAAAACGGAGGTAAACAAGGTTAAGTGACTTGCCCAGGTCACACAGCTAGTAAGTCTCTGAGGCCAGATTTAAACTTTCCTGACTCCAGGCCAGCATCCTCTGCATTGTGCTGCCTAGGCACCCCAAATTCGTAAAGCAAACAGGGTTAAATGACTTGACCAAATTTCAAAAATCTCCATCAGATTAGTGTCTATTCCTTTTGACAATACAATATGATTCGCCTTCATAAACACCACCCTAGACTATTGTAATAGCTGCCTAACTAGTTGTTGTGCCTCATATCTTTTCTCTTTAATCCATCTTTTAAACAGCTGCCAGAGTAAGTTTCCTGGTATTTACATATGATCTCTCTTTGGCTAAAAACCTTTCAGTGGTTCCTTATTGCTTACCAAAAAAAAAAAAAAAAAATGAACTCTTTAGTCTGGTATTCAAGGCCTTCTACTGCTGACTCTAACTTAACTTTCATGCCTTAGTCTATATTTCCCCTACAAGCATGCATAGACTAGGCAGCTAGGTGGCCAGTAGATAAGAGTGCTGTGGCTGGAGTTAGGAATACCTGAGTTCAAAACTGGTTTCAGATAGTTACTACTGAGTGACCCGGAGCAAGTCGCTTAAACACTGTTTGCTTCAGTTTCCTCGTAGGTAAAATAAGAATAATAGCAGCACCTACCTATCAGGGTTGTTGTGAGGCTCAAATGAGATAATTGTAAAGTGCTTAGCATAGTGCCTGGCACATAGTAGGTGATATCTATCTATCTATCTATCTATCTATCTATCTATCTATCTATCTATCTATCTATCTATCTCACACATAGTAGGCTTTATATATATTTATTTCTATATCACATAGTAGGTAATATATGATATAAATTATAATTATAATATACATATATATGATATAAATTGCATCATTTCAGAATATTCTCTTTCATCTGCTGCCACATGCAGAGCATGTGTTAGGCACCTTCACAGTTATTCCCCTTTTTATACTCTATGCTGGGATCAAACTGGCTTTTCCCATGGTCTCATCCTGCACCTTAATTTCTCCCTCTGCTTTTACATAGTGCCCCCATGCCAAGAGTGGACAACCCACAACTCTTCCTGTTAAAGTCCTATTCCTTCAAGGTCTCTCTCGTTATAATTCCCCTCCCCCTTCCAACTTCTTTGGTTTTCCCTACTAGAAACTTACCCTTCTACCTAAAATCTTTCATGCACCCTGTTTGACCCTTTTATGCATTTAAACTTGCTTGATTTGTGTTTTAGTCATTTTTAGTCATGTTTTATCCTCATATTAGAATATAAGCTCCTTGAAGATAATAGCTTTATCAACTTCCATCCTAGTACGGAAGGGAATGAGCATTTGTCTATGTACATGTATTATGTATTAAGCATTGGTGATCCTCACAACCCTGAAAGGTAGGTTTTGCAATTATCCTTATTTTACAGTTGAGGAAACTGAGGCAAATAGAGGCTAAGTGACTTTTCTAGGGTCACACAGATAGTAAGTGTCTGAGGCTATGATAAATGCTCACTGAATTGAATTTGTTGTTTGTTGAATTAATTTACCTCTTTTATTTCCCTTCTTTCCTCCTACTTTTCCCCTTTTTCCTTTCTTACATTTCTTCTTTATAGTGATCAAAGCAGAAAAAAATAAGCTACTTCTCAAGATACTAATAACAATGCTTATCTCTGCTAATTAAAATAGTCACCTTGAAAGATATGGGACTTAAGTTGATTTTGGAATAAGGAGAGGGCAATGCCTTAATGGATAGGGAGTAGGAGTCTCTTTTAGACAGCAGCTGACAACTTGGGAGCAAGTATTGATTTAATGCCCATGGGCAAACTTGGATGGAATGAAGGATGAAGCCCAGATGCAATGGGAGGTGTGTAGTGGAAAGCAAAGGCTTGCAGGTATGACAGTCTGAAAAAGTCACAAGAGTGGGAGGGAGAGTAGGTATGTGCGCTTCTTTAATATTTTAGAATTTGGCATGTCCCTCAGTGTTAAATGGAATCTCTGGGTCAGCAAAAATTGATGAGTACATAGAATAAAATAATTCTTGAGTCACCCATGAAATTTCTTTGCAGACTTAGATATCATTAGGAGGAGAGAGGGTGAGAACATAACCTTTTTCTCTAGATATTCCCACAATATTAGTATCTAAAACAAGAAAGACTACATAATGAGAATTTTGGTTGATTTTTTATTTCAGGAGATAACATCCCCAATAAAATCTGGATGGCTGAGGAATTATGTTCTAGATTGGCAGAATGACTTTTGGCATCATTATCAATTATTCTTAGAATAGGAATTATTAAATCACATTTTATAGAGAACAAAGATTTTAAAAATTTGCATGTAATGTGTGGGCTACATTTTTTGAAGTTCCTTAAAGTGCGGATGTATTTAATTTGTATCTACTCCATCACCATTAGGATGTACTTCTGAATCAGGTAAGGGATTGGGGTGCTGGGACGTGAAAATTAATGTCCAGAAAGGGCCTGTGTCAAACCTACTGGGTATAAGATCACCATGAAGATTAAAAAAAAAGTAATTTACTATAATTCAATCCATGACTCTTTAGATCTGCCATTCTTGACTATAGCAATGATTATTAAGTCAGATTACAACGAATTTGACTGTCATTAGACAAAACTGGCAAAACGGTGAAAATGTGAATCCTTCAATAGCTCTGTCATTCGGATGTAAAATATCTTAATTGTGTATCTTTTAAATAAAATGTTTAAAAGGCACTTTGATGTAGTTTGAAGTGGGTATTTGGTAGCTTTATCTGCATAATTTCAAATTGCTTTGCATTTTATTTTCAGTTGCAAATTTTCTTCTTCCACTCATCCCCTACCCACTGAAAAATTAAGAAATACAGTTCCCATTAAACATATAAAGTCATGTAAAGTATATTTCCCAACTAGTCGTCTTGTGAAAAAAAGCAAGAAAAATAAAGGGAAAAGTAATGCTTTTTTGATATTGTTTCAAGAAAGAATATATTCTGCTTTAATTCCAAGTAACATTTTGTTGAATTTATTCTAAGTTTCTTGTGTTGCCAGGATGAGTCTTATTATCTTATATTTACTTTAATACTGGAGTGAAAGATTCATATTAATCTCCACTGAAGGAAGAAACTCACTGAGTCTAAAATACCTTAAATATATGTTTTAAAGACCAGGACTTAACTATCTTCTACTTACATATTACATACTAATTAGCCATAATATGTTTTTGAAATTGTTTGTGGATCATTCAAACAATATACGTTTTTTAAGGATGTACTTTGTTAGAGGTTGGAAGATGACATGTCAGTGAGGAAGCTTGAAATTGAACAGAAGCTTATGTTCAGAATAAGTAACATTTGAAATGCAGCAGAAACTTGTTTATATCTATAGCACTTGATTTGAAGATAAAAAAAACCACTTGTTTAAAAAAAGTTATCCAGCATACAATACGGCATGCATTCTATATTTAATTTATTTTAATACAGTGGATGGTTGGACTGTATCCCTTAGGGTCTCACTAGGGAATACATATCAGTGATTAACAAGGCTGAATGCCATTGTTGCTCTACTTACATGTAGCTGAAACAGTACTTTTTCTTTAAAAAAAAGTCAACTAATTTCCAGGCCCAATTCACATGAATATATTTTATACACTGAAGCTTTTTTTTCTCATCTTATTGAATTTTACTTGCATTGTAAAGGCACCATGGTTATGATCAATGCACATATATATTAATCACTACTCCTCAGTTTCTCTTTTTTTTCTTTCCTTTTCCTCTCTTTTCTTTCTCTTTCCTTTTTTTGGGTTTCTACCTTCCTCTTTTCCTATTTTTATTGAGGGTTATTATGAGGATTAAATGAGATAATATGTGTGAAAGTACTTAAAAATGAAAAGTCCTTTAAAAATACAAGGTGCAATTATTGTCATTTCTTCATAACCCTCATATCAGAGGCTCCCTCCTGATATGAAGGACCTTTGGACCTTTCACAGATCTTGCCCTTTCATCCATTGGGATAAATGTCAGAAAGAATTTGATAACTGAAGTATCTGGCTTATTTGCTCCCACCTAGGGAGCAAAGACAGTGTGAACGAATGTGGGTGAATGGCACCCTTCATCCAGAGTGGCCATCAACCAACCCCCCTTCTAAACACTCACACTGACAAAATATTAAATACAGAACAGGTTTTATTTATAATGTAAAGGATATAGCAATGTCTCACACCTGAGACCAGGGAATGTCGGGAGGGTGAATATTTCTCCTTCTTGCTAGATCACCCTACCCAGGGTTCTTGTGACTTACAGTCTTGCCCTTGGTGGAGTCCAAACAGAGTGGAAGAGGTGGGGATTTTCTATAGCTTCTTGCATTGCAGTACTCTTTTTAGTCTTTAGTTTTTGTGGCTTCAGTTCTCTCTGGTGGTTCTACTTCTGCTACTGGCCTCACCAATTTCCTCCTCCACATATAAGCATTTTGTCTAGAGAGAAGTCGTATGGCTTGCATGCTGGAGTAAGAGAGTGGGGGAAGAGGGAGAGACCTACTGCATTTTCCTCGAAGCCAAAAAATGTTTCAGTTCCTCAAAAATACACTAGGTAATTCTAGCTATGTTCTGAAACATATTCATGCAACATGTATTCATTGCATATAGTACAATTACATAGATTCTACCTTACATGCCCTGCATTGTGGGCCATCCTTTGCCAAATACAATGTCATACCTTGAGTCAGTCCTAACTTGTGGTCTTTGTGAATAGTCGCTGGCTTAATAGTCTGGACACCTCTGCTATGACTTGCCTCTCTTTCTGAATAATTGATTCTCTTGTTATCTGTAACAACAACTGTCAGGCCTCACATCTAAATTCATGAATGACCCAGGGTAGAGAGTTCTATCTCCTACTCATGAGGTGAGGTTTCATAGAGGACCTCTTTCTCTGTCTGTGAATTATTAGTGGACAGATTTAGAGGTCTGCTTTTCTAAACATGTCTTATTTATGCTTCATTCAAATCTTGAGCCAATCCTATTTCAGTGGTGTAGGGGACTCCTTTACATCTCTGTGTGGGCCATCCTTGGAGCAAGTTTCAATGTTGTTGTTTTTCAGTTGTGTCCAACTCTTTGTGACCCCATTTGGGGTCATTTTGGCAAAGATACTGGGATGGGTGTGTTGTTTCCTTCTCCAACTCATTTTACAGATGAGAAAATTGAGGCAAACAGGGTTAAGTGACTTGCCCAGGGTCACATAGCTAGTAAATATCTGAGGCTGGATTTGAACTCAAGAAGAGGAGTCTTCCTGACTCCAGGCATGGCATTCTATCTGCTGTACTATCTAGTTTCCCTTAGTTATCAGTGAGTAACTGGTAAAACGGTTATATTTCCTTGAGTCTCCCTTCCTTACTCTTGTCACCCTGTTCACTGAAGAAACCCTGCTGCCAACAAGTATTTATATTGTCTTTGTTGGGCCTTGTAGGCATCCTAGTCTTTTAGCTCCTTGGCATGATGTTACTTTCCACTGGTCTACCATCTTGTGTTTTCCAGGGACACCAAGGCTTAGAGGCAAGACTCTACCTCCTGTCTGGAGTTCATGGCTCTGATCTCAAGTATTAGAACGTTGCATTTGCTCTCTGTGCACTTTTGAGACCAGAGTCCCCTTCTCTTTACTCACTCAGTTACTATCTTATGTCAGGTCCTCATTACCTGGAATATTATAATAGTTTCTAATCTAGTCTGACTACCTTGAGTCTCTTTTCAGTTAATATGATTTTCTGAAGGTACACATCTGACCATGTCACATCCTCCTACCTCCCCTCCACTCCCTTCATGGTAAACTCCAGGATCAAGTCAAGGCAACAAGTATTTATTAGGTACTTACTCAGTGCCAGGCAATGAAAATACAAATAAAAGTATAAAGTCAGTCCCTGTCCTTCAGCATCTGCTGTTCTAATGGGGGAAAGAAGACATATTAAAAAAAGGGAATGATAGGGGGATGTATCTGGTGCAGGGACACAGTACAGAAAGTCTACAGAGTGAACAATGAACACTAGAGAGGAATGAACACATGGTTCACCTGGGCTTTCTTAAAATAGAAATTCTGGGAGGAACCAGCCATCCAAAGGGATCACACACAAATTCTTCTGTTTGGCATTTAAAGTAGGTGCTTACTACTATTTCTATCTCTATAGTAAGGCCATAAAGGCTTTGTTCTTTACCCATCCCACTTCTGTGCATTTGTATTGCGGTCTCCCATGCCTGGCATGCTCCCCCTCCTCACCTTGTTGTTCATCCTTCATTCTCAAAGAGGACCAAAGACATTACCAGGGTGATGCCTTGACTTGTGTGTGAATTGGATTTAAATGAGATAGAATTGTCCAAAATTGTAAGCCTCATTCTTTCTTCCAGTCATTGAAGTCCAGTGGTAAGACAAAAGTCAAGCCAACTGGTGATGGCCCCAGATGCAGTGAGTGACCTTGGCCTTTCTAAAATAAGGTCTTTCCCATGTCTTGGCTTATCTGAGGCAATGCCCTTTCACCAACTAAGGGATAGGTAAGAATTGAGGCAAAAAAATTTACCATCACAAAATTATCAATCCACAGCCTTATTATATGTTGCTCCCATTCAGAACATCATGGTTCAGCCAAAATCCACCGTTCTTACTGTTCCTCACACAAATACTTTGTATAACTGTTCCCATGTCTGAAATGTTCTAATTTATCATCTCTGACTCTTAGAATCTCCAGTCACCTTCAAGGCTCAGCTCAAATGTCACTTAATACATCAAGTTTTACACCATCCCTTTTGCTACTGGTGCTTTCTCCACAAGATTATCTTCCATTTATTTTGCATATAAATTTGTATATAAATACATACATGTTGTCTTTCTCTTCTCCCCCAAATCCTCTTTGTAATCTCTTCAAGGTACAGTTTTTGTCTTTGTAACTCCCCAGAACCATGATGATTCAGAGTACGCCCTTCATAGATGCTAATGACTAGTTGTCAGGTATATATCTCTCTAATTCTAATGAAACTATTTTTCTAGCTGGGTGGAAGATGACCCAAGAGGAGAGACTGGGAAGCAGGGAGACTGATTAGGAAGCTAATACAATAGTTTAAAACAAATGTGTCATATTCTGTGCTGAAAGAACCAGATCCAAATGTTACTAAGAAATTTATTTTTGTTTTTTTTCAGTGGTTGTTTAGTCATGTGCAACTCATTGTGATCCCATTTGGGGTTTTCTTGGCAAAGATACTGGAGTGGCTTGCCAGTTCCTTCTTTAGGAAATGTTTAACAAAATAAATCAAAATACAATGCAATGTAGACAATGGTAATTTGTATGCAATATACAGCTCCAGAGATTTGTTTGGCACCATTAGTCTAGAAGAATGATGAAGGCTTTGGAGGATGGTTGTCCTAAGGATGGAAAGAAAGGGTAACAAGAGATATTGTGGAGGTGGAATCAACAGGGTTCAGCAATTAATTGGATATGAAAAGTAAGGGAACAGGAAAAGTCCCAGGTAACTTAGATGTTATTGGAAGACATGTTAAATATTAAAAATTGATGGCCACACAACACTAATTCCTCCTTGCCATTAGTTGCTACTGCCTTCTCCTCTGAGGTTCCCATGTGTTTGATATGTATATATTTTGAATATACACATCTGTGGTCATCTCATCTGCAGGATCATCTCCTCTTTACCTTTCTGGATGCCAGCTGTCATTCTTTCTCTTAAAAATTACCTCCCGACATTGAGCAATATAATTCCTTATTTATTCTCTCCTTTGAAACTATATTTATTTGACTTTCTTTTCTCCTGTAGTTAGTTTGCTGGCAAGGTGACTATTCTGCTCATGTTTTTGTTGCTGTAGAAATGCCTCTAGTTATGCTGAATGTCCATATTTTTCATTGATGTTTAGACTCATCTTTGCAGGATGTCATCTTGGTTGTACCTGGAGCACCATATCATTCACTCATGCAGTTTCTCCTGAGTATAGAGTAATATTGCATCATTTCATTTTACTTTCATTTGCATTTGAAAGTCTTTATCCTGGATGTTTAAAAAATTTTTGTTTGCTGTTGAAATTGAGACACGTGTCTTAGAGTTTGAGGCATAAGTTTGTTATTTTTTTCCCTAGAGTCAGTTTATGAATTTCCTTCAACAGATGCTTTTCTCCTGTATTTAGATGAGTTGGAAAGTTTTCTTGTATTATTTCTTACATCATATTTCTTGTGCTTTGTGATTTGTCACATTCTTTTGGGACACCTGTGATCCTTTGTGCATCTTGTCCTTGAGGTCAATTATTTTGGCTTGTGTAGCGATCACATGTTCTATATTGTTATTGCCTCCATTTATCTACTGCCAGACTTTTCTTCACTTCACTATTTTGGTATTCCAAAATCTGTTAATCTCCTTTTCTTCTCTGGAGAACTTTTCTGCATTTTCTGCTGTGCATCCCATATTTCTAATATAGACTGAATGGAAGAACTCATTTTTTCATTAAAAAAAAAATCAGTTGTTCCATCTGGGTTCCTTTTCAGATGTTTTCTGGCATTTATGTGTGAGAACTTAGCTCTTGCATCACCTTTTTCAGTGCCATCTTAACTGGAAGCAAAAAAGATCTCTCTTTTAATCCTGCATTCTGAAGATTCCAGCTTAATTTACTTCCAGAGTCCCTTCTTTATAGACCTTCCTGCCATCAATCTTTTCTTCACTCCAAATTTAACCTATACGAATGCAATCATCTTTAGACCTGATTATGTCATTCCACTGTTTAAAAGTCTTCTCAAGTCAAGTTTAAACTTTTCTGCTAGACATTCAGACATCCACAAACTCATGTCATTCTTCTGAGATTCAACTAGGTGGCATAGTGGATAGAGCATGGGACCTTCCATTCAGAAAGACTTGAGTTCAAATATGGTCTCAGACACCTACTACCTGTGTCACTCTGGGCAAAACCCTTAACCCTGTCTGCTTCAGTGAGCATCACTTACCTCCCAGCATTGTTGTGGAGATCAAATTAGATAGTATTTGTAAAGTGCTTGACACATAGTTGGCACTTAATAAATGCTTTTTTCCTTTTCTTCTCTCTCTCTTTCTTCCTCCTTCTCTTATCTCATATTATATATGGTTCAACCAATTTGAAAAACTTCTTTCTCAGAGCCCGTGCTGAGCGTGTACACCTCTGTACTTTTGCCCAAATTGTTTTCTGCCTGAAATTTTGTCTGTTGTATGCTGGATCCCTTCTTATGCTTTATCACTAAATTCAACTGCCACTTTCCGTAGGAAAACTTGTCTTATCTTTCTGGTTGGTAATGACCTTCCCCTTCAGACCTTTCACAGTATTTCTTGTACATTTCTTTGATAGCTATTATATAGTATGGAATACAACTGATCATCATCCATATTTGTGCCTCATGTAGCGACTAGACCCCTTGCTCTTTGAGTACAGGTGCCATGTTTTATCTAAACTTTCTATCTTCTCAGTGTTTAGCCCAGGACTCTTTATATATACTAATTCATAAGAAATTATTTTTGTATCATCACATTTGGAGGTCACCTGTAAAATGCAGATAATTTTATCTTGTAAGTTACACATAGTTTATTCTCCTCTTCTGATCTACACAATTGTTTCCCAATGCTTCAGGAAACTGAGACAAGAGTAATCGTTTATATTCACACTTGAGTTTCCATTCTGATTGAAAAAGTTATTCCAGAGCTTTCCCAAAGAGTGGGGGGTGGGGGGTGGGGGGAAGTTACCGTGTTTGATACTTTGAAGTGGTCTGATATTATTAGCATGACAATCACTAGGACTGCCAGGTACCTGTATTCTTTTGGTGGAAATTGGGTCAGACAGGAGTGCTCACTTCTGCCCTAATTTATTGGCTTTTGATAGCACTCAAGTTCTTTCCATGGAAAGGAAAAGTGAGATGTGAAGAGGCAGTAAACATCAGGATCCTTGTACTTCAATAGAATCTCAGCAACTTGAGGAGTCCAGTACAAAAAGGAATATTTTTCTTTTTCATTTCAAAATAGCAATAGTTTTAAATTTATCTAAAATCATAGCCCTTCACCATATTCTATGTAAATAAGTTGAAAAATATAAAACTAGTAGCAAATTAGAACTTTGTAAAGACTTCCTTTTTTCTGGTTTTCATGTGTTCCACTTGATAACAGAATTTGAAATTCTATTTAGGTGAAGGGTAGATGAGTCTTGGATTATCATTGAATAGGTAAGAAATGTGATGTTCCCATTTGGAAGGTTTTATCACTAGTGATAGCCTGATAAACTTTTTCTTATGGAAAAAAACCTTTAGTACCATCAAGATGTACCATCTCTTTTAAATGAACTAAGCAACTGAGAAGAATTTATAAGGCACTTATTACCTGCCAGTACACTCTGTTAAGGGTAGGGGATACCAAGAAGGGCAAAAATAATACTTGCCTTTCGGGGAAGACAATATGTGAACAAATAGTTACCTATAAGATACATATGGAATAGATGGAAGTAGCTTTAGCGTAGAGGTAAGCTGGAGTCAACTCCAATTCTTCTTTACACAGAAACTGCAATTGGTACAAATCAGGGTAACTAGGGTGCTGGGTCTGGAGTCAGGAAGACCTGAGTTCAAATCTGATTTCAGACACATATTAGCTATGTGTTCCTGTGCAAGTCACTTAATCTTGTTTGCCTCAATTTCCTCATCTGTATAAAGAGATGGAGAAGGAAATGGCAAACCACTCCAGTATCTTTGCCAAGAAAACCGCAAAATGGGATCACAAAGAGCCAGACAAAAGTGAAAATGACTGAACAACAAATATAGATCTAGAATCTTCTTTAGTGAAATAATAAGTTCACTGGAGCTAATGAGGTCCCCAAATGAGATAGGAGATAGAGAAAAGATAAGATGACAGAGTCTTGGGGCACACTCATAGTTGGATGTGACACGGGTTAAGACCCACAAGCCTGAGGAGTGGTCAGATTTTATTCTATACAATTTTACTTGGTGATCACATCAACTCTTATGGGTTCAGTTACCATCTCTAATTCAGATGATTCCTAGATCTATTTGTCCAGCCCTAGTCTTTCTACTGAGTTAATCATTTATTACCAGCTGCCTTTTGGGGTCATCTGAAACTGAATATTCTGTAGACAATTCCAACTCAGTATGTCCAAACCCAGATTTTAAAAATCTTACCTCCCCAGGCTTTCTTCTGAATGGCACTATTACCAGTAAGGGCACCATCATCCTTCCACCCACCGAGGTCTGCAATTTCAGTATCTGATCTCTTGCTGGTTCTTGCAGTTTCAATTTTTGTAGTATCTCTTGTCTATGTCCTATTTCTCTCAACTCATTCTATTCTCTCAACTAATACAACCACAAGCCTAATTCAGTCCCATCACATCTTTTCTGGACTACCACAATAGTCTTTTTGCTGTCCCCCCTGTCTCAAGTTTCTCCCTACTCCAATTCATCTTGCACTTGGATTTCAAAGCGATTTTTCTAAAGTATAGTTCTGACTATGTCACCACTCTGTTCAATGAGCTCCAGTGCCTCCCTATCACCTTCAGGATCAAATATAAAATCCTCTATAGGGAAGCTAGGTTGGGCAGTGGATAAAGCATTGGGCCTGGAGTCAGGAAGACTCACCTTTCTGAGTTTGAATCTGACCTCAGACATTTGCTAGCTGTGTGACCCTGGACAAATTACTTACCCCTGTTTGCCTCGGTTTCCTCATCTACAAAATGAGCTGGAGAAGAAAATGGCAAGTCACTACAGTATCTTTGCCAAGAAAACCCCAAATCAGGTCTTGAAGAGTCAGATACAACTGAAATGACTGAACAGCAACAAATAGCATTTAAAGCTATTCATAACCTGTCCCCTTTGTTTCTTTTCAGTCTCCTCATACCTTACTTCCCTCCCCACATTCCAGTCTGGTCAACCTGCTGTTCCTCATAGAGGACACTGCCTCCTTCAGCCTTTGTGCTCATGGCTGTTTCCCATGCCTGCAATGGTTTGCCTCCTCACTTCCACATTTTAATTTCTCTGGGTTCCTTCAGGTATCAAGTCAGGTCCTGCCTTCTGTAGGAATCCTTGTCCCTTCAGCTGCTAAAGCCTCTTCTTTTTACATTTCCTTCATCTATTCTGCATATATCTTACGTGTAAATAGTCATTTGACTGCTCTTTCTCCCATTAAGATGTTCACTTCTTGAAGGTGTGGACATCTCCTCCCACTTCTTTTATATTCCATTGCTTAGCATCTTGCCTGATATGTAGTAAGCACTTTCTAAATGCCTTTTGACTGACCATAACTGTCTCACTGAATGACTGAAGTGAACCAAGAAAGAAAAGTATCACAACAACTCAGAGAAGAGAAAGTATCGAGAAGGAAAAAGAGACCAACAATTTCAAATGCTACAGAGAGATCAAGAAGGATTAGGAATGAGAAGGGTCATTGTTGTTTGGCTGTTTCAGTCCTGTCGGACTCTTTGTGACCCTAGTTGGGGTTTTCCTGGCAAAAATACTGTAGTGGTTTGCCTTTCCTTTTTTGTCTTATTTCACAGATGAAGAAACTGAAGCAAACAGGGTTAAATGACTTGTCTAGGGTCACACAGCTAATAAGTGTCTGAGACCCTATTTGAACTCAAGAAGAGGAATCTTCTTGACTCCAGGCTCAGCACTCTATCCACTGTGCCACCCAGCTGGTACAAAACGAACATTAGGTTTGGCAACTAGATCATTGCTAATTTTTGGAAGGAGCAATTTCAGTTGAATGATGAGATTGAAAGCCAGGCTCCAAGGGGTTTAGAAGAAAGTTACATAGTCAGCTAGGATTTATTAAATGCCTCCTATGTGCCGAGCTATTTATCAAGTACCAGGTCAGAGTGAAAGGAGACGGTGTAGTGGCATTGGATATAAATAGCTTTTTATCATGGAATTTAGCTGAGAAGAGGAGAGCCATAGGTTGATTTCTAGCATAGGGATGAATACAAGGACCAAATGTGAGGTTTTTTCAAGGATGAGGAAGATGTGGAAATGTTTGAGACAATGGGCAAGGAGTCAGTAGACAGGGAGATATTGAAGATGAGAGAGTGGGGATGATGGTGGGGGCCATCTGCTTGGACAAGATAGGAAGTATTGAGATCACTGAGCTAGGAAGATCAGATTTCAAATTCATCCTCAGATACCTGTTAGCTGTGTGATCGCAGGGAAATCACTCAACTTCTGTCTGCCTCAGTTTGCCCAACTGTAAAATGGGGATAATAATATAGCACCTACCTCCCAGTGTTGTTGGGAAGATAAAATGAGATAATATTTGTAAGGAACTTAGCAAAGCTTTAAACATTATATAATGATAATAATAATAAATACCGGAATTGGCCTTGGCAAGCAATTAATATGCTGAATGTTCAGAAGTTTTGTAGGCTTCTCACTCTTGGAATTTAAATGCTTATAATGTCTGTATTTTACTTCTGGTAGCAACCTATCTTTTCAAGCCTCATCTCACACTAATCTTCTTCATGCACTTGATGTGTCAGACAAACTGAACTACTTACGGAACATGAACATGCACCACATTATTCTTTCTGTTCTTGTGTTCGTGATGTTCTTGACACTTAAAATACCCTTTCTTCTTATTCTATTTCTTCAAGTGATTCCTACACACCCTTTGTGGTCTAGCTCAAATGTTCTTTCTTCCATGAAGTTTTTTTTTTTTTTTCAAATTCTTGAACAATTCGCTCTAACTCTTTGGGTCTCTCTTCTCTAAAATGGGTATAATAATATTGCATCGATTGACTATATCAAAGGGTTATTCTGAGGATTAAATGCAATTATATAAATATGTATATATATTTAAGTATAGTGGAAATTTTTAAGTACTATATAAATGTGAAGGTTTTTAAAAAACTAGTGTATCTTAAGCTCTTTTTAAATTATACCGTGCTATACAGATTTCAAAAATTCTTATCTGGCTCATATCACTGTGCAATTCTTATTATGCTCTATTTTACCTTGCAATTGTGTGCATGCATTCTTACCCCGTAAGATTTTAAGCTCCCTGAGGGCAGGAACTTAGAGATTTTTGCATTTTTTCCCATAGATCATTCTGGTGCATTTCACATAAGAGATGTTAGATAGAGCCATAATCTCACTGGTAGGGTTATTTGATCAATTGGTGCATTTATAATCCTTACATAACTTCTCATCCTGTGAAATTCCTGTCTATTTCTTCGAGTCAATACTTCACGGAAGATCTTTCCAACTTCTGGATGGATCTCTGAGGTTATCACTGTAACACTCAGTCTGTCCACTTGTTTTTTCTTTCTCTCTTTCCACATGACTGACTGGTCTGCCTGCTTTGCAGACAGTGGTCTCCATGCTGCCTCATTTGTTTCTCCTCAAAGACAAGTCATCTTTGGTAACACATGCCAACCTGTTTTCATGTACCATGTGTCTTTGAGCTGTATGTAATTGTGATTTGAGATTGAAATGTTTCATTCATAATACAATTATAAATTATTATAATGTTTCAATCATAATGTAACGGTTCAACACTGGGAGACTACAAAGCTCTTAAAAATGAGTTTCTTTAACCATGAGAAATGTGCAGAATGATTGCACAGCACAGTATTCCAAAAGCAATCCAATTTGATTTCCTCTTAACTCATTTCTGGGAATAGCTCATTTCCCATCTGTAGCACCCTTCATACATATGTGTCTACAAATTAATTTCCCTAAACCTCTGTTTTCATCTTTGTGGTAAGCTCCTGGCATGAAAACTCCATGCATTGATTCAAATTGGCAGTGTATATGTAACTTAGAATCTTAGAGAATTATTTTGGGGCACTGCAAGGTTAAGCTACTTATATGTGTCAGACAAGACTAGATCTAGGGACTCCCTGAGTAAAAGCCTCCAAGTCTGGATCTCTATCCATTAGGCCATGCTGTTTCTCTAATTACAATGAACTTTATTACTATAACAATATCTGTAGGCATAGATATAGATAGAAGCAATATGGCATAGTAGATAAAGACCTGGGCTAGCAGACAGTGGGCTCTAGTTCCCTTTCTGGCACATTCATCTTTATGACTCTCTGTGAGTCATTTTCTTAGCTTCTTAGCTCACCTAGCTCTTCTTCAATTTGGACTCTCCATAGAACATCTTTTAAGTCAGTGGTGAACAGTTTTGGTGGGCTTTCATAACCCTGTCTAATCTTAATGGGATCACTAGCTGGTACACCCTTTTTTGGAGGACAGTCTTAAAGAGTACATTTTGATATAACGAGTCAAATGCATTTTTTTTGTAATCAAAAAACAATAAACACATAAAGACCTTGTATTTTCTACAACTCTCAGTCAATGGACCATAAAGAAGTTGTCCACTGTAGAAAATAATTTACAAAACCTATTTCCTTCTCAGTTACATAGAGGAGGCCCTCTGCAGGTGTTTTGATCAGTTTTATGTAGATGTTTTTGAGATACGATAATAAATAAAATAGAACAGTAACTTAATATCATTTTGATTACTCTGGTAATGACAGGGTTCATTACTTTTGTCTAGTTGTTTTGTATTTTCCTGTAGGCAGCATGGTATAATGGCAGGACTGCTGGATTTGGAGATGGTAACTTGTATTGTGATTCTAGCTGGGGGACATGAAGCCTGGGCGACCTTGGGCACATTACTTTCTCTCTTTGGACCTTGGTTTTCGCATCTGTTATAAGGAAAACTGTACTCTATGATCTCTAAGGCCCTTCTGGCTTGTTATCTATGATCCTGTGATATATGATATTTTAAAAATACCTACTTTAGAATGTTCAAAATTATATCCATTTCCCTCCCCCAGCAATGGTTTCTTATGTGCATAAGTAGTAAGAGTAGTCTAAATACTCTTCCTTGACTTTATCTCCTTGGATGTAAATTCTTATTTAGTGCATTAGAGAACCAAGATGTATAATGAATAAAGAGTTCCTCTTGGAGCCAGGAAGATCTAAGGAACATATTGATTGTGTCACCCTAGGCAAGTCAGTTAAACTCTGAGGTGTCAAGCATGATGCCCACTGGCCACATGGCGATTCTGGCCCCAACTAGATTAAAATATAATTGAGACATATTTGACAAAATAAATAAAAGTATAATAAAATATAGAAATATTACATTTTAAAACTAAGTCCATATGTGACCCTCAGGTATCCTTATGTACAGTGAAATGGTCCTTGTTTCCATTGGAATTTGATACCACTGTTCTAGGCAGCTCTCTAAGATGACAAATTGCAAAGGTGGTGACCTGTGATGATAGAGACCTCATTCAGCCTTTGGTGGTAGAGGCCTCACCCAGCCTGTGATGGCAAAAGCCTCATCTGATAATGCGCTATTCTAGTGATATCACAGGTCAAGTTCTTATCCTTAGCTTTATCTTGTTCAGCATATCCGATACTACAGTGCTATAATCCAAATATGGTGGTTCCAGCTGTCATCATTACTTCTAATACCCTTCACAGCTGTAAAGTTCTTTCCATTAATTCTGGAAAGAGTTTGTTTATTTATTTATGTATTTCTTCTTGTGTTTACTTGCAAGCTGAAGCAGGATGAAATTACTCTTAGGTTCTTCTGCCTCGGAAGAAACCAATCAGAAGTAATTAGAAGATCCCTTTAAAGAGTTATGGCTGACTCCAGATGCTATGGTGTAGTTAGTAGTGGGCCAGTGGCTGGGGAGTGAGGGTGGGGTGTTAGGAGAACTTTTAGACTTTACAAGGAAAATAAAAGATTGCGAATTAAGCCAACATCTATATTTGCACTAGATTTGATATCTCTCTTCTCCCACTTACTCTCTCCTCTCTGGATCATGGCAACCCTGCTCTATCTTGATTTACTACTCATCTAATTACTCCTACTTGCTAGATTATTATCCATTTCATGCCCCCTAATTATGAGTGTACCCTAAGGATCTGTATAGGGCCCCATTCTTTTCTATTTACCTTCTGAATACTTCATTGGCTCCCATGGTTCTAATGATCACCTCTAAGTATATGACGCCTAGATCTATATCTATCTATCTATCTATCTATCTATCTATCTATCTATCTATCTATCTATCTATCTATCATCTATCTGTCTGTCTGTCTGTCTGTCTGCCTGTCTGTTGATCTATCTACCTATTTATCATCTATGTCAAGCCTTATTTCCTTCCCTGAACCATGACTGATACTCACTTTGGTGGTGATGGCCCAGGAATCCAAACCCCAAAGACTTGGGAATAGCAATGCTTCCAGGCCAGTGCCCTCAGCCACCATCTTGGGAGATGCAGCCTGGCAATTGCTCCTTCAGGCATTATAGCCCCAGCTACTGAAGACCTTGAGTCCTTGTCACTGTCAAATGATTCCACATCAGAAACTAATATAATTTTGTCAGTGGAAATGACATTAAAGAAACATTAACATCTGTTTTATCTTGGTACCCTAAAGGGCTGTGGGACCTTTCCATCTGACTTGCCCCTGAAACCTTCCATGTGTTGTCTCTGAGCTCTGTGAGAGCAAGGACTGTCTTAATTGTCTGTTTGTATAGAAAAAATCACTGCTTTGCACATAGTAAGCACTTAGTAAATAAGGAAAGGGAAGTGTATCCATTCATTCAAGAAAATACCCTAGAAGCCACTAGTATAAAACATGTGAAAAAGCCTATTATACGGAAGAGGGATTAAACTTGTTTCCTTTAGCTTCTCAGGGCAGAACCAGAAGCAATAGACAGAAGTTACAAAGGGGAAAATTTAAGTTTTCTATAAGGAAAAAAATTCTAACAAAGCTATCCCAAAGTGAAATACGAGATATGTGTATTCCCTTCCCCACTCCTTATCTACTCACTTCCCTCAACTCCATTTGAGTTCTTTAAGTGAAGACTGAATAATTTTTGTTGGGTACTGATTTCCATTCATTATAGGTTGAATTAGATAGCTATGGAAGCAGATTCTGTGATTATATTTTAAAATATTTCTGAGATTCTGGGATAGAAAATACTTTAATTCTTTATTCTTATCAAGATAAAATATTTCTTTCAAGAATTAATGATTTCTTTAAAGTCTAACTTTTGCAACAAGTCAAGCTACTCTATTGAAATAAATGAAGATATAGTGTTATGGGTATAACTTCGGGGCATGATTTGTTCATGTCTTTTATAATGTCCGATTTCTGTAGCCTCAATTACGATAGGACACCTCTGGATTTAATGAGAGTACTATAATGCAGTGCAGACAGTTTTATAAAAACTACATAACTTTTTCCTGCAAGACAAAGCTGAATATGCAAAACAGGCATTTTAAAATTGTAGCTGAAATTTCAGGCACAGAGCCAAACATTTGTCTTCTTGTTATTTTTTAGTATATTCTTTGAAGATAAGACAAGAGGGCAAAATTTGCATAACAGATTTATATGCTTTCTACTTCTTTGATTATGGTGCAGAAAAATACATAACAAATTATATAGAGGGAAAACTAAGTTCTGAAAAGGAAGATTACTTCTAATCAACAATCATTTAATAAAAATATATTCTTGATTCATACTGCTATAATTCAATGACTTTTAGTTAATTAATGGCTTTTTGTAAATTTGCTAAATGAGAGGAGAATTAAGAGGATTAGCTGTATTCATTTTTTTGCATTTTTATTAAGATTGTCCTGATTTTTCCAGAATCCTACCCAAATTTCCCATAAGAACTTGCATTGTGAGTTCAGGTATTTTTTAAAACATTGAAAATAGTGTTTCTTTGTAGATTGGACCTCATCAAATCATATGTATGCAGAGTTCTCTTTAAAAAGAGGGGTATATCTCTATTGATGGGAACAGCTAAGTGATGCAGGAGATAGAGTGCTGGGCTTGGAGTTAGGAAGACTGATCTTCCTGAATTCAAATTAGGTCTCAGATATCTACTAGCTGTGCGAATCTGAGCAAGTCACTTAACCCTGTTTATCTCAGTTTCCTCATCTGTAAATTGAACTGGAGAAGGAAATGGCAAACCACTCCAATATCTTTGCCAAGAAACTTCAAATGGGTTGTGAAGAGTCAGACATGGCTGAAAGGACTGAACAAGAGTGCTATGGTTACGGCATAGCTTACCGAGAGGAGCAAGTCTTATGCCTGGCCAGCAGGCTGCTTGTCCTCCTGTGGAGCTCGAGAGTAAGAGAATGAGGCGGGAGAGCACTCTGATTATATAGTCTCTGCCAGCTAGCCCAGTGAACCATGGTAACACACATAAACAAACCCGAAACTATAGAAATGAACACAAGCTGGAACTATAGTGACAATAACAAACCAGAGGTGGAGCCGTCCCTTCCAGCGCCATCTTGTTCACCCTTCCCTGCTCTGGACTCAGTTTACCTGATGTCCGTCAGTGTGGCGTCCCAGATGGTGTGGCGGTCAGTGCACCTTACACAAGAGCAACATTTATGGAGGACACAGATCTTTGGGGAAATTTTTGTTTAAGAAAAAAACCCAACAGTAATGACTCACTACTGATAACAACAAGCAACATACTAGGCTTCTGATGAAGATGATCATATGAAAGATCATAGAGGAGATCTACATATAGAGTATCTATATATGGAGGAGTTAAATTCTTTCATTATATATAGACTTATATAGATCTATACATATATGTCTAAATACGTATGCATACACAGATAGACACAGACATAGACAGACATATGTGCACATGCAAAAAAGACCTAAAAATATCAATCTCCAGATCTAATCAAGCACTATACAAAAAGACAAAGCCAGAAGTTTATAGACTTTAGTAAGGGCGTCGTGCCAGGGAATCCAGCATGAGTTTAGGTAAGAGACCAGGAACCAGCCAACACTAAGAGACATTTACATGAGAAACCAAAACTTGCAGAGTTATATTCTGGTGGGTTGAGGGAACTAGAAGCAAGAAGTTCTCTGACTAGCTAGAGGGATGCTGGAAGCCAACATTACACTGCTCAGGTGGACCTGAAACTTTCTGGTACTCTGAGTTTAGACATAACAGGGCTGGTAAAAGCTAGTAACAGGAGAGCAGCAAATCAAGAAAACCCAACAGAACCCATCCAAGAGTATAGGAGGGGGTGAACTCCAGCCTCACACAAGTCTCCAAAGAGGAACTGAGGCAGTCAATAAGACTAAACAGAAGAAGACACAGAATGAAATATAGAAATAGTGTGGGTCAAGAAATACTCAAGGCAATTTCAGAAGAGTGGAACAATTGCACATCAAATACAAGAAACTTCAGAAAAAAATGTCTTGGTTAAAAGAACTGCTAGAGAACATGAAAAAATGAATTGGGAGAAGAAAAACAAAACAAAAAACTCTGGAAGAAAAGCTGAGTTGAAACTTTGAAAAATTCACTTGGAGAGGCTATATGATTATGGAATGCTAATGGGGGCAAAAAAAACCAAGTGCGCCATCAGGAATTTAAGTCTTCAATGGTGGTGCAGTGACTAGAGCACTGGGTTCAGTCAAGAAGATCTTAGTTCAAATCTAGCTTCAGACACTTAATAATTGTGTGACTCTCTCTCACTCAGTTTCCTCAGCTGTAAAATGGCGATCACCCATCTCACAGGGTTGTTGTGAGGAATATTTGTCAAGTACATAGCATAGTATCTGGTAAATAACTTTTGTCCTTTGTTTTTGAAGAGAACCTGTGACCCAGCAGGTGATTTCTTGACTACTCTGTGAACTGGATTTAAGTGAGGCAGAGTTGCACAAAGTTATCAGCCTTGCTCTTCTAGAGTTATTGAAATCCAGTGGCAGGACAAAAGTCAGGACATCAGACGATGGCTTGGGGGGCAGTGGATGACCTTGACTTTTTTGATGTCTGACCAAGCTCCAAGCCCTCCTCAGTGACTGCTTCAGCTGCCTTCATGACTGTTGGAAAAGATTATTCTCATCTTCCCATTCTACACAGTAGACACAATAAGTTCTTCTTCCCTTTACCTTTCAAAGGGTATTGAAGGAGTTAAAAACAGTAAAATAAAGGACTGGGAGTATTTATTGGTTTTTATTCGGAGGGTTTTAGGAGGGGAGAAAAAAGGAATACATAGTGTACACAAAGGGAAGAAGAAGATTGAAGATTACTGTTTTTCATAATTGGTGGGCTCAAAAAGGAAGGTATAAAAACATGGCAAAAGGGGTGAGCCAGCAGGCATCTGATGAACCTCACTCTTCTCTGAACTAAACAGAGGAGGGTTGAAAACAACCAACCCTTCCCCCACACTTATACACAAATGAATTTGGCCTAGAAACATGTTGAACTCAGAAGAGAAAAAGGCAGGGATCAGTAGGGGAAGACCATGGAGGCTAATACCCAGGAGAGAATAGTTAAAACAAATTTTACCTTTGAAGGGTGTATTCTGCAGCAAGGATTAAGAGAAAAAAAGAGACAATAGTCAATGATTAGCATGTGGGTGAGGGGGAGACACCAGGAGAAGTGGAACAGAAACAGATTGCTTCAGTTATAAACCACTGGTTTTGATCACATTGCTTGTCTTTTATCCCCTTTTTCTTTGAAAAGGAGTGGTGGTAGCCATAGCAAAGATCTGTAGGAAATGATGCAAATATCAAAAACAAGAATCATCGTCCAGCAGATAATAATGGTCAAAGCATATGAATGGAAAGTGCTCAAAGGATGAATTCCAAGCTATCAGTAGCTATATGAACAAAATGCTCCAAATTGCTAATAATAAGTGGCAGCTAGGTGGCACAGTGGATAAAGTGCTAAGCCTGAAATCAAATCTAGCCTTAGACACTTAGTAGCTGTGTGATCCTGGGCAATTCACTTAACCCTGTTTGACTCAGTTTCTTCATCTGTAAAATGAACTGGAGAAGGAAATGGCAAATCATTCCAGGATCTTTGCCAAGAAAACCCCCAATAGGGTCATGAATTGTCAGACATGACTGAAAAATGACTAAACAGCAAAAATTAAAACAATTCTGAGCTTTCACCTTATATACATCAGGTTGTCAATTGTGACAAAAAAGGGAAAATGACAATTGCTGGACGTAGGAGGGACATGCTAAAACACTGTTGGATCTGTGAATTGATCTAGCCATTCTGAAATGCATTTTGAGACTATAACCAAAAAGTCACTGAACTATGTGGTGATGACCTATGGCTTAGTGAAGTCACTACTAGACTTATCCCCAAAGAGCCCAATGAAGAAGAAAAGGGACTCATATGTACAAAATATTGATAACAGCACTTTGTGTAGCCAAGAACTGGAAACTAAGCGTGTGCCAATGCACTGGAGAATGGCTAAACAAATTGTGGTTATGAATGTAATGGATCATTATTGTACTGAAGGTAATAATGGAAGAGATGACTTCTAAGAATCCTGGGAAACCATTTATGAGCTGATAGAGAGTCAAAGGAGAACAGGAAAGCAATTGATAAAATAGCAACAGCATTTTAAAGATAAACAATTTTGAAAGAACTCTGATCAAACCAATGTCCAATCACACCACTGGGACTTAGCATGAAACATGAAACTTCTGACGGAAGTGATAGACTACAGGTATAGGAAGAGATATACATTTTCACACATGGTCAACTATGCGTATTTATCTTTTTGATTATCCCATAAGATTTTTTAAATGAAAGGGGTTTGAGGAAGGAAGAGTCTTAACAACAGTGATTCCCCCCAAATTAAGAAAAAATAACCATCAAAACTTAAACTACACAGAAAAAGCAGAAAGAAGTTCTAAAGGAAGCACAGACAAGCAGGACAATTTTGATGGTAACTTGTTCGATTTATTGTACATATGAAAAGAAAGTCAAAATACATGGAATAGGCATATGGTTTCACAAGCAATAGTAAGGCATTATTAGATCACTTAAAGGACTACAATTGGTTACCTAACAAAATGACTGTCAATAATAATAAAGGATAGGCAGTTCTATCTGTTAAGTTAAACAAAATAAAGGAAAAGATTATTGTGTTGATCATCAACAATTCCAAAAATAAGTTATTTGTGAACCTGGGTCTTTGAGGTTAATATATAAGATTGATGGCAAAGACATTCAGAAACTTCCCTAGAAATAGGATTCATCCTAAAGAAGAGCTTCTGAAACTTGTATTCTTCAGGTTCAATAGCTGGCCCGCATCAAAGAAGGTGCTTGCTCTGTAAGCATGCTCAATAAGAAAGGCAGTAGCACATGAGAAACATGAGACGCATAAATCTAGAGACATCACCATTCCAAATGTTCATATGTACTATTTGTGCCCAACCTGTTGGAGAGACTTCTGGCCTTGCATTGGACTGATCAGTCACAGTTGAATACACTATACTTTGGCCCCAACATTATGATGTTGTTGGACCTTATAACGGCAATCAAATTAAGATCTTTAACTGTTTCTGTTTTCCTAAAAGTGCTTCTGATTGAATAATGTGATTGGGGAGGATCTTTCCCACACATTGTAGGAAGGTTGATTTGGGGAGTTGTTTTGTAGGAGGGTCCCAGGTATCTTTTGTTTTTTCTATTGAGACACTGGGTCAGAGGGTTATGGCCTCTGGCTCTAAAAAGTGTATAAATACTCTGAGGGTGTAGTTTTACTTTGGGGCTTAATTTTGGTAAGAAGATTTGAATGGCAGAGGAGGACTCTGGGAAGCTGCTAAAGAGCCCCCCCATCCCCCCCACCCCCCGGCTTTGAGAACAGGTGTCATGCTTCCCTCTCTGGTAACTGATCAGATAGCTGTATTTGTCTGTTGAATTATGGTCAGACAGAGGAAACCATGTCTGTTGATTACTTTGGGGTTCAAGGTGTTGACTCCCCTGAACTAGGTGAATGATATATGTGCTTGACTAAAAGATTGAGACATGTCCTTGGTTAAAGTGATTGTTAACTCCTCAAAAGTTGCCTTTCCTTTTACGAATGCAGATCTAAAAACCTGTGATAGCAGGCCCCGTTGTGTATGTTGGGGTGCTTACTGATATAGTCCTCTTCAGCTATGAAGGGCTAACAATAACAAAAATTAACACCTCTAGACCCAGAAAGAAAAGAAAACATCTTTTGTTAAGAAGATTGTTGTTTGACAGCACCATTTTTCATGATGGACCTCATGATGACAACCACAAAATTTGTTAATATGAAAAATGTGTACAGGGCAGTGATGAGCACAAGATGCCCTGAGTAAGGCTTCAGGATCATGTATGTATATGCAGGATTATTTTCCAATAATTTGACCCCACTAAGTCTGCACAAAATTCAGACATTATTAGCTTACTCTCAATGGGTGCAAGCAAAGTATACCATTCATCTTTATTTGTAGAAAATCAAAGGGTTTTTTTGGTAGGATCCATTATGATTTCCATTTGGAGCTTCACATATGATTCTAGGAACCTGAATTCTGATATAAGTAGCTGTTTCTATTTAGATATTTGTCTTTTCATTCTCTTTGGACATTTTATTTTCCTACCTTTCCCCAAGACCTCATTGAAGTTTTTGACATTTTCTATTCAACATTTCTCAAATGTTAGACACTTTGTTCCTGCTTCTTTCTCTTTTTATGTCAGGTCTTTCATTCATTCTTTTTTCAATGCTTTCTTTTGTCTCTTTACTCACCAAAGGGCTCTGCTTTCTCTCCAAATAGAATAGCTTGAAAGTTATGTTTGCATGGGATATATTTTAGGGCAGAAGGAAAAGTCAGAGGAATATTGTTTTATAACACTGTTTTTACTTTCTAATTTTATGTCCCATCTCCTTGTTTGCCCCATGACTAAACCCAATACTACATCCTACGAAGAGTCCAGCTGGTCTGAATGCATGGAAGGTGTCCAAAAAAAGCATCATAGATTTTTCTAGGGGCAACCAGAGCTCAAGCAATGCTGCCTCTTGGAACCACCCACAAGACAATATTCTTCATGACCACAGGAGACCCAGAGGAGTTTGACATTGGGCTCATGAAAAGACTGATTGATTATTTTTAAATTAATGTTGATGGCTAAGTGTAGATTCCTTTTAAAAGTACACCAATAATCTAACCCTTTAGGTCCCTTCTAGTGGTAAAATGGTAGAAATCTTTGATTTTTTATTTGTATTTGTGAAAGGCTATCCTTCTACTGTAATGGTGGGAGGATAACAGGGTGATCATTAAAGCATATTAATACATTAAATAGCCTTGAAATAATGATGCTTAAAGTAACTGTGCTTTAAAATAAATATATATGCTAGCACATTTTAATGAATAATAAGTCCTGATTAACTTGCTAGTATTTATAAATATATTAATAATTTCATTCATGGAAACTATCATCTTGGAGTCTCCAAGGGAAACTGAGCAGTTAATCATCAGGTAAGATTTATTAAGCATTCCTGTGGATGTAGTACCTTCTCAATTTGATAGATAATAGTTGTTCCTTCCCTTTCCCCTATCCCTAATCCTTCCATTCTTCCTTTGTATGCCATCAGGAAAGAAAATTTTTGTTGTTGTTGTTCAGTTATTTCAGTTGTGTCTGATTTTTAATGACCCCAGTTGGGGTTTTCTTGGCAAAGATACTGGAATGGTTTGGCATTTCCTTCTCCAGCTCATTTTACAAATGAGGAAATTGAGAAAAAAGGGTTAAGCAACTTGTACATAGCTAGTGTGTGAGGCTGAATTTGAACTCAGGTTTTCCCAACTCCAGATTTGGCATTGTAACTACTGCTTCACCCAGCTTCCTTATTTATATACGACATTTTGCTTATAGATTCTTTCCTTCTGGGAAAATGAAGGGTCAAATGGTTGCACGTAACCAACAATTAATCCTTAGTGATTTCCCTTCCTTGTTAGTTTTTCTTTCTTTGTAGGCGAAATGGGTGGTAGTACTAGGAAGGTAGAGTTTTTCAGGTCTATTTATTACATAATACCTTGTATTTTGTATAACACATATTTGATCTTTGAAAAACTGTCATTTGAGGGGAATTGCAAAAGTAGAAATACAACATTCTTACCTCATCTGGTAATAATGTCTTCTACCTTTTCTGATTCTAGAATAAAATACATAAGCTGACACATAAAAAGTACCAGGATTCACAAATCACTTTGTCAGTATGAACAGCAGTTTATTTTTTGGCTTAGCACATAAAACAGAAACTTCCTGAATCCTTGATAAAATGATAAATAGAAACTACTTATCAAGAACAAAAAAAAGTGGGGCATGATTCAGAAGATTTATTACATTTTCTTACCGAGTACAACTTAAATAGATTACGAATAATTTTTGCTTTATAATTTTCATAATTGAGTCATTATGTAGTCATACTGGTAGATCTCATTAAGTTTTATATAGCCTTCTCTTTTTATTGTTGTTTAGAAATTTTGGTTACTTTTTTGTCTTCTTGAAGAGAGAAGAATTTGATCACCACTGTCTTTGGCCTCTCATCCCGTTTCCTTATGTAGTCTTCAGAGGATCTTGCTTGCAGGCTGCTTTTACAACTGCATTTAGAATATCATAGGATCAGAACTTAGCTAAGGTGGTGGAATAAATAGAGCTCTATATTTTGAGTCAGAAAAACTTGAGTTCAAATCCAGCCTCAAATACTAACTAGCTATGTGACCCTGAAGTCACAATCTATGTCTATCTCAGTTTCCTCATGGGTAAAATAAGGAAAATAATGGCACCTGCTTCCCTCCGTTGTTGTGAACATCAAATGAGACATTTGGAAAATTGTTTGGCAAACCTTAAAGTGCTACAGAAATGTTAACTAGTATTAATACCATCAGCAGCTAGGTGGTACAGTGGATAGAATGCCAGGCCTAGAATCAGGAAGACTTGAGCTCAAAGCTGGCATTAGATGCTTCCTGACTGTGTGACCCTGGGCAAGTCACTTAACCCTGTTTATCTCAGTTTCTTCATCTGTAAGAAGGAAATGGCAAATCATTTCTAGTATCTTTGCCAAAAACCCCAAATGGAATCATGAAGAGTTGAACATGACTGAAATAACTGAACAATAACTACCGCTACTACTGGCACCATAGTTGCTCCTGTATTTTTGGCAAAATTGGGTCATTGCAAGATCAATCTGGTCAGTTAATACACTTTTATTTGGAAGTGGGGGTTGACTGGGGAGGGATACGAGAAATTCCAACCTGACTGTGTTGTAGTTGTTTGGGATGCTCTGTGCAGAGATGGGACTGTAGAATCATGGATTTAGAGTCAGAAATGACTTTGGAAAACACCATATGGGAGACATCAGGATATAGTGGGAAACATCTAATCACTGGGGGCAGAGAACTATGTTTCTTGACGGTAATGATTATGACCTGCGTGGGCATGTCACTTAAAGTGTCTGAGTCTCATATTCCTCAACAGAAAATGAAGGTTTTTGATGCAGAGAAGGGTGCTTAAGGGGGTCATCTGCTGGAAAAGACAGAAGGAAATGGGATAGAGGTACAGGTAGAGGGATTGGGCTTGCAAGAAGGACCATCTCATTATCAGATATTGGTTAGCTCTTCCACATTTCTTGGGCAACCACATGGCAGGCCCTACTAGCTCAGGAAGATATTGATTACTAATCCCTTTCCATTGTCCTTTGCAGGAATACCCATGTCTTCGTATTTTAAGGATTATTGCTGAGAATTCTATTTTAATTATCACATGAGCCACTATATATGTATATATATACATATATATATTTGTATTGAGCTAGAAAATTTCTTCTTAGTCCATGTTCTTAATAGATCTCAGCTTGTTCTGGGTTTGTGTGTTTGCTATTGAGCTAAAAATTTCCTCTATAATTCATATATCTATCTGATAGCTATCTTTAAACATTGTCTCATAAGATTTTTAGGATTTTGTGTGAAAATGTTTATATGAAAAATCAGCTTGAATATATGTCGCAGGAACTAGACAATTGTAGATCCAACCACATCCTTAGAGTGATATGGAGATGGGAAACATCTTCATTGGCACACATGACTACTCTAATGAATGAGCGTTGTTCCCAGAGGAACTCTGGTGAGCAGAAACTTCCAAATGACTCCATTAGTGATAACTTTGGTTATATGGCAGTAACATAAATGAATACCCTCATGTTACTTCTTAATAAGTAAGTGATTGCTAAGAACAACAGTGCGTACGCATCAGTTTTGTATTTGATATCAAGATCAGGAAATTGCTTCAGAAAGCAGATATTTTGTTAATTGATCCTTCCATGCTCAGTTCTACCATCAATCATTAGTTCATAGCCTTTAAATTGGGAAGCTTATAATCAGTTGTGCTGGATCAGCATTTTGCTAATGTAAAAAATGATGTCACTTACTTCTATTCTAAGGAATCAAAAAAAGAGCCTGATTTTTCTATGTCTTTTTATTTCAGGGATTTTCATCCCTTATTCATTGACCTTGAAATACATCATTCTCCAGAATCAGGAAGAACTAGGAATATAATTTCTTTCATTTCTTTCCTTCTTTCCTTCCTTTTTTCCTTCTTTCCATCTTCCTTTCCTTCTTTCTTCCTTTCTTTTTCTCTTTTTCCTTTTTTCCCCTTCTTTTCTTCTCTCTTTCTCCCTTGTTTCCTACCTTGCTTCCTTCTTTTCTTCCTTTTTCTTTCTTTTACTCATGGATTTCACCTTTCTGGTAGTGACAAAAAAGTGAAAAGAGTATATAATAATGATGCATTACACAACTTGTGAAACTGGACCTGGATTCAGAAAGACCTGAATTCAAATCCAGCCTCAGATACTTGTTAGCTGTGTGATCCTGGGCAAGTCACTTCTCTGTCTGTATGAATTTCCTTATCTGCAAAATGGTGATAATAAATATATCCTAGGGTTGTGGTGAAAAATCAAATGAGATCGTGTTTGTAAAGCACTTTGCAAATTTTAAAGCACTATAAAATGCTATTATTATTACCATAGCAGCCAGTTTTCAGGTATATTTTTCTAATACTTTATATAGCTATGTATGAAAAGAAGAATATTGGAAATGGGGGCAGAAGTGGTAGCATATCAAGCTTATGAAAATAAATGATAATTTCATGCTCTGCAAAATGAAACCAATTAGTAGAATGTACCCTGAAGTCCAGATACAGATATCTGGAAGTAATTATATGAAATTTTTAATTGTTCTGTAATGATTCTTGGTTCTTTTTGGTAGAAATGTCATTTTTATTATATTGACTTTGTTTATCCATGAACAATGAATATTCTTCAAATTATTTAAATCTGACTTTATTTGTATAAAACTTGTTTTATAATTATGTTCATGTAGTTCCTGGGTTTCTCATGGAAGGTATGCTCCCAGGTATTTTATGCTGTCTACAGTTAATTTATTATTATTTTTCCCCACTTAATTGTAATTTATTTTTTCTAATTACAAGTAAAGATAGTTTTCAACATTTACTTTTATAAAATTTTCCATAGTGATTCTTGAGATCTTGGTAGCAAAGTGTACCGAGCTTTCTATCAAAACCCAAGCATTTCTCCTTCTGTAAGTTGACTTGGAATAATGCCATTCATACATCTTCCTCCAGTTTCAGTTGCTTTGGGCTTGTTATTCAAATATCTGTACCACTATTCTGACTAGATAGCATTTTCTTTCTGAAATGATTTTCATGCAATGAAGCATGTTTTCTACTTCAAATTAGGAATAGAAGAAGAATTTTAGGAGGTGACTTTGAATTAGGGATTTAATTTTAAAGTTGTTGAAGAACCAATGAACACAAACTAGTTGGACAGGATTTACAGGGAAATATACATGTAAGAAAACACAATATGAGGAAGACTATCTGATTTAGAAATGTGCTTTGAGAAACTAGAGTCATGAGAAATTCCACTGGAGGAATATTAATTAAAATGATTCAGTTCAAAAGTACTCTTCTGAACTGAGAAAGAAATCAAAGACATTGAAATGATATGAGTAAAAGAAATGAGGCATAAAGAAACCTGTAAAAAATCCATCCGGAAAATCCAGTTTAGAAATTTAAAATGGAGAAGTGATTCTTTGATCAGATAAAATGTAAAAGTCAGTGTTTCACATTTTGTCATTTGAATTGAGAAATCCTCTCTCTTAAAAGTTTGAATGAAAATATAGAATATTATGATATAAATCATTATGTTCTAATGTGAAAATATTACGGTAGAGATGGAAATCAGACTGTCCATGAATGTGAATTATATATTCTTCACACAAAAGCCAATTAGGTAACAGCACCTGGAGCCACTGTTCTTAACGCTGAAGAAATAAAGAAAGGTAAAAAACAATCTTTGCTCTCAAGATGCTCACAGTCTAATGACAAGATCAACATGCAAATAATTATGGACAAATAAGATACAGGCAACATAAATTAGAGATATCAATAGAAGGAAGGCACTAGAATTAAGAAAGTTCATCTGCAAAATGAGCTGGAGAAGGAAATGTTAAACCACTTTGGTATCTTTTCTAAGAAAACGCCAAATGGGGTGACAAAGAGTCAGACAACACTGAAAAATGACTGAACAGCAAGAGAAAGATTTCCTGTAGAAAATCAAATTTTAGCTAGGACCCTAGCCAAACGTGTTCCCTCTTTTACCCTTCCCCAGTGTTTGAAATTTCCATATTATGAATTCCTTTAGGTATAAAAATCAAAGTGTGCATTAAATTTCCTTATATTTTAATACTCGTGTGGTCTCATTAATCTATGCACACACTTCAATAGTGCAGATTGTACTCCAGCATGCTTTATAAATGATTTATTGGAGAATCTAGACAATGATCACTTAAAGTGAGAAAGTGTGGATGTTTTATGATTTGTACTATTTGAAGGAATACCTGTATTATCAGGTATCAATGAATCCACTGAAGTAATGCTGAAAGCCACATTGTTGTGAACAGCAGGATGGAATCTGAACAGTCAAGAGGTTGCTTAAGGACAATGGGCATGTGAGATGGGTGATAAGGAAGGAAAATATAGATCTTGTCAAATTCATGGTTCTGTTCAAGGCTTTCCCTGAAGTCAGAGGCCCACTGAGCTTACATCTCAAAATGCCTTTATTTTTTAGTTAGTTTTTTTAAATGAAAATTTTTAACATGCAACCCCACTAAAGTCTTCCTCTGCTGCCTCATAGTGGCATAAACATGCCCATGAGCTCTTGAAGGCAGTGCCAGCAACGCACAAATTCTAGTATGGCCTACCAAGCTAGAAAGACTTCAGAGATGGTATTTCAGTCATGCCTGTCTTCTGAGGGAAAGCCTAGCTAAGTTTAGAAGACCTCATTACAAGGTTGACTGCATGCTGATGACATTTTTTAAAGCCATGGCGACTCTCAAAGTCTTTAAAAAGTTTCCATTTGTGCCAGTGGATCCAACACCCGTATTGGGAAATCACAGATACCTGAAATTTTCAACAAAATGTGAACATTCACGGGCTTTCAGTGACGGAGTATTTTTATTTCCATAAGGCAAACTGAACAATGAATTTTTCCCCCCACCAATGCAAAAGACCTACAAAGTTCGTTCTGTATGTCTGGTTACTGCTACATTTAAACTGTGATAAAAAGAGAAAGACAGAGATGTCAAGCCATTTAGACTCGCTCAAGGTAACCTTTCGTAGCCAGTGAAAAGACTTGAAAAACCTTATGACTCCTTTGTCCTGAAGTATGAATTACAATCTAAAGTGATCTTCTGTGTTTTAAATGAATGGAATTTTAATTGGCTTTCCACTCAGGAAATTGGAGGTTTCTGTTTCATTGTTTTAAATGGGTCATGTGAAACATCTCACTATTGCATAAAGAGTTTATTGCTGGCTTAGTATTTTTAAAGACAAATTTTATTTCTTTTGTAGGCCATTTACAATTTTATTTCTAAGTGAATGGTCAAGGCGGGAGACTTTGGCAAAGTAGCAAGACTGATAAAATGTTTTGGTGAAATCTTGAAAAAACAAATAAACACATTTGTTTAAAATAGGCTTGTAGTTTGCATAAGAAAAACTGAAGTGACTGAAATCAATGTAAGGCATGTATATTCCATGGGGTCTTGCCATGAAAGTCAAAGGTAAGGGTAAATGTGTTAAAAAGTTCATATATTTTCTTTTCATAAAGTGAAGTATCATACGATTATAGAAGCCTGAATTAGCCAATTGCTATGTAATTCTGTTTCTTTTCCCCCACCGCCTCCCCATGTCTTCTCTGTACTTGTAATGGGAGCAGTGAGGTGGCTCAGTATATAGAACACCAGTCCTGGAATCCAAAAGACTGAATTCAAATCTGGCCTCAGACACTTAACTAGCTGTGTGACCCTGGACAAGTAACTTAATCCTGTTTGCCTTTGTTCCCTCACCTGTAAAGTGAGCTGGAGAAGGAAAGGACAAACTACTCCAGTATCTCTGCTAAGAAAACTCTCAAAAGGTATCATGAAGAGTTGGACATGACTGAAATGACTATTACTTGCAGTGATTATAAAGTACTTCTAGGACTGATTGAATTTTTGGTTTTGAAAGCCTCCTAAGCAGACATGCTATTGTCTCTTGAAATAGAAAAACAAACATATTTTCTACTTCTGACATTTTAAGAGACGTGGGGAAAGTGGTAGCTCTACTACTGATGCCTGTGTGGCTGGGAAATTCACTTGTCCATTTTCTCCAAAATAAGGGAATTGGATTAGGTGATCTCTATGGCCTATTCAGCTCCAAATCTATGATTATTAAAGGCAGCTGGGCAGGACAATATATAGAATAATACACCTGAGGTCTAATCCAACCTTAGGAACTTACTAGTCGTGTGACTCTAAGCAAGTCACTTAACCTCTGCCTAAATTTCCACATCTACAAAATGGGGTTAGTGATAACACCTTCTTCCAAGGGTGGTTGTGAGGATCAAATATTTGTGAAGCACTTTGCAAACCTTAAAGTGATACAACTATAATTATTAATAACAATAATTAGCTAGCTATAAGTATTCAGTCATTTATTAGCATCTACCATGTGCCAGATATTTATAATATTTCAGTCCTTTGTGAAGTGCCTGCTATATATTTCAAGCACTGTGCTAGATTCTGGGGATAAGAGGACAAAACAAAATCATTCCTGCCTTCAAAAATTCTCATGATGGGATATCAATAAGTCAACACAGTGTATATAAAAAAATACTTTCTGGGCAAGTGAAACAGTGCATTAATTATGACTGGAAAGATGAAGAAGATTCCTATGAAGGAGGTGGCACTTGAGTTGGGCTTTGCAGGAAGTGAGATCTAGCCTAAACAAGGCCAAGGTCATCTCTAGTCATTCTAATGAATATCTGGTCACTGGACTGAGATAGCTCAGGAGGAGAAAGTGAGGCTGGTGACCTTGCACAACCCTCCCTCATTCAAATCAAAGTCAAGTGCAAGTTGTGTCTTCATATCTCTGATGTCATGGTCTTCTTCAAAATTGAAGGATGAACACACACAAGGGACACTAAGTGCATTTGAGGCAAGGTGGTGGTGGTGGGAAGTGGGCAGAGTGTGCAAAAGCAATGGCATGGCCCATTATATATTCTGTTCTCTGCACAGAAGTTAGCAAGTAGAGTGCAATGTAGAGAGTGTGAGGTAAAGCGATATGTAGTTGTTGGGGAAACACTGATTGGAGGCAAAGACTGAAAGGTTTTGGATATTAAACAGAGGAGTTTGGTTTCTTTTTTTCTTGAGGGAATAGGGAACTAAGGAAGATTCTTGAGCAAGGGAGTAACACAGTCATAGATGTGCTTTAAGACAGAATAGAAGAAGGGAGAGACTAGAGACAGAATGATGTGGTAGAGGGATTTACAATAATCAAGGCAAGAGGGGTTGAGGGCCTGAAGTAGTATGGTTGTCAGATGAGTAGAGAGAAAAGGATGGATTTCAGATGTGGTGAAAGTAGAATTGACACTACTTTGCAACTGATCTGATATGAAGGGTAGAGTAGGTAAGAGAAAAGGATGGTTATAAGATTATGAATCTGGTTGACTTGGTGCCACCCTTGACAGAAACAGGGAAATTAGGAAGATGGTTGGGTTTTAGATATGTTGAACTTGTGATGCCTATGGGAGCTTGCTAACAATTGACAGTTGACGATATGGGACCAGAGGTCAGGAAAGAGCTGGATGAATAGGTTCTGTGGAATTAAAGGACTATTTTTATGGTAGTTGGGCTGCCTACCTCTACGCAAAGTTTGAACTTAACCTTATAATTGAAAACATTCAACGTTTTCTACAAATAAACACAGTTAAAAAGATCATTTAAATTGATTTGTGTAGAAACAATTCTACTTCAAGGAGAAAGACCCATACCAGCATTCATGGATGAACTAGAAGTGACCATGTTCCAAAAGGGAAATGCTTATTCTTGCTAATGGTGTTGGTGTTGAATTGTTTTTCAGTCATGTCCAACTCTTGGTGACCCCATTTGGGGCTTTCTTGGCAAAGATACTAGAGTGGTTTGCCATTTTATTCTCCATCTGATTTTACAGATGAAGAAACTGAGGTAAAAGGGTTAAGTGACTTGCCTAAGGTCACCCAGTTAGTAAGTATCTGAGGTCAGATTTGAATTCAGGAAGATGAGTCTTCCTGACTCCAGGCCCAGCACTCTATCCATTGTGTCACCTAACTGCCACTAATGGTAACTAGCAGGAATTTTGCAGTCTATTAAACTTATTGACACAGTCCAGTGAGATGGTTGTAGAATCATTTTCTCAGTAAAGATCTTCAAAATTACAGTAAATGTTAATTTTCCTGGAGTGATTTGCAGACAGTTCTGACTAGAGTCAGGAGTTATACTATTTTCTCCATGAATCCTTTCCATAATCAATAAGGAGAACTGCCATTGATTACATTGACAATGTCCCTCTGGTGAAGGTTTTCTGACATTTTCCTCCTTTTGGTGTTTATTTTTTGATTAACCTAAATGGAGAAGAGCAATTGCCAGCCACTGATGCATGGAGCCTCTTTAAGAAAGAACTTATTGATAATCTAAACTTGAGAAAGGAATGCATAGTGGAGATATGGTTGGTGTTCCCATGGTGATTTTTTAATCACTGTTCCTATGGAGATGAATATCAAATAAGAGAGGAGACTCAAAACCACTAGTAATAGCAGTGAACGTTTTCCTTTCTGTTTTGAAGATAAAAATTTAACTATATTTCTCTATCTCCCCCATGCTTTCCATGACTTTGTGGGGACCTTTTTATTCACTATAGCCATCTGCTGCCCTTCTGCCTTGCTACTGTGGCTGATTGCTGAACATCCTCTCTGATCTAGCTAGCTCCAGGTCTAATAATCCTTCTTCACTCCTTTGGTCTTTTTCCCTACTACTGATGTGGCAACATCTAAACCAGGCAAGTCACAGACCCATTCATGATTCTTACTATGGGTCATCTGCCCTTCTGCCTTGCTACTGCTGCTGAGTGCTGACAAGCCTCTCTGTCTAGCCACCTGCAGACCAAACTAAGCTTCTAGACCATCTTCTGCTCTGCTGCTACAGTTGTAAATCTACTACCCCACTTACCCCTTTCCCTACTTCTCTTGCTATAGGTACTATAATTGAAGGAACTCTACCATTGCTTCTGGAAAGGTCATATCAATTGACTGGGACAGCTAGGTGGTGCAGTGGTTAGAGCACCAGTGCAGGAGTCAGGAGGACCTGAGTTCAAATCTCACCTCAGACACTTGACACCCACTAGCTGTGTGACCTTGGGCAAGTCACTTAACCTCAATTGCCTCATCCTGGGTCATCTCCAGTCATCCTGATGAATATCTGGTCACTGGAATCAGATGGCTCTGGAGGAGAAGTGAGGCTGGTGACCTGCACAGCCCTCCCTCACTCAAAACAAAGTCAAGTGCAAGTCATGTCATCATTTCTCTGATGGCATGGTCTTTTTTAGCAACGAAGGACAAACACACACACACATATCAATTGACTGCTTTCTGGTTCTATTTACCATCACTGACTTCAACAAAATACTCTTCTCTCTATGTATTTCACCACTTTTCTCTATGTTTTACCTGACCCACCAGAATGCATGTTCCACTAAATAAATGAATTTTATAATTTTCAAAATAGTTCTAAGCCTACACTTTCAAGGGTAACGAAGAAGAAAAGGAAAACGAATGTAGCATATGCTTGTCAGATCTCAAACTTCATTAGAAATCAGTAGTGCATCTGATCATGTGTGATCTTCTCTATGATTTCTTTAGTCATGAACTCTTCCCCAATCAATAGGTACAAAAGGTAATTTCTTTGTTGCTTCTCTAATTTGTTCATATGAGACCTTCTATATATAGGTATCCATTTGGAACTTGTCTCGGTGTATGGTGCGAACGTTGGTCTAAACCTCATTTCTGCACAGATTCAGTTTTCCAAGAAGTTTTTGTTAAATAATGAGTCCTTCCTCTGAAACAGTTTTTTTTGGGAGAGTGAGTTATCAAACACTGTGCTACTGTGTATGTTTTGTACCTAATCTGTTCCACTGTATCAAGCTCATTCTGGATTTGTTAGGTAGTATACAAGAAAAGGGACAATCATAAGTTCTCTGACTCAGAAATCCCACCATTAGCACAGTGTATGACACATAACACATTTTTTTTCAATTTATTGATTCATAGAATAGATTTTAGATTATCAACATAGTTTAAGATTGAGAGTTTCCTCTCTCTCCCTCCCTCCACTTCCCCTTTTTGCCTTGATACTGATGACTGGGTTCTTATGTGCATTTACTACCTTGATTCAGCAAGAGACCAGCACCATCTCTGCCTGACATTCCCCCTCCACTCCACCTCCCATCTTTCCATTACTATAAAGGAAGGGCTGTTATGATTTGAAACAGAATCTTTTGACTCAAGTTTTAAAAAGTAACAAAGAAATAAAGAAAGTTTTCCTAGACCCCTGCCAAAGGGAGCCTCCTTTTAAAAAGTTTCCATAACATTTTTTTTTAAAAAGCCCTTTTACAATAACATTGATTTTTATCAGTTAAAAGGTTGATTTTTCAAACTGAGGTTTGTGAATCTAGATGTTGTCTCCATTTAGTATCTGTGAATCAACAAATAAAAATAAAATATATGCAAACTGGAAAAGCATATGTTTAGGTATCTGAATGTGTAGATTTCTGTATTTGTCATATTGATTGCACTCAGAGCTTACTGGTATGGTTGTGTGTGTGTTTCAAAGAATTGTATAACACAAAGATTGCATGGGCAGGGAGGGATGTGAAAACCGTTATTCCAAGGTTCACAGGTCCCAGGATTAGTTCAGTAATGTACTATTTCTGAATGTCAGCCATTGGTATTTTGCACTGTGGCTTTATATTTTACATTTATATTCATATTTTAGATTTGTAATACTATTCTTTTTTAAAAACTAGTTCATTCAAAAGCAAATTACATTGATGCCCTTTGTCTTTCTTTACATCTGAGTCATTTCAACTCTCCACTTTGAGCCCTTCCTTATGATGAAAGATAATTAAGCAAAGATATCTGACTTTGTATTTGAATAGTCTCTCACCTCTCTGCTACAAGGGGAGAGATATGTTTCATTACTTATTCTCTCATATGTTGAAAAATATTTATAGCAGCATTTTTGGTGGTAACATAGAACTGGAAACAAAATGGGTTCCATCAGTTGGAGAATGGCTAAACATATTATTGCATGTGAATGAAAAGGAATATTATTGCAGTTTAAGAAATGATGAAGGGGATACATTCAGAGAGGGACTTGTGTGAAGGAAGAGGTCAACAATTTTTATAATGACTACACTAATTTAAAGAAAAATATTTTTGAAAAACTTAAGAATTCTGATCAATGCAGTTATCAATCATGTCTTCAGAAAACTGATGGAGAATCATGTTTTTCAGCCTTTGACAGAGAGGTTATAGATAGACTTGAGGTTCAGAATGAGCTTTTCATTTTAATGTACAACCAACATGTGAATTTGTTTTTCTCGACTATACATATTTATTACAAGAGAGGGTATGAGATATGAGAAAGATCGTGAGGTGAAATTTGCTGCCTGTCAAGAGTGACATTAACAAGAAGGAAAAGAAAGAAAATAATATGAAAGAAGAATTAAAATATAACGAAGAAAGCAGAAGGAAGTTCCAAAGGGCTCAAACATAAGCAGAATAATTTCCTTATTGTTTTATTGATTTAGCGTGCTTTAAAAACTGTAATAGGAGGTAGCAATTTCATATACAATTCTCTTTTATGTATATTAAAATATTCATGTTTGTCAAGTTCATTATAATAAACAAATTAAATAGCACCCTTGCTTTCTTGTATCAAAATACTTTGAAGGATATTTAGGGTAAAAGAGACTTCCCCTCTCTCCTGTTATCCTACCCAATTCAAAACTTTTTGAATTTGCTTTTACTGTTATTTTCCCTATTTGTGGGGGGTTATTTTACCCTTTCCTTTCGTAGTTCAGATAAAAATGAAATACCTATTCTTTCCTACCTTTATCCATCTCCCCCACCAAAAAATAGCCTCCTTTCCAATAAGTGTTTTCATTCCATCATCTTTCCTATTCTTTATCCCTTTCAGGAAGCTCTAGACTCTTTCCCCAGGAATTCTAATTCTTGGTGGAGGCATTAATGGACTTTGGGAAGTGCTCTTTAACTCTAGTTAGGGGAAGTTGATCCCATTCTTTGTCTTTTCCCTCATTACTTAACCCTATTGATATCACACAACTCTTTCTTTGATCTCCTGTTCTGCATTCCCCCTAAGCAAGTCTTCTTCCTGGGTACCCAACTACTTCCCCTCTTTAATGGATGTTAATACTAAAATGTGCAATTCGTTTAGTAGGAGTTAATCTTCTAAAGTGTCCAACCTTACCCTTCCCTCTGCATCTCAGCCCTTATAGAGTTCATTCATTGCAATTGTTTTCTTTTCCCACTCCCATATTTCTGGAGTAGCTCAATATGACTGCCAGATGGTTTCCTTTCTGTTAGAATACAACTCCTATTATTTATGTCTTAGTTTTATTCTTATTTTTAAAAAGGCAGGGGGAGAAATCAAAGACATTTTATCTACATTTCTTCTTGAGTCAGAACCCAATCAATAATCTAGTCATTAGCTGGAGCCCCCTCCATACTCTCTTCTCTTCCTATCTAAGAGGTGTTCCTCTGTATTAACCTGTCATCTCTCCTATTCTTTAGTCAGAAGGGATGACATTTTTCTCCTTGAAATATTAATTTTCTTTTCCACCTGCTCTTCACCTGATTTTCGAGGTTAATATCTTTTACTCCTTAGAGTTATTAGCCAATTTATCTTCTTAATATCTGGATCCAGAGTCAATGCATAGAGTCCATTACACAGCACTGGTGCTTTTACTATCTGCTTCCAGTATTTCTTTTTTTTTTTTTAATTAATAGTATTTTATTTTTTCCAATTACATGTAAAGATAATTTTCAACATTCATTTTTGGAAGATTTTGAGTTTCAAATTTTTCTCTTCCCTCTCCTCAAGATGGCAAGCAATCTGATATAGGTTATACATATGCAATCATACGAAATATATTTCCACATTATTCACACTGTGAAATATGAGACAGAATAAAAGGAAAACACTCCAGGAAAGGTGAAAACAGTGTGCTGCAATCTGTATTTAGACTCCAGCGGTTCTTTCTCTGGATGTAACTAGCATTTCCCATCACAAGTCTTTTGAACTTGTCTTGAATCACTGTATTGCTGAGAAGACCTAAGTCAATCATAGTTGATCATCACATTGTGTTACTGTTACTATATACAATGTTCTCCTGGTTCTTCTCACTTTTACTCAGCACCAGTTCATGTAAATCTTTCCAGGTTTTTCTGAAATCTGCCTGCTCTTCATTTCTCATAGCGCAATAGTATTCCATTGCATTCATATATCACAACTTTTTCAGTCATTCTCCAGTTGATGGGCACCCCCTCAATTTCTGATTCTTTGCCACCACAAAAAGAGCTGCTATAAATATTTTTGTACGTTTAAGTTCTTTACTCTTTTTAAAGATCTCTTTGGGATGTTGACCTTAGTGTTATTGCTGGATGAAAGGGTGTGCACAGTTTGATTGCCCTTTGGACATAGTTCCAAATTGCTCTCCAAATTGGTTGGATCCATTCACAACTCCACCAACAATGCATTAGTATCCCAATTTTCCCACATCTTCTCCAACATCTATCATTTTTATTTTCTGTCATATTAGCCGATCTGATAGGTGTGAGGTGCTTCCAATATTTCTTAAGTTGTTTTTTTCCTGTTTAATTTCTTAGACTATGGTGTTTAGATTTTCTTTTTCATTAAATTTTTTTTTTGGATCATCTTAATGTAATGATGGTCCTTTCATGGAGTATGCCCAGAGTTACTTTGCTTGTTCTGGTTGACCATGTGAAAGTTCTAGAGTTTGCTTGGATCGATATATAATTCAGGGCTTAAATTTTGAGATGGCAGAGTCCCTTTGGGTATGACTCAGCTCTCACTAATTTCTTCTTTTCCAGATGCACATAATATCAGGGCTATCTTGAGCTCCTTCCTGAGAGGATGTGTAATGGGAAGGTCAGCTTGCCCTATTCCCTATCCTGGCTTCCTTGCAGTTATAAACACATGGCATTAAAAACTCTTATCTTGTCCAGGCAAACCCAAGCTTGGGTTTGTATTGCCTCTTTTGTGTTTGTTCTTTCATGATCTTTTGGGACTGCATTTCTATCCTAAAACAGACATTTCTAAGTATGAAGGCAGCATTGTGAGTTGGATAGATCTGGAGGTTCTGGATTCCATCAGCTCCCATCTGAATGGCAGCAAGAGGAGAAACTTTCTCTAGGGCTTTAGGATAAGAAGACCACCAATAAGATAACTGGCACAAACCTTTTTCTTTATGCCAGGAGAAATGGGCATTGTTGTTTGGTTAGTGAACTTGAAATGAAAAGTAAAATGATTAATTAGCAGTGCTTCAAATTGCAACTTTCCACAATAATAACAGCTTGCTATAACAACAATACTTTTTATTTGTTTAATTTTACGCTTAGTGTCTGCACACAGCAGTTTTTTCTGTTAAGCATTTCTTTTGTGGATAGGAAATAAATACCTGTCTATATTTCATTCTTATTATACATCGAACAGCCTTTCACTCCCTCCTTTTGGGGGAAATCCTAGAAATGAGTCATAAGCCTAAGCTTTAAATAAATTGTCCCCAGAGTATCATGGTGGTGGGTTAATGAACTGAAGAATAAGAGAAAAAGACAGCTTAGCCTTTCTTTCATTAGAGACCACACTCCCCCCACATATGAATCCAGCTCAGACAGTTTGCCTGGATCAGGAGCAATGGGGCCAGTGAAGTGGAGCTGAGATAGTGGAGTAGAGGAAGAAGGGCAGCAAGCCTCCCCACACCTGAAAGTCCTATAAAAAGATCTAGAAAATGAGCCAAACCAAAATCTAATGGGGAAATTCAAGAAAAAAATGCCATAGTGAGTTACTTTTCAGGCCCATATTGGCTTGGGGAGACAAAGAAGTCTGCAGATACTCGTGATTAGGTCTGGCCAGGAGAACTCCCTAGGTGAAACACTCTAGCATGGGGAGAGCCTATGCATCAGGGTAAGAGAAAGTTCCTGACCTATTTTTTATATAGTGTTTTAGAACAAGTACCAACCAGCAGCTTGGTCATTCACTATCCAGTGTGGGGTCAGAGATTCATGACAGACTGATGAAAAGACATGTGCCCAGGGGTGGCATTCTAGAATCAAAAGTTGTCCCTGACCCTAGGTTGTGTACCAGAGAGAAGTAAATTCAGAAACAAGTGGCAGTGCTGTGGCTCAGATCTCAGGAGTCAGGTGAGGTCTCAGTTCTAGCTTCTAGCTCAGTCTGAACCTTGTAGAGGAGTAACCAGAGTAGGAATTCCTGATCAAAGAGGAGCTTGCAATTGTCAGGCAGGACTAGCAGACTTCTCAAGTTGGTTAATAGTATTTGAGTCCAGGTCAGAGGGGCCCCTTAAAGGAGAATCGAGTTATATAGTACCTTAATCCCATGAGCAATTTCAGTCTTAGAATATCACTACACCCTTTCTTTGATTTCAGTATTTTCATTTTATAGAGTTGTTTTGTATGCTTCCAGTCATATCTTCTTTAAAAAGTTACACGATTTTTATCTCTGCCCCTGCATTTTATATTCTGATTGTCATTTGCTTTGCCAGAGAATCTATTATAACTCACTGTCTTTTGTTGTAAATTCACAAGTCTCTGTTGAGGCTTGCTGATTCATTCCTCAAGGGCTTTAACTTTTGTCCATATTTCTTTGGTACTTTCATTTAATTCTTTCATTGCACTTGAGAATCATTTGGGAAGTTCATAGAATTGCATCATTGATAAAAGCAGACCTTGCAGATTATGTGTGTGTGTGTGTGTGTGTGTGTGTGTGTAGTATCTTCAGTTGGGACAGGTAGGTGGTGCAGTAGATAGAACAAGAAGCTCAGAATCAGGAAAAGTCATGAGTTCAAATATGACTTCAGAGACTTATTAGCTATATGACTCTGGGAAAGTCACTTACCCTTGCTTGCCATCTTCCTTATCTGGAAAATGGGCTGGAGAACGAAATGGCAAATCACTCCAGTATCTTTGCTAAGAGAACCCCAAATGGCATCATGAAGAGTTGGACACAACTGAAGACCAAATAATAGTAATTACAAAATCTTTACTTACCCAAGGGGAGTTGGATGAAATTTTCTTTGTTTAAGAGCACTTTTGCATCATTGATGGACTTCTTTTTGTACTGATGCTTGTTCATTCATCTTTTTAGTTGGTTTTTGTTTGTCTTAATCAGTCACTCTATTCATTTTCTTATGGTGTTCTTGATGAAAATGTACTTAAACCAACCCTTTCCCTTTAGAAGGCTCTCTCCTCAAGCCTTTGTACTCTCAAACCATTAAGGTTAATCTTTTTCTAAAGACCTTTTCTCTCAGAAGGTGAGCCTCACCAGTTGAGACACTACTATAGTCAGAGTCTGATTGATCCTAGGTAGAAGAGCCCATTCTCTAACTCTATCTATCTTTCTTGTTCTTTTTCTCCCCCAAATGGCTTTCTCCAGTTCCTACACTGACCCTTAGGCAGTTGGTAATAAAGGAGTCAGGATAGAGACCCTCATGAGACTTCTGAGAGTGGTACTTAGAGAAGCCTTTTCACTTGGGTCTCTGTTTGACCTAAATTGCCTAAGGAAAATACTCAAAAGACATTGCCTAAAATTACATTTGCTATAGTGGTTGAGGATAGGGGAAGAGAAATGGGGGAATAGAAGTGATGGGGAATGCCAAGAAGCATAGGGTGGTAAAAGTTACCCTATGGCAGGTTCTTTCTTTTGTTCTCTTCTTATAATTACTGAGTTTTCTTAATCGTGGAACTCTATTTCTAGAATTTGATGTAGTGATAGGAGAACTGCACTTGGTAAACCTCTCACCCTGATACCTTCCCAGATATAGCAACTTCTTTAAAACTTTTCCCTATGACAGACACTGTAACTATTGCTTTTTGTAAATCATCATTCTATAATGAACCTCTTAATAGGGCTTCTAAAGTGACCATTTTGAATCCCAGTGCACAGAGTGCACTGCTAGTCTCTCTAACAAGAAGGGTCAAGACATGATTCCACCCATTCAATGAGTTTCTTCTTGAAGGGAGTTGATAGTTTGAGAATCTGCCTGGTTGATCATCTTCTACCCAGTTAGTGGCGGGAGGTGGGGATAGAAATTTGAGGATCCCACTCAGGGAAAGGAAAAAAATACCATTGGATATATTCTTTTTAATTGTGTGTTCATCCTTTGCTGCCAAAGAAGACCATGCCATCAGAGAAATAATGATATGACTTGCACTTGACTTTGTTTTGAGTGAGGGAGGACTGTGCAAGTCACCAGCCTCACTTCTCCTCCAGAGCCATCTGAATCTAGTGACCAGATATTCCTCAGGATGACTGGAGATGACCCAGGATGAGGCAGTTGGGGTTAAGTGACTTGCCCAAGGTCACACAGCTAGTGAGTGTCAAGTATCTGAGGTGAGATTTGAACTCAGGTTCTCCTGACTCCTGCTCTATCCACTGCACCACTTAGCTGCCCCATTCTTTTTAATTACTGTTAAATTCAATGACCTGGATTAAATTAGATGCTTAGGGACACAGGAAGTGCTATAAAAGGACCACAAAGCTTTACCTTTTTTCTTTTCTTTCCACAAGTTGTAATTTCAAAAACAAAAATTGCTTTATCAGAAAAGGAGAAGGTAGTGAGAAGGATGGTGATAAGAGACATCTTTATGGCCTATAGAAAGCAGATCTTCTTAGTTGTCTTGTTATTTAAGCCTCTTAAAAATAAAACTGATTGACTAACAGAGATTTATGTATTTTTAATAGAGAAAATATTTTTACTTTACTTATTTTCATAAAAACAGTCATTTAGATTTAACATCTTATGCTGACATTAAAAATTTAACAAAGGCCAGATCCTATGCTTCAATAAACAGCCAAGTCCATTTAAGCACTTTATGAAATTGACTGGGTAGAGAATTTTTAAAATTCACATCATCATTTCAAGATGCATTTTAAACTATGGAAGGAATCTTATCTTCCATTTCTGCATCTTAATGTTTCTTCCTTGAATGGGTGCTCAATCTCTCTCAGCACATAACCTCATCTTGACTCTACGGAAGAATTTAAATTAAAGGTGAAACAAAATAAAACATAATAATAAACTCTGAAAGTTCATGATATTGCCTGATTTGGCTTGCTGTTGCCATCTCCGAGTTTGGCACAAACAACTCTTGATTTAAACCATGTGCAATATAAATTAAAACAACATAATGGAAAAATCCATAGTTACATAAGAGAATGTTGTAATAATAAAAGTCTTGCCAGCCTGGAGGTCACCAATCCATGTATATTCATAGCTAAGATCAGAATTTATAATAAACAAGAAGAAAGAATAATAATGGGAGAAAGATAAGATATATGCATACAACGATTAATCCTTGAATTATCTCAATTTTTAAAAATGGGTAATGGGCAGTAGGAATATATCAATACCAACAATAATATCTTCATTCTAAAGTGAAAACAATGTAAATAAATTGCCACAACAAAGAGTCCAAAAGGACCCTGAAAGCTTACTGGTCAGCAAACATTTGACTTACTTGCCAATTGAATTTCTATGAAGACTCTCTTTTGTAAGCAAACCATCATGTTGTTTGTGAATAGGGATAATGCTGTTTTCATGTTGCCTGCTTTTAGCCCTTTAATTTTCCTGCTCTTGTATTGTCATTGCCAATTGAAGTAAGCCTATTGCTTAAAGAAACATTGCTTTGACCTTAAATTCATCTGTGAAATATTACAAATGATGATGTATGATTGTGACCAATACCATCCCATAAGGCAGAGAGAAGCAGTGGAGACTAAAGCCAGTTTAAATAAAGCTTGGCAAGACATCTAACACAAATTATCCAGAGAGCCCTCAAGGATGAAAAGGGAAAGAAGGTTATAAACAAAAGAAAAATTAAGGGATTTGAAAAAAAATAAATCAAAGATAATGGAGTAAATACACTTGGACACTATCATCACAGTTGCTTAAGTGATTATGGAGGAGGTTGAAATAGAGAAACAAAGAGGGGAAAAACAAATGGATTGGACCATGTTGGAGGTGGTGCAATTATGAGGGCATTGAGAGACTGATTAACAGGGGATCAGAAGAAAGGAAAGATATCAAAGGCACTGAAAAATTTTCGAACCTTATTAATAACATAAAATGAAAAAATGAACATTGATAACTACCTATATATAATTATCTTCCCATCTAGAAAAATCTCCATAAGGGTCATTTATAAACATTGTTTTGTTGATTGTCTAGACTTAAGAAAGTGATGGAGAAAATGTTAATAATGCATATTAGACTTAAAAATGTATTATAAACAAGTACCAGCATACTCTTGTTCACAGCTACCCCTTGTTCACTTAAGAATTTATTCCCTAGCCATAGCTGCCAAAGGTATCTGATCTGGTTTTCTTCTATTTTTTTTCTCCTTTTAATGACATGATCTTTAATATTCAGGTCACATATGCACTTTGTGTTTGCTGTGGTATTTGGTGTTAGATGTTATCTAAACCTAGTTTCTGTCTGACTGTTCTCTAGCTTTTCTGGAAATTCATGTCAAATAAGGAATTCTTCCCTAGGTAATTTACACTTTCAAGTGCATAGAACACTGAGTTATTGCATTTATTTTTATCAAAAAAGTTTCTCTGTTCAACTGCTTTACTTTTGTAAAATATCAAAAAGTTTATGACAAATGCTTTATAATTTAATCCAACACCTGAAAGTGCTATTCTCCCTTTCTTACTACTTTTAAAATATTTTTCCTTTTATATTCTATGCAGTTTTGTTCCTCCAAATGATTTATCGTTATTATCACACCTAACTCTGTAAAGTATCCCTATGGCAGATTGATTGGTATATCATTAAATCTATGAATTTATTTCAATAGCAACAATTTTTTATTACATATGTATAGCTCGGTCAGAAGCAATGAATGTCTTCTAAGTTATTTTATATTTTAAGGAGCATTTTATAAATGTATCCACGCAGACTTTAACGTATCTTTGTGAATTGACTCTAAGCTATTTTATGTATTTTATAGTTATTTTAAAAAAGACTTCCCCTTTCTAGTATTTCTTTCTGTTTATTGGTATACAGAAATGCTGTTGATTTTTGCAGGTTTATTTTTTGTCTGGCTACTTTACTGAACCTGTTAATTTCATTAATTTCTGTGAAGACTCTCTCTCGTAAGCAAACCATCATGTTGTTTGTGAACAGGGATAATGCTGTTTTCACGTTGCCTGCTTTTAGCCCTTTAATTCTCCTGCTCTTGTATTGTTATTGCTAACGTTTCTAGAACCATGCCAAATAACAGTAAAGAAAGTGTGTACTTTTGCTTTATTTCTGCATTTATTGGGAAGAATTATGGTATTTCCCATTGTTTATAATGCTAACTTTGCTTAGATAGATATTTTAATCATTAAAAAATCTATGCATACATAAGCACATATCTATGCTTTGTTTAGCATAAATAATGTACTTTTTCAAAGACTTTTTCTGTATCTACTGAAATATTTAAATGGTTTTAGACATGTTTGTATTTAATATTCATTATGTTAATTTCTTTCCTAACTCTGAGTCATTCTTGCATTTCTGGTGGCTAAGTACAACTTGATCACAGTGAATATTTTTTAGATAAATAGCTGATTACTGCAATATTTTTTTATCAAGATTTATTATTAATGATATTTTTCTTTAGTTTTTAAAAATCCCTTTCTGCTTTAGGCATTTTGACTATATTTGTTTTACAAATTGGATTTGGTAGAGTATTTTCTTTCTCTTTTTTGAGAAAAATTTGTTTAGAATGAGATACTTGTTGCTCAAAACTTTCATGTATTTGAACTAGTGGTCTTTTTTCTTTGTCAGTTCCCCCTATAATCATTTCAGTTTCCTTCTCTGAAACTGGATTTTTAAAGATATCCATTTGATGTCCCAGTAATTTTGTTATTTTGCATTTTTGTAGCTAATTCTCTATTTAAAAAATATTCTCACTTTGGGGGCACATAACTATACCTTTTACTTTATCACAATATTTTCCTCCCATGTATGTTGTGATTTCAACTTGTTCATTTCTTACTTTGTTAATTTTATTTCCCTTTTACTTCTTAATTGGGTTGGGTAAATTTCGCTGATTTTGTTAGTGTTTTCAAAATATTGTTTTTTAATTTCTATCAATTTCTCTATCATTGTTTTTGTTTCTAACATCCATTTTCTGCCAATTTCAATGTTTTTCTCTTTTGTGTTTATTTGAAGTTTGTTCATTTGCTAGTTTTCTAGTTGTTAATTATATATTCAGTCCATTAATTTTTTTCTATTTCATTAATGCATAGTCTCAAGGATATAATTTTTCTTCTGAGAACAGCTATCACTCTACCCAAGAAATATTTGTATGTTGTCTCATCATTTTCATTCTTTTAAAAATTATTATTACTTGCTTCTGAAATTCATTTTTTGATCCACTCAGTGTTCTTTGTAGGTCTCCATTTAGAGTTGCATATTTTGGTTGTCTTCCTTCTATTAATTGCTATTTTTGTTTCATTAAGGTCTATAAAGTATGTGCTTAGTATTTCTGCTTTTTTACATTTACTTATAATTCCTCTAGGGCAATTAGTTAGCACAGTGGATAGAGTGCTGGGCCTGGAGTCAGGAGCCGCTCCTGAGTTCAAATCCAGCCTCAGACACTTACTAGGTGTGTGACTCTGGGCAAGTCACTCTTTGCCTCAATTTCCTCATCTGTAAAATGAGCTATAAAAGGAAATGGCAAACTACTCCAGTATCTTTGCAAAGAAAATCCCAAATAGAATCGTGAAGGGTTAGAAATGAATAAAATGGCCAAACACCATCACCACCACCACTACCAATAATTTCTCTATATCCCAGTCTTTTTGATTAATTTTTGTTAGGGAGCCACAAGCTGCTGAAAAATAGGTATATTCTTTAATGTTCCCATTCCTGTCTTCTCCATCAGTTTGTTCAGTCCTATATTTTCCCTTTCACTTATTTTTTTAGTTAGATTTACTCTATCCTCTGCTAGTATTTTCTGTGTTTATAGCTGTCATCTGCTGAAGTTTCATTGTAATACCTGTTGTTGCTTTTTCTGCTTTGGGAAACTGCCATCACTTCTAGACCATTTCCAAACCATGCTTCCTAAGCACTAGCCATTTTCCTCATCTTTGTCCCACCAGAATCCAGATCTGGTTCCTGGTACCCTGGGTCCTGATTAGGTTAGCCTTCACCTCATGTTGTTTGGCAGGCCTTCAGGTCACTTTTAGTCATTTCAAATCATGGTCTGCCCTCCCCACCCCAGCTCTCCTTAATGTTTTGTCTTCCTTTATCATAAATAGTATAAACACCTTGAGAGCAGGGGATATCTTGTTGCTTATATTTGTGTACCCTGCACTTTTCTTGAATCATGCCGTAAGGTAAGTGCATTTTCATTTATTCATTCATTTTAGGGTGAAATTGTCCATGCCAACATGTCTTAAGGCTAATCAATATATTTTCTACTGTTCTGTTAATCATTTTTTCAGTCTTGCCTGATTGGGACAAAGAAGGCAGCCATAACACTTTTCTCCATTCTAAGTCCCTAACATTTAGTACTGGATGATTTAGGGTGATTGAATTCCATTAATTTCTTCCCTGTCTTACAGTACAGACAGTTGCTCTCCACACAGTCAGTACTTACCACGGAGTCATTTTAAAACAATACTTTTCTTAATATATTTTGTTTTTACATAGCATTCCTTTCTAAACATATTCCCCCACCTGTATTCAGGAAGCCACCCCTTCTAATAAATAATTTTAAAAGATGTGGAAAAAGCAGTTCAACAAAATGCTAATAATAACTAGCATCTGAATAGTGCTTTAGGATATGAAAAGTGCTTTACAAATATGAACTCATTTTGATCCTTACAAAGGAGGAGTATATTAGTTTATCGTGGAAAGTAAAGGATTGTGTTCATCCTTCATTGCCGAAGAAGATCATGCCATCAGAGAAGTGATGACATGACTTGCACTTGACTTTGTTTTGAGTGAGGGAGGGCTGTGCAGGTCACCAGCCTCACTTCTCCTCCAGAGCCATCTGAATCCAGTAACCTGATATTCCATCAGACACCTGTTGAAATGACTGAGGAAATGAAGACTTGAACTTCTGAGCACATTAATTTATTAAACAATGCATAGGAATTGTTCAACAAACTGGAACTAGACCTCCTCATCTTAGACCTGGACCTTGAATACAAGGGGAGATAGACTTTTATAAATTAAAAATAATTAATCCAATAAGGTCAGTCAATTGAAAAGAAACGACACAACATTAGGTAATCTAACGTCTAACTGGATGGAAAATTAGGGACTTTTCAAATTAGGAATGAGAGAGCAAACAGGCACAATTCCCTGAATTCAGAAAAAGAGGTATCCTATTCCCCCTAAGTGTATGTAAACAATCAAAGGAGCACGGAAACAAAAAATGATCAATACGACGCCAGTTTTCAGACAAGATATATGGGTTTCTTAAGAACTATAATTGTGAGAAAACTCCTTGCATCATTCTTTGGATCAGACTAGGTTTCTGATCAGCATAATCTAGGTCCTTAGTCAAAGTCTCTAAGCAGCAGGTAGAGGTGGTCCAGCTTCCCAGTCACAAAACGCTAAGTTCAAATAATATAATGAGTTTCTCCCATTCCCATTGAATTGTTTTTTCACAAGACATAATTTTGACTACACCCGTAGTAGTCTAGAAAGGGAATTGAGCTAGCTGAGCCACAAGATGGAATCAGTGTGGTTCCCTCAGTTCTTACAGTTAATCAGTTACTGTCCTAATTCCCTTAATTCCCTCAACTTCCTCAGTTCTCACTATATACAATACCCCATGCCTACAGTGCCCTACCTCTGCAAAGAAAGGAGGGATATGCTTTTTTAAATCTCTTCCTCAGGTTCAATCTTGGCCATTGTAATTGCAGAATATTCAATTTGTGGATTTTATTCTTTCTATTTATTATTGTAATCATTGCATATATTGTTTTCCCAACTATACTTACTTCAGTCTGTGTCAATTCTTATCAGTCTTTTCATGCATCTGTGACTTCATACTCATCTTTGCAGCAAAATTCCATTATATTCAGGAACCACAATTTGTTAGCTATTACCCAGTCCATGAGTATGGATTTTGTTTCTGCTTCTTTGTTACCACAAAACTTGCTGCCATAAATATTTTGGTGGATAGTGATTTTTCTGCTTTTGCCTCCTTAAGGTATGTGTTTCAAATTAGCATCTTGGCATTAAAGGTTATGGTAGTTTTAGTCACTTTTTAAAAAAGCAATTCCAAATTGCTTTCCAGAATTATCAGGTCAATTTACAGCTTCTACAGTGTATTATGGTGGCTGTATTCTCATATCCCTTCCAATACAATTTCCATTATTTTCTCTAAGACTATTTCCTGAGTGTAAAGTGAAACCTTTAAATTGTTTTGATTCCTGTTTCCCTTATTATTATTAATCTGAAGCAATGATTCATATAGTTTAAATTTTATAATTATTTTCAGAACTGTTTGTTCATATCTCTTAATTATTTATCCATTAGGAAAGGGCTCATGTTCTTTTATATTTTTACTACTTCCTTACGTATCATAGATATCAGTTTCTCTTCAGAGATATTTGATGCAAAGATTTTCCCCTCAATGACAGTTTCCCTTCTGGTCCTAGTTGCATTGATTTTTTTTGTATGCAAAAGCTTTTCAAATGCAGGTAATCAAAATTTTCTATTTTTTGGGTGTGATTTCCTTTGTCTTTTGTTTCAGTAAGGACTGTTCTCATAGCCGCATCTGTGAAAGGTACTCAGTATAGTAATTTTCTATGTTTTTTGGCTACCTAGTCTTCTTGAGACTGGAGATAAATTTTCATAGTTCATTCTATTCCTCTTAACTTCAATCATATTACTACCACCCTTCAACCTCAGCTAGCACTAGGTCATGCAAATTGACTTGAATCTCCAATAATCCTCAGCAAGGTACTGGGAGCAGGGGAAGAGGAGAGGCAACCCTTCCCGTCCTCTGCCGGTAGTCTTGGTGTTTCATTAAACCAATCTGTCCCTTACATATCTCTGCTTTAAGAGTCTCTAAATTTTCTTCATTATTAGTCTCCCAGTAAATAAGCATATATTAAGTGCCTACTGTGGCAGTGGGGCATTGTGCTAAGTGTTGAGGATACAAAGAAGACAAAAGACAGTTCTGATCTTAAGGAACTCTGTCTAATGGGAGAAACAACATGAAAACTACCTATGTGCCAACTGTGCGAAATGTGCTTGTTTAGAAAAAAACCCCAACACTTGATGCAAAAGCCAGGAAAGCTTTTAATTTTTAATGCGAGGTAGCAAAGCTCTGGTGTTCTACAAAGAGGCACACCCCGTGGTGACCAATGACGGTACCTTTGTCCCTGACCCGGCCACGAGGTGCCTCCCTCTTTTCCCACTGATAAGTACTCACAGGTGCACAGCTTTCCAATCTACCTTGTTCATATGAACCCCCTTAACATATTTCGCCCTCCCGTACATACATTGTATGTGCATTCAAATTAAATCTTGGCTCCATCTGGGGTGGAGGAGATAATATTTATAAGATTATCAAGCATGCACTTTGCCTTTTAGCTGTGCCTCTTGACCCACCTGGAGATGTCCTAACCCCAGAACCGGTTCTGACTGGTTCCTGTTAATCTGGGGCTTGTGACCATCTTAGAAACCATATCCCTTCCCCTATTTCCTATCTGGCACTGGGGAACCTTTTAGAAAATACTCTGTACCCTATTTCCAATCTCTTGTGAAAAACAATACCTCTTCCTCTGTTCCTTACATCAACCAAATTGGAGATAATCAATAGAGGGAAGGGGTAACCATGAAAGGTGATCAGGAAAGGCTTCTTGTGGAAGGTAGGATTTGAGGTGGAAATTAAAGTCAGAGAAGTCAGGAAGGGGAAAAAGAAGAGGGAGTGAATTCTAGGCAGTGAAAATACCCACAGTTGGGAGGAGTATGTTGTGCAAGGAAGAGCAGGGAGGACAGTGTCACCAGATCTCAGAATACATAATGGCCAGTAAGTTATAAGAAGACTAGAAAATTAGGAGGGGGCCAGGTTGTGAACAGGTAGTTTTGTATTTGATCTTGAAGGCAACAGAGAGCCATTGGAATTGATTAAATAGAGAGGTGACATAGCCATATCTATTAGGAAGATCATTTTGACAGTTCAGTGGGGGTAGGCTCAGGTAGAAAGGAGTGGAGAGAGATGTGGCAGGTAAACCAACAGCTAAGATATTATAATAATCCAGGTGTGAGGTGATGAGAGTCTGTAACAGGGTGGTGGCAATGTCAGAGGAGAGAAGACAGCACATACAAGAGATGTTACAAAGGACAAAAGACAAAGAGATGTTTAAAATGGATAGGACTTGACAATGAGAGTGAAGAGTCAAAGATGATGTCTAGATTCTAGGAGTAGGTAGCCGGGAGGATTGTGGTGCTCTTGATAAGGTTGTTAAGAAGGGGAGCGTGTTTCAGAGAAAGATAATGAGTTCAATTTTGGATGTTTCAAGTTAAAGATGTCTACAGGACTTCCATTTGAAATGTCTAAGAGGCACTTAGAGACTTGAGACAGGAGGTGAGGAGAAAGGCTAGGGCTCAGTGAGTCGATCTGATAATTATAGGCATAAAAATGATAATTCAGTTATTACCACTCCACTTTTGAAAAAAATTAGGTGGAATATTAATTATATGGAAACTAAGAAGAACACCAGGCAAGCAATTTAGAGACATTAGTTCTAGTTATAAAATCGTAGATTTAGAGTTGGAAGAGATACTAGAGATCATCTAATTCAGACCCTTCCTTTATTATTAGTCAAGGAAATGAGGTTTACAGTGAAGTGACTTGCCAGATGCCACAGACTTAGTAAGTTGTGTAGATAGTTTGAACTCCGATTCTTTGACTCTAGAATTCATGCTCTGACCATTTTAATAAGAATATGACATTTGACAAATCCCTTGATTTCTCCAAACCTCAGTTTCCTCACCTGAAAAATAAGGATAATAGTAATAGTTAACATTTATAGATTGCTTACTATGTGCTAGGCACTGCACTAAGTGTTTTACAATTATTAATAATTATTTGATTAATTAATTTGATTAATAATTAATCAAATAAGATTTGATGCTCACCACAACCCTGGGGATAGATGCTATTATTATCTCCATTTTATAAGTGAGGAAACTGAGGCAAACAAGGATTAAGTGACTTGCCTACGGCCATACAGCTGGTCTGGATTGAAACTCAGGTCTTCCTGACTCCAGACCCAGCACTCTATCCATTGTGCTATCTAGCTACCCCAATAATATTTACCTTTGCAATCTTTGAATTATAGGTGCAAACACAGTACTTTACCTGTTTTGTTCAGTTTTTAGAAATCTATCTTCTTTAACTTTAAATGGAGAGATGAAAACCATAATGTCTAAGGTTTTGACTTTATAAATGAGGATGATTTGCTGGTCTGGCCAAACTGTGATCATTGAATTGTTTTATCAGTTAGTTTGGAGTCCTATCACTTCAGGCTAAAATTCAAGTGTTTTCAAATCTTTAGGTTCAAGCTTCTTCTCATTTTAGGTTGAATGGATGAATTAAATGTACTGCTTAGCCAAGAAAGGATTCCTAAAAAGTGGGTTGTGTTCCATACTGAAATCAACATTGTTCTTGAAGTTGTTTAGGCTGAAAACTCTGAGGAATAACTCATGTAAACATTTCTGAATGTTCAGATATTGAATGTTGGAGTTACTATGGTCATTGTTAATATCATTATTTGCCCTGGTTGATATTGTTTTGCTGCTAATGTCAGTGTTATTAGCCCTCAGGCTTGCATGCTATTTAGATGGAAAAAGGGTAGTCAAGGCTCAAAGTATGCATAAGACTGGGTCCATTCTCCTGCCCATGTTCCTTTGTGAATTTGAACCAAGTCACTGGGAGCTTTACATTTTCATTCAAGAGTATAGTCTGGTGCTTTGCTTCTCATTTGGCATGATGAGACAGTGATTCTAAGGGGCGGAAGCTGACCAAAGCAGCTCATTGATTTCCTGATGCCTTGAACATTTCCAATGTGGTTTTTCTCTGTCCTATGTTGCTGTGGGAAAGGCTGATTAATTTACTATCTGAAGTCTTGGATTTGTGTCTATATTCTTTTTTTTTTTAATTTCAGAGTAACATAACAACCAGCTTTTGATTTTAGATTACTATTGAAGTGGAGAAAAGTATTTTGTTGGGGTCTTGTTTATACGTTCACAGAATGACAATGCTATTTATATACCAATGATCGAACACATAATAGAATGAGGAATTATTTAAAAAATTATTTCATTGAGAAAGATGGATTAAAGTTTCTTGGCTTTAGGATTCGTTCCAAATTCCTTTTCCTTTGAGAAGACGGTAATGGCAGAAAGCCAGATTGCTATAGGCCACTTTCATAGCTCCTAGAAACAGAGACTTTTATCCAAACATTATTCACACACTTCCAAATGTATCCCTAATAATAATAATATTGACTATGTTTTTTCCCGTTCTCGCACTTCTGGATAAGGCAGAGGCAGCTAGGTGGTGTAGTGGATAGAGTGTAGGACTTGGAATCAGGAAGACTTGAGTTCAAACCTAACCTCAGACTTTACTCTCATGTAATCCTAAGTAAATCACTTAATCTTGTCTTAGTTTCCTTAACTGTAAAATGGGGATAATAACAACAGCTACTTCCCAAATGAAGATCAAATGAGGTAATGTTTGTAAAGGGCTTACTACACTGAGATGCTGTATAAATATTCTCTTTCCTCTTTTCTGGAGAATTAACAGCACTGGCAGAGCACCTGTACTTAGAGTAACCTCGGGTATCCTACAAACAGCAACAAAAATGAAACCTACCTAGAAACACAGATTAAAAAAAATTAACTCACCCTACATCTAGCAACAGGACAGTGACTAAAGGAAAGTGTCAAAGAGTCAAATTTATACAAGAGAACACTGAAGTGTCATCTAGGCAGACAATTGGTTAAGGTCCCATAATCACTTAGTATGGGGAGGAGCAGTATCATAGAGTCAATTAGAAAAGCAACATCTAAAACCTCTGGGAAGGAACAATTGGGATGTAGGATAGATGCAGATAGGAAAACCCAGTTCAAGGTCATCTGTGATCTTTTGGGCAGGAGAGGGGGATGGGTGGTGCACAATGGACTTCCTATTTCCAAAATTTCATTCTTTTTTTCATGATCAAGTCTTCAGGTTTAAAGCTCCTACCACTTTTCTGTAATTTCCTGGAATGTCCATTGCTATTTATCCATGGAGAAAGACAGCTTCTTTCCCTATTCTCTTACTCCCTTAAAGGGGCAACTAGGTGGTGCAGTGGACAGAGCACCAGTGCAGGAGTCAGGAGGACCTGAGTTCAAATCTCACCTCAGATACTTGACACTCACTAGCTGTGTGACCTTGGGCAAGTCACTTAACCCTAATTGCCTCATCCTGGGTCATCTCCAGTCATCCTGATGAATATCTGGTCACTGGATTCAGATGGCTCTGGAGGAGAAGTGAGGCTGGTGACCTGCACAGTCCACCCTCACTCAAAACGCAGTCAAGTGCAGGTCATGTCATCATCTCTCTGATGGCGTGGTCTTCTTTGGCAACAAAGGACGAACACACACACACTCCCTTAAAATAGCATCTATCTGTTCTCAGATTTTTGCTTAAAAAGGTATTACTACCATAAGCTTATTACCTCTTACCTCAGCTACTGTAATATATTCCCATTTGGTCAACTGGCCTTTACCCTCTCCTTTTGTTACCTATTTTTCAGAAAGGTTTCAAAAATAGTGAATAAGGATCATCCCATTGTCTTACTGAAAACAAAACAAAACAAAACAAAAAACCTTCAATGGCTCCCCACTATTTATAGTCTCAAACTTCTTAATTTAGCACTTAGTGCCCTCAACCATCTGATTTCCATCTTTCTAGCCTTCACTGCACAATTCTCCTCCAAGTCCTCTGTAAGTCGTTCTTGATGCTTCCAATTAGTACCCTTTCTCTCATTTCCCCTTATTTTACATATGCAGCTCCCTCTCTGGGATTCTCCTCCACCCCACACTCCAAAACAAATTCAATCATAGGATCTTATTTTTAAAGGAGGGACCAGAGTCAGTGAATACCCATGGGCATTGGCAATATCATGCATGTAAGACTGTGGCTTAACCTGGTGAGGTTAAATGTAGTAGGCAGGGAATCATGTAGTTCTCTCTATTTTTTCCTTTTCATACTTATGGGAGGCAAGGGTTAAGGTTCCTCTTTCTCTACATCACAGGTCTTTCTTTTTTATCGAACCCGATACATTCTTGTTTGCTCTGAATCTCTAGTGATTTGCCTTGTGCTGTCTTTGCTTAATAACATGTGGCCATGAGATAAAAATGGTCCTTGGTACTTAGAAAACAAACACGCGTCACATTTGATGAAGCAAGTCTTTAGTTTCATCAATAAATATGTGCCTCCAACTTTTCATGTGTAAATTTTTAGAAAAAAATTCATCCACAAGAATGAGCCACAGGAAAAACTGTGCCAATTTAATTTTCTTAGAAAATATTATGCAATGGAATGACAAAACAGTAACAGTTTAAATAAATTACTTCATTTAAAAAGCATTTTCATATCCTTTGGTATTGTTTTCCCTGTAGCCCTTATAATCCATTAGTTTTAGCAAGCTTGTCATAGAAAAGGAGAAGCAGCTGAGAAAAGCTGAGGGAAGTATAATGTGGTCATTTATAGAACCTGCAGAGGCTCATCTGGTGTACAAACGTTTTCTTCTATATGAACAGAGTTTCTGTATCTGAACAAAATTCTTTTTCTGTTTGTTTTTTACTTTGCTGAGACTGCTTCCCAAGGAATGGAAATTAAATTTTTTTCCCATAACAACAACACCAATAAAACAAAAACAAGTGAAAAACTTAATTCTCTCTCTTTAAAACAACAAAATCTCTAAGCTCCCAGAGCAAACTTCATGCATAACTATTTATGGAGGCATCTCAGTGGCCACAAAGTGGTATAGAGCTGAGAGAAAAGCCAGCAAGACACACATACACTCACAGCATCTACACACAGACATGCAAGCAACATTTCCTTTAACCTTGCAGTTCCACGTAGGAATGCATTCTCTACTTGTCAGTGACTGCTTTTACATTACTCCTCCTTTCCCCTTCAAATACTAAAATATGAGCATCTTCAATGGGAAACAGCACCTGCAAAAGCCGCGGTAACCACAGCATGAGGCAGATGGGCTTGAAGAGGCTGAGTGCTGTAAATTTTGCTTACCCTCAACCCCCACTGAAATAGAGGCATGATTGATAAAACTTCCACACCACTAAGAACTCAGGCAGCTTAACCTCTGTGTACTTGTAAGGGCATCTGGAAATGAACTTAGTTAGCCATTAGTAATTTTTCTAGACCTGCTGAGCCCTTTTAGGACTTTGATTTGAAACTGTACATGGATCTAGCTCTGTGAGGGTTAGTTAAGGGCTCCTTCATCTGTACCCCATGGAACATGGCATTATTTTTGCTCACCTGCACTATAGAGTATGACTAATGATGGCTAAGTAGGAATGCCATCCTGGGAAACTGTTCTGATCTAACCATATTACATTTTAATGAATTTACACCATCATCCCAATTTTATTCATTCATTCTCTTTATGATCAGTAGCATCTGTCTGGAAACTAGTACAATTTTGGACTGCATTGACATGACTGTAGTGTTCAGAATAAGGAAGATGATAGTCCTTGATCCAACTGTACTTTCACTGGTCACACAACATTTACAATGCTATAGCAACCCTCAGAGGATGTTAGAGAACTTCTGAGATGTCAAGCTGGAGCCAGGGAAACAGTTTGTGGCCTGGAAGGGAATTAAACTTAATTTACTCAGAAATTGAATGAAGTGCTAAAATAGCTGAGCTCCCAGGTACTTCCTGCAAAAAGATTCTGCAGGCTGAAACATGCCTCAACTCTCTTAACTTTAATTCAAATATCTTTCAGTGAATAAAACCCATGAGTCAATGGAAAAATAGGTACTAAGCTCTGATTGATGTGCAGTTGTATCACTCTTGACAGAGCAAGGCTTAAAGAGTTAATGCTATTTCATCTGGCATTGAAGGGTTGCTAAAAGGGGTTAAAATAATGTATTAGCAAAAAATACACCAAGAATGGATAGAAGAAATGAAGGAAGAGTTGAAATAAGAAACTAAAATTGAAAGAAGAAAATTTGGAATGGGAAAAAACTTAGAGCAAAAAAAAGTAGACCACGTTTCCCAAGCAGCTGACCCCATGGGAAATGTGTAACAAGAGGAATTCAGTAATGATGAAACAGCCAGAAATATTGGAACTAAGTCAAAAGAATGGAAATTAGATGTGAGCTATCTACTATAAAATAATCCATCTGGAAAACAAGATAAGGAAAGATAATTAAAGTGACTGTTGCCCCATTAAAATATCACTATATTCAAGAGTCAAAGAGGAAGTTAAGAAAGACAGATTCAAGGTCTGGATGAGGCTTTGTGCTGAACTGAAGAAGAAGAGGAAAGATTTTACCAATTTAAGAATAATTGAACTTCCTGAAAATTATAATCAAACAAAAAGCCTGATTACTATGTTTCAAGAAATCATAAAATAAAAATGCTCAGAACTACTGGAGTTAGATGGCAAAATGAAAATAGAACCCACTAGTCATCTCCTGAAAGAAATTTCAAATTAAAAACCTTCAAAAATATCATAGCCAAATCTTGTGTTTAAAGGTCAAAAGAAAAATCATATGAACCGTCAGGAAGAAAGAGATCAGGCATAAAGAAACAATAGCCAGGATCCCACAAAACTTAACAGCAACTGCTATAAGGGAAAGGAAATTTTATAATATGACATACCAAAAGGCAAAAAAAAAAAAAAAAAAAAAAAAGCACACAACGAAGAATGGCATCCTTAAAAAAACTGAATATGATTCTAGAGGGAAGAGCCTGGGATTTAATGGAATAGAGGACTTTCAAACATTTTATTTGGAAGGAAAAAATAAAACAGAGCTGGTTAGATTCTTTGAAATGCGAACAGGAGTTAAGAGAAAACCAATTTTTATCTACTTTTTTTTCTGGGTGACTTGTTAGTTTCATCTCTTTTAAGTGGCTATGGATAATCATTTAGGAGGTCTTTGTTCTGCAACTCAGTGTAATAATATAATATCAGTCATTGCCGTGAGCATCTGGAGAACCTCACAATCTATAATGAATCTCTCTTTTATTTGGCTTTAGTCATGTTCTCCATGACACTCATAATCACTTTTGGAGAGCAGTATTTCCCATTTTTTGAGTCATTTAATGCTTATACTTAGAGGATTACTGTACCAAGTTATCTTTGTGTTTGCTTCTCTTGTGGACTTCTTGGTAACAACCTGTATTTTTATAGCCACTTTCCCTGTGAGGCCAAAGGAGGTAAAAGACATGTTTTCATAATGTACCAGTGAGATGGGTAGAAGTTAGAACATTCAAGAAAAAAAAGGAAGCCATTGAGAATTATTTTTCAGACTCAAATTTTAAAGTAGGTAAAAGAATTTGGCTGTTTAATGTTTTCTGTACACACCAGTAAACTTTATTGTTCCTACTCCAATTCCAACATCTTTTACTGAGGGTATTAATCATGAAAAATAGGAAAACCAAACATTTGAGGGGCAATTTTCCACGTGATTGGCTAAAATTCAAAGAAGTACTTCTGGTAAGATAGTTATATCTATTTGTATACATGCTTGTGTCTAGTTGTATTCATGGCTAGACCAGTTCTTATACTATAAGCATGTTTTCTCTAAGGAGTAACTTCAAAGAGCAAAATGGAAAAGTACTCAAATTTAAATGCATTTTTAAAGAAACTCAATTTTTTAATTTAATGGTCAAGTCATCATGCAGCTACTAAGGATTATAATATAATTTTAAAAAATGTTTTGAAGCAGAAGTATTTAAATTTTGTTTTGGTTTTACTTCTGTTTGTTGAATGGCTAGACATTTTTAAATGATTCTCAGCTTTTGGATTAGGCTCAGTGAAGTGTTTTTATAATCTGGCTTGTAGCCAGTGTTGTCTTATTTGAACATATTTTGTTAACCTCTGTGATCTTTATTGACAATGCCTAAAAATTAATAAAACCTTCCTTCCTTCTTTCCTTCTTTCTTTCTTCTACCTCAACTGAGTCACAAAAATGATACCCTTGATCTTACCATTATCCACAAATGCACTACCTCTGTGTTGAAGAATTCTGAGATCTTATCCAACTGTTATGTATTGACTTTTTACCTCTCCCAACAGCTTCCTTTACCAAATCATATTCTTTGTGTGTAGTGTGACCTCCAAAAGCCCTTAATTCTATCTCAGTACATCCTCCCTACACTAGCCACTCTCTCTTCTTTTCCCTATCTTGACTCCTTGGTGAACAAATTCAGCGCTACACTCTCCTCCTCTCTGGAGTCACTAATTCCCTTATCATTTTGCCTATTGCTCCCTGTTAAGCCTCAGTCTTGAATCACTATCATTATTCACCTCCTTTATTCCTGCATAAATGCTATGAAATGAAATTGGAGAAAATCGCACAACTGTTTTGACTGATCCATTGCATATTTATGCTACATAACCTTAACTGGGCTCTAACTGCTGCTTGGTAATCCTTTCTATCTCAAATCACTGTACCAATCTCCACAGTAGCTCTCCTAATCTTTTCATCCTTTCTTAAACCTTTCATGAGTCCTCCTCTTACCATTCAGCTAAAAATTTTGCCTCATATTTTACTCTTCCTCATTTCACCCCACTTATATGACTTCTGCCACTTTCTCCTTTTTCACCCTGGTCTCACATGATGAAGTGGCTGTATTCCTTACCAAGGCCAACCCCTTTGTTTGCTCAAATGATACCATTTTAGCTTGTTTTCTCCAACAGATTACCCCCATGTAATCACTACTCTATCACTTATCTTCAATTTCTCATTGTCTACTGGCTACAAACAAGCTCCTTTCTTTACCCTCCTGAGAAAAACCCTTATTTGATCCTTCCATCCTTGTTAACTATAATCCTACATCTCTTCTGTCCTTTGTGGCTAATCTCTTTGAAAAGATCAACTACAATTGGTGACTTCACTTTCTCTCCTTCCACTTTCTTCTTAACTACTTATAATATGGTTTCCAACCTCATTATCCCACTGAAATTACTTTCTCCAAATTTGCTAGTGATCCATTAGTTGCCAAATTCAATGGCCTTTTCTCAATTCTCATTCTTGACCCCTCTGCAGCTTCTCACAGTGTTGATCACTCTCTCTCCTCCTTGACACCCTCTTCTCTAGGTTTTCTCTGGTTTTCCTCCTACCTATCTAGTTGCTCCTTCACAGTCTTCTTTGCTGTATCCTTATCTAGACCATGCCCTCTAACTATAGATATCCCTCAGAGTTCTGTGGGGTCTCTTCATTTCTCCCTTTATGTTATTTCACTTAATGATTTCATCAGTTTCCATGGATTCAATTATCAAGTTTATGTTAATGATTCTCAAATCTACCTATCGTGCTCCAAAGTCTCAGAATATAGTAACCACAAGAACAACAAAAATTGTATGTGTGACCTGAGTCTTCAAACCCATTGGCATTGATGACTTTTCACTGAAGGAGAGCAATGCCCCACTCCCCAACATGCATAACAGACAGGGTGGAGTTGTTAAGAGAGGGAGAGAAAAGAACCTTTTTGGTCTTTTCTGGCTCCAATCTTTTTACTGGGTTCCACAGTTACTTTGGGTGCTTCTGGCTTCCAGCTTATAGAGAGAAGATGGACCATCCCAAATCCTACATCAGGTCAAAGAAGACAAAATAAGATTCTGAGAAACCAACAGGGGAGTTTCCATCCTATCCCTACCCCAGCTCCCTACACTCGAGACTTTAGGGAAATTCTCTTTGGGTGAGAACTAGCTCTCTCTCTCTCTCTCTCTCTCTCTCTCTCTCTCTCTCTCTCTCTCTCTCTCTCTCTCTCTCTCTCTCTCTCTCTCTCTCTCTCTCGTCTCTCTCTCTCTCTCTCTCTCTCTCTCTCGTCTCTCTCTCTCTCTCGTCTCTCTCTCTCTCTCTCTCTCTCTCTCTCTCTCTCTCTCTCTCTCTCGGTCTCTCTCCCTCTCTCTGTGTGTCTCTCACTTTCTATGTCTCTCTGTCTCTATCTGTCTGTCTGTCTATCTGTCTGTCTGTCTGTCTGTCTCAGTTGAGCTGAGTCACCCAACCTTGCTTTCAATGAAGAGCTACCCCACTCTATACTTTCTGATATATATTCTCCTTTGTATACTTTCTCTAATTTCTGTTTTGCTATCAACTTGGATGAATGGGTTTCTTTGATAATATCTCTGTATATTCATTGTATAAACTTCGTATTTATAGAACTGTTATTTGTATTTTGTAGCTAGGAAGTCAAGCCTTGGATATTAAAACTCAGGTTACTCCAATAAAAAAAGGCATCAGAAATTTAGTTTGAATCTTAAAACTATGGCCAAAAAATATGCTAGCCCAGTACTCCCTCTCTGAGGACAGCAGACTAACTAAGCTTCTGGCTCCAATCTTCTGCTCCCCCTCCTTGTGGGTCTCCCTTGGAGAAAAGCTGAGGGAGAGGAGGATAGAGATGTCAGTTCTGTCTCCCGCCAAGTCAATCGATGATACTCCCATGCTACATGAAGGGAGATAGCCCTCCCTGCACATTTTTCATGTGCAATGGTAACACTTTTGAATTTGTATCAGGTATATACTTTGAATTGTTTTTCTTCTGTTGGTACTACATTTGTCCTCTGTGCTTTATGTAATTCCAAGATAATACAAATGGTTAAGGTGATTAGATCTTTGGCACATGGTCACTGCTGGAAAAAAACAAAGTAATTTTAAGTAAGTTTGACATTGTGGCTTCATTTTTAAGATGTAGATTGTGGGAAATCATCTTGTTATTTTAGACACTTTTAGCAAGTCCAGAGCTTGAAGGTTGATCCAGTGATTGTTATGTTTGAGGCTTGTAAATACGCAATTTTACCACCCACCAGTAAATTTATTGTTGCACATAGCATATACTAAAACTCCATAAAAGCTAAAAATGAATCCAATCTCTGCAAATGACCTTCAGGAAAGAGCTAAGCTCAGAAAAAAAAATCTCACCTTGAGCTGGTAATTGATGCCACCCAATGTGAATACTGTGATCTGGCTTCAAGGTGAATTGGATCAGAACCTTCAGATTCAGTAGGAGAGGTTACAAGAGGACAAAACTTATTCATCAGAAAAACAATGATCAATGCTCACACAGTTTAATTCTCTTTAATATCCTTTAAAAGGTCTAATCTCATTGTATATACAAAAGAGAAGCAGCAAGCTTTCAAATTAAATTTACTGGCAGTTGTCAAAGATCCAGGATAGGATATCTATATGCTATAAATCTGTTCCCAGTTCTCACAGTAGATTTCAGAGAGAGAATTCTGTATTCTTGTGTAGAATTAAGAAAAGACAAGATTTGTTTCTTGTTTATTTCAAAACAACAGTGATTTCTACGGCAGCGAGGTGGTGTGGCATATGGAGTGCCAGACCTGAAGTCAGGGAGACTGATCTTCCTAAATTCAAATCTGGCTTCAGGCACTTATTACCTCTAAGACTTTAGGCAAGTTACTTAACCCTTTTCTCTTCAGTTTCCTCATCTGTAAAATGAACTAGAGAAGGGTAAGGCAAATTACTTCAGTATTTCTGCCAAGAAAACCCCAAATGAGATCATGAAGAGTCAGACATGACTGAAAATAACATTTCTTTGTAAACTCAAATGTAAGTAAATACTGGCTTTTCCAGTTTTGAAATACCCCTATTTTGCGCTGTAAGGCCTTGCTCTCACATTAGTGTGGACTACTCCTTCATTTTCTTCATCTATACTTGATGACAACCTCCTCTGTTTTCTTTTGTTACATCTCTTGAGGTCTCCTGCCTTGTGGTCTGTTTATTTGTTCAAGTGTGCTCCTTCTGCAGGCTTTCATGTGGTTTGTGAAAGAGTTTAAAAAAATGACCTCTGACAAGGATGTGGCATGCATCATGATTCATTACATAATAAAACTAACAAGGTAGTCTAAACCAAATGGCTATCAAGTGTGGCAGTGCTCAGTGTATCCTAATTAGGAGAGTTGAGCATGGGAATTGTCAGACTCATCTCAATTCTCTGTTCCTGTTCCCACTCCCACCTCCCTTTGGCAGTTCAATCTTAGTATCCTCCTTGTAATCAAGTCAAGTCAAGAAGCATCTATGAAAGCCCAAGACCACGTTAGTGGTACCTTTTGTCAACTAGAGCAATGGGGTGGGACTTGACTAGAAGGTCTTTCTCATTTGTTTTTCTTCTTCGGGTTAATCTAGCATGGAAGGTAAATCATCATTATTTGAAGTTGTTTTCTTGATTCTGACCAACCTTGGATTCCCTTGGCTTTTGAACTGCTTCCTATGCTCTCATACTGAGCTTTCTTTCCTAGGCTTCTGGATTTAGTAACTCCCCGACTAGTTAATTCCTGGCTTTGGTCTTTCAACCATGTCGTTACTGCTGACTCTGCTGATTCCTCTGGTGTTCTATTTAGACCTCACTGTCCTATTTCCTCTGAGCTTGTTGAAACTCTCACTTTCTGGCTTGAGACTTTACCCAGTAGTTTGAAGCACTGTCTGCCTTCCGTTTACCCTCTATCCCAAAAAGGGATAACAAGATGGGGCAATCAGGTATATACCATATATATCCAGCTTTGTACTATGAACTGTGGGGGATACAAAAGAAGTGAAGAACATCCATACTTATTTTCTATTTGAGGAGAAAAAACTTAGATGTTATCTGTGACCCAGAGACTCCTAAGACTTTGGGCTCAAAGCTCAGGTCTAATGCTGGAGGCTAATCTAAGAAGGTAATTTTCTCTTGTAGGCTAAAATTTTTAAAATTTTTCTTTAATCTATTTTCTTTAATGATTTTCCCCCCAATTACATGTAAAAACAATTTTAATATTCTTTTTCTTCAAATTTTGAGTTCCAAATTCTCTCCATCCCTCTTCTCCCCATTGAGAAAAGTAAGCAATTTGACATTGTACATGTGAAGTCATGCAAAAAACATTTCCATGTAAATCTTGCTGTGAAAGATAACACAGACAACCCCTTCACCACCAAAAAAACAAATAAAAAGGATTTTTGATCTGCATTCAGGCTCTACCGGTTCTTTTTCTGGAGATAGATATAGCACCTTTCATCACAAGTCCTTCAGGATTATCTTGGATCATTATATTTCTGAGATTAGTTAAGTTATTCACAGTGGATCATCATACAGTATCACTATTACTGTGTCCAGTGTTCTCCTGGTTCTGCTTATTTCACTTTAATCAGTTAATTTGTCTTTCCAGGTTTTTATGAGAACATCCTGCTCATCACTTTTTATAGTACAATAAAATTCCATCACAATCATAAACAACTTGTCCAGCCATTCCCCAGTTTGTGGGCATCCCTTAGGCTAGGTTTCCATAGGGCAAAAAAAGACCTTAACTCCTATATAAATATTCAAAGTATCAAATGAAATTTAATTCTAGGGCAGGTTGTATTTCACCATATAGAAAGCACAAAAGATGTAAAAGACTCACAGGAAACAAATTCTAAAAACACAGTTACAGTTCCTTCTCTTGAGAAGGAAGTGAACTTAGAGTCAACATTAGGCCTATCTTAGACATTCTAGTCAATTGCCTAGTTCTGCCATAGGGAGAACTATGAAGTTCTCACAGGCCTACCAAGACTAGTAGGGCTCCTTTCAGTTGAGATTCTCTCTGGAATTCCAACATGCTGTTGGGCTACTGGATAATCATCTTCTCATTGTACCTGCACTATCCAAATAGTTCACAGTAAACATCTGGGCATGGGTGTGTGTTTCTATGTGTGTGGGGAGAACAGGAGGAAGGAGAGTGATAGTAAAGAAAGTCTAAATCTTTTGCTTTCCCAAATCACATATTCTCTTCACTACTCCCCCCACTAGTCACTTTGTTTTTCCTCTTTTTTCTCAAAGAGGGACATATCTCAGAAAATCCCCTTCTCTCTCTAAGCAGGCCAGGTTATTGGACTCCTTGCTGTGCTGAAAAACATTGCAACCATAAAAGTTATCCAAAAGTTGAATGACTTCTTTGCTGGAGGTCTTCAAGAAAAAGCTGAATATCTCTTTGTTGGAGATATTGCTGAAATCACGCACAGGTTGGCATAGATGACAACTGAGATTCTCTCTGATTCTGCTGTTCTAGGACTCTGACTTGAGGTTGCACATTAACACCCTCTGAGAATGCATAAAATCTCTCTTCCTAGATAAATGATGTCTAGGAAATAAAAATCTCCTTCTTCCCTCAAAGAGAGTTGGGATTCAGGAATAGTGTTCATGGGCCTTCCCTCAGGCCACATGGGTTAGCACATGTCTGTTTTTTCCATTTGCTTCTGTAGGAACTCTCTCATTTCTCTGATTCCTATAATTTCTTGGCCTGGGAAGTCCATTCATAGGAACTCTTTTCTTGACCTAGCAAGCCACACGCTATGGATGAGCACATGTAACTCACATGTGCTTTTGCCTAGACTAATTCCTAGGAAGAGAAGACATATACATAAACATATGTACATACATATATACATACTTCATATATATATATATTCCTCTCTGTCCCTTTCCTTTCACTCCTCCCATGAGAATGTAGTTTTCTGTTGGTCTCTGGTTTGCCATTTGAACAGAGAAATGGGAGTGGGGTAGGAATTGTTTGAGAATATTTATTTTATAAACTGATATAAAGGTTCAGAAACTTCTGTGTCGAGTTTGAGCCAGCCAGTGATCTAGCACCAGTTGCTGAAAACCAATTAGGAGTTGTACTTTTAATGAGGTACCATTGGACTGATCCAATTTGCCATACTCTATAGGGGGAGAGGTATGCCAAAATTGGTTGCAGGAGTAGAGGACCCCATTAGTCAATATCCTCCCCAACTTTATGAGGGTAACTTTGTGAGGACCCTATGCAAAGAGAAAGAGTATTTGAAATCTGTAGAATCAGAACCATTTGCTGTTTGTGCTCAGTTTCCCCACTACATTGTATTTTTTTGTGAGAGTGTGCCCCAGGTTTATGAGGGGAGACCTTTGTAGCTACTATCCTTAATATTTCATGTTAGTAAATGCCTTTGCTTTGAGCTAATTGTGTCTTTGGGTTGACTGTTAAAGGGAAGCACACTATTTGGTACTTTTAGTCTATGGTTGAAGAGAATAAGTCAACAAGGTGTCTTCAAACCTGTGAGAGTAGTCACTGTACTGGACATCCAACCCACCGGTGTGAGTCTGAGATGGGTGGATTTTAGTCTAGAGGACATACCACATGTAATTTATTTGTTTGGCATTTGTCATACATTATCCGACAGAAAAAACATCAGAAATGGTGATTGGGCTCCCTGACTAAAGAGTAATATTCTATTTTAACCTTTAATGCAGTTGGACTGTAAATAATAATTGTGCTAGAGTGGGCAGCATCAGTGATAATAGCTTATACTATGGGGAGCATTATTTATTTGGAAGGCATAGTTAGCTGCAAAGGGCACAACTGGCTCTTCTCTTTATTTTGCTATCATGATTATACAACTTTTGAGCTGTAAGGAACCTTCATTGTAAGGATGAGGAAATGGCAAAAAAGAAATGTGGTGTCATACCTAAAGCCATATAATGAGTAAGAATTTGAACCCAGATCTGATTTTGAGTCCAGTGCTTTTACTGCTACATTGCATTGTCCTCTCTAGTTTCAATTACTAGCTTTAACAAACAGAACTAGAGTAAATAAGGTCAGGAGACAGGAACTGTCAAATCCAATCTCAGTTTATACCCCTTAGAAATGTGCATCATGGTGGGCGAGACAACAGATTGGAAACTAGGGGACTAATCTTAATCCTGACCTCCCCCTGTCTACTTTGCCTATGTTTAGCAATTGGTTAGAATGTTAGTTTAGAGATCTGAGTTCCAAATAGTCTACCTTTATGTGGGCATACTTAGTTGGTGCAGTGTATGGCTCAGGGTGGAGGAGAAATGAGAAAAGGAACTCTTAAATAAGTTGTCAGAAGAGAGTTTGGTATTTCATTAATAGTATACCCTATGGGCTTTATGGCAAAATATTGCTTTGTGTAAGAATTCTCATTATGCAAATTCTTACGCACTAGGGACTGATTTTTCTAATGTACTGGTTACAGAGAGCATTAAAATACGCTCTTTCTGTTCGCATTTTAATTTGGACTAGTACTTCATATTTTAAATATTTGGAGCTTTGTCAATTTAAAATCAAATACCTTTGAAAAATGTTGAAGATGATCTCCAGTTCAACTTTTCAAGATGTTATTTTCAAGCTGACAAAGCTATTTTCAAGTACATAGACAATGGTGTGGAAAAAAATTGATTTATTGTAATCTTTCCAAGTGATTCACTTAAGCTACTACTAATTGTAAAAAATATAAAGGTAACTTTTGAAATTCCAGTGCCTTCTCTCTGTTAATTATTTCCTATTTATTCTGTATATTTCTTTGTTTTCTGTCTCCTGCATTAGATTGTAGGCTTCTCGAGGACAGGGACTGTCTTTTGCCTGTTTTTGTATCTTCAACCCTTAGCACAGTGCCTGGAAAATAGTAGGCACTTAAACTTTTGCTGATTGAAAGCATAACTAATAGAAACTAGTTTTGGAGTATCGCACTTATAATAAGTTTCAAGTATAATTAGAAATGTTTAAGAAATGTATAGCTATAAACAATTCAGTTTAATAAAACATTTATTGAGCCCCTACGGTGCGAAATGCTGGATGTACACACAAAGTTTAGTAGGATGTGGCATGTAGGCAAATACTTGTCATACAAAGCCACATACAGGAGAAGGAAATGGCAAACCACTCCAGTATCTTTGTCAAGAAAACCCCATGGACAGTATGGTCCACAGGATCATGAAATGTTGGACATGACTGAATGACTGAACAGCATAAAAAAAAAATAAAACCACAAAACAAAACATGATAAGTCTGAAAGTACAACTAAAATATAGTGTGGGGAAAAAGGTGGGAAAGATCATTTTCACCTGGGAAGACAAGAGGAGGTTCCATACAGGAAGCAGGATTTCAATTGAATTTTAAAGGGTGGGTTTTCCAATAGGAGAAGGGGAAAAAAGCACCAGAATTTATAGTCTGTTATGAAACGGCCACATCTAGTCAACAAGGGATGCAGTGGATAGAATAATGAACTTGGGATTAGGAAGACCTGAGTTCAAATTTGATCCCAGATACTTACTAGCTGTGTGGCCCCAAATAAGCTACTTAATATCTGTCTACCTCAGTTTCTCTATCTGTAAAGTAGGGATTAAAAATAGCACCTACCTTCCAAGGTTATACTGAGCATAAAATGAGATAATTTCTGTAAAGCACTTTGCAAGCATTAGATTGCTGTATACATGCTATTATTATTATTTTATTAATAACATTTATTATATTCCTATTATGTTCCAGGCATTGAGCATGAAAAGAGAGACGTGAAAGATCTCCTGACTTCAAGAGCTTAAATTTTATCAGGGGAGACAAATATATGTTTCTAGGTATATGCAAAATATTTTCAGAATAAATACAAAGTAATGGGGGGATGATGGGTGACCAGCATTCAGGGAGATGAAGAAAGGACTTGCTTATAGAAAATGATGCTTGAGTTGGATCTTGAAGGAGACTTGGAATTCTAAGATGTGGAAGAGGAAGTGAATTCCATGCATAGTACCTAGCTAGTGCAGAGGCATAGAAATGGAAAGTTGAGTGTTATATGAGGAACAGAGAGAAAAGCCAGTTTGCTATGAAGTGTCTAAAAGGGAGTAATACATAAGAAGAGTTGAAAGGTAGATTGGAGCTAGGTTGTAAAGGACTTTAAATGTCAAGACAGAGGAATCTGTCATTTGTTATTATTAACTAGACATAATAGGGAGTCACTGGAATGTATTGAGATGCGGAGGGACATGATCAGATTTAGACTTTAGCAAAATCACTGTGGCAGTATGTGGAGAATGGATTGGGGTGGTGAGAAATTTGAGACACAGAGACCAATCAAAAGACTCTTGAAATAAGTTCAGGAAAATAGTGAGAGAAACCTGAACCAAAGCAGTGGCTATTTGAGGGAAAAGAAGTGGATAGATATGAATCACATTTTGGAGAAAGAAAAGACAAGTTTTGGAGACAGACTGAATATATGGAGTGACCAAGATGAATCAAATTTTAATCTGAATGACTGGAAAGGTGGTAGTGTTCTAGACATGTAAATAGGTAAATTCATAAGGGGACGGGCTTGGGGAAAAAAGATGAATTCTGTTTTGGACATATAGATTTTGAGATACCTACAACTCACACAGTTTTTAATATTTAGTAGGTGATAGGTGATGGGGAACTGGAGCTCAGGAGAGAGACTAGGGATGGATAAATTGATCTGGGAATCATTTGCATAGAGATGATAATTAAATCCAGGGGAGGTCATCAGGTCACAAAGTAAGAGAATATAGAGAAGAGATCCAGGACAGAGCTTTGGGGTACACCTACAGTTAGAGAGCATAATGTAGATGATGACCTAGTGAAGGATACTGAGAAGTGGTAACATAAATAGAAGGAAACCCAGAAAACTCTCAAAATTCAGAAGAGTATTCAAGACAAAGGGGTGCTCAACAGTGTTAAATATTATAGAGAGGCTTATGAAGGCTAAGGGTTGATGCAACATCAGATTTTGCAGTTAAGTGACCATTATTAGCATTGTACAGAGCAGTTTGTATGGAGTGATGTGATTGGAAGGCGGGTTACAAGAGATTTTGAAAAAATGAGAAGGGAGGAAATGATTTTCCACAGTTTTTTTCTGGTAGAAAAAGGATGAGAGATGCAGGATAACTAAGGAGAGGAAGCTGGCGTCAAGTGATGGTTTTGGGTATTTTTTTTTTTTTGATGAGATAGATGTGTGTGTGTGTGTGTGTGTGTGTGTGTGTGTGTGTGTATGCAGCTGAGAAAGAATCAGTAGATAGGAAGAGATTGAAGATTTGTCAGGGGAGTATGACTGTGGGGATGGTGTTCTGGTAAAGATGAAATCAATATCATATCCTTTTAGGAACTCAATGTATTGCTGAATATTTTTAGCTAACAGAAGGTCATTGTGACATAGGCTCATTTATTGCTTACTTGTCAACTGTAAATGTTTAAAAATATTCTTCATCACTAGTTAATTAGTTTCCCCCCCAGATTTAATTAATACAGTCACAAAAATTTTGTGAGTCAAGTGAATGCAACATTTAATTTTGGTTTCTTTGTGGTTCAGTTAAATTCAATATACATTTGTGAAAGGACTTTCAAGTATAGGACACTGTGGTGGGCATTGAGGATACAAAAATGGCAGTCCTGGCACCAAGGAGCTTAGTGTATTGGGGCAGGATGAAGCTGGAGGGATAAGTCATGAGAATATATAATATAATATGATTTGTAATATGATTTTGTACTCTTTCAATGTCAAATAGGGAGGCATTAGAAAGTCAGTAGAGGGGAATTATTGGAGAGATCAGGTAAAAGCTTCATAGAGGAGGTGGTACCAGAAATGGATTTTGAATGAAGAAAAGGTTGTCAATGAATGGAATCACAAAATCTTAAAGTTGTAAGTAACCATCTAGCTTGACCCATGAGAGGAGGTCATTCTAAGTATATTTAAGGATGGAGTGAATATGAAGTACAGATATTAAATAATCCTATTAGAGAAAATTTAAATGTTCCAAACCATGAAGGGACTATGAAGAAAAAAGAAAGTGTAGTCCAGGCAAATTCACAGATGAATTCTATCAAATATTTCAGAGCAAACAATATCTATGCTAAGTAAATAATTCTGAATAATTGAGAAAGGAACTATCAAACTTCTTTTATGAGATTAATATAGTCTTAATCACTAAATCAGGGAAAGATAAAGCAAAAAAAAAGCACAGACACAGATTACTATCACTAATAAGTAATGATGCTTAAATCCTACAAAAAGAAATGAAACCAAAAAAATTATTCACTATGAGCATGTTGAATTTATAGCAGGGGGGAAGAATAGTTCAAAATTAGAGAAATAGTTAAAATAGCAATATTAAAACAAAACTACTATCAAACCACATGATTATGTCAATAAATGCAGAGAAAATCCTAAGTACAACATTAATTTGTGTTAGAAAAAATCTGTAAATCAGATATAAAAAGGTCATTTTAATTTGATAAAATATATACATATATGACTAAAAGTTAAAATTATTCTAATTGTTAAACCCTAGAAACTTTGTTAATAAATAAAGTCTACTATCACTCCCCTAATTTTTGATAGAACTCTATAAATGCTAGCAATAGTAATTAAAGAGGAAAAAGTAATTAAAGGCAAAGGTATTGGTAAAGAGATTTGCTGATCATGTTATTGTTTCCCTAAAAACACCAATCACCAAAGAAACTAATTGAGATAGTTAAAAGCTTCAGCAAAGTGGAAAGATACAAAACCAACCAACAAATCAATCCTTAGCATTTCTACCAAAAATAAGATTCCAGAGGAAATAACAAAAAAAGGGAAATCCCATTTAGAATAACTACAAAATACATAAAATAACCAGTAGTCAGTTACCAAGACACATAAATAAAATTATAAAATATGCTTTAAAGAAATAAAGAATGACATATAATTGGCGAAATATTCACTGCTTATGTTTGACTGTGGTAATATGATAAACATGATGTTGAGACCTACTTACATTTATTTCCTCAGCTGGCTTCTTTCCTGGACTTTATCATCCTCAGAAATTCAGTATTTTGCTAGATGAAGTCAACTTTGAAGCACATCTCCTCAGCATCCCTGTTCCTGGGGATCCTACCTCCCTCTGATTGGAGAGGATGGAAGGTGGACAGTAGAGAGTACTTCCCAGATGCTCCATTTTTAAAGAAGAGTGCTCAAGGAATTTATCTTAGCTTTTGTTATGTTTACTTTCCTGGACTTGACTATCATTAGAAAGTCATAACTTTGAACGATGAAATCAACTCTGAAACTTGCACTTTAGACCATTTCTTGCCCCTGGCTGTAGGACTTCATGGCACCCCCTGGGTAACTTCTCCTCCCCCTACTCATTTCAACATCTCATTGTGTGTTGCGTTCTTCCATTAGATTATGAGATCTTTGAGGGAAATGGCTCTTGTTTTTCTTTTCATCTATTCGCCATCCTTAGTAGGACACCTCTGGACATGCATGGCACAAAGTACATACTTTGTTGACTTCATTGACTCTAAATTAATTTACAGATTTATTGCTATTCCAATCAAACTATCAAGGGGCCTTTTTATAGAGTTAGACAAAATAATAAAAAAACCACTTAGAAAAATAAAATTTCTACAATCTCAAGGGAAATAATGGAAATAAAGTAGGAAAGAAGGAGGAATAGTATTTACGTGCCTCAAATTAATTAAAAGGCAATGATCAACAAAATCATTTGATATTAGCAAAAAAAATAAAGATCAGTGAACAGGCTAGATAGCAAGAATCAGAAAAAATTGAACTCAATTACATGATGTTACCAAGAGCATAAACCACTTGGAAAACTTCTTTTGACAAGAACTTCTATGAAAATTGGAAAGGAGTTTTGCAAAAATTAGGTTTAGACTAGCATTTTATATTCTATACTATTCTAGGCTAAACATGGATGTACAACCTGAATATAAAAGGTAACATTATTAAAAATGGGTAGAGAAGATGAGGCATCTTTCACAGGTATGATAACAGGGATAATTTTTAACCAAACACTTGACAGAAGACACAATTTAAATTCCATGAAATTGGTAAGTTTTGTTTCAATAAAGTCAATACAGCTAGGAAAAAGAGGGAAATTATTGAGGGAAAATATTTACGTAAAATATCTCTGATAAAGGCCTGCTACCCAAGACATATATGAATTAATACAAATGTATCAGACCAATAACCATTTCCTAACAAATAAACAGTCAAAGGTTATGAACAAACAAGTCTCCAAAGAATTCTAAACTATTTACAATATATGAAAGATTCTTCCACATCACAATTAAGAGAAATGCATTTTAAGACATCTCTTTGGTTTCAACTTACACTCAGAAAATTGACAAAGATTACAAAAGATGAGAATAAACAATGTCAGTAGGCATTTGAGAGGCAGGCACATTAAAAAAATTGTTGGAATAGTTATGAAGTAGTGCAACTATTCTGGAAAGTAATTTAGGATTATTTCAAAAAAGTGACTAAAATGTCCATATCTTGTCATCCAGATCTTTCACTGATGAACATATATCTCAAGGTGGTCAGAAACAGAAAGAGGTTATATATGCCAAAATATTCAAAGTAGTACTTTTTATGGTAGTAACTAGAAACAAAGCATTTTTAAAAAAATCAGTTGGTGAGAATGCCTAAACAAATTGTGGTTCATGAATGTAATGGAATTAATATTACTATGCCACTGTATTTGAAGAATGCAATGAAGTATGGGAAATATTAGAAACAAGTGCATAGTAAACTCAGTAGAATTGGGAAGACTATATATATATATATGTAATGTCAGTGGAAGGGATAATAAAACAAAACTGAATGATCTTTAAATACACTGGAAGATAAATTATTGCCAGGGTTAATGACTATGGGATGGAATATTGTACATAATATTACTGGCTGTTGATATATTGGTTGTTCTTGCTGAGCTACATTTATCCTCTTTTAAAATCATTGTCACAAGGGAGGGATCACTGGGTAGAAGGGTGAAGAGGGATCTATTTGGAAATGAATATAATAAAATAAAAAGCATCAATAACATTTTAAAATAACAATAATGATGATGATTACAACTACATTATATTACAATCATTCACTGTTCTATATGCATTTAATTATTCTTTAAGCTAATATTGTGGAGTAGCCTATTGAATGTTGGGGAGGGTATATTTTCAGAGATAAAGGTGCTATGATAAAATACATCGATAAAAATAAGATGACATTTAAAAATAATTTAACTTTAAAAAGACAAAAGAAAGCAAATGACAAAATTTCCTAAAACGTGAAAGGAAAAAAGGAAAAAATTAATCTGGTGAAACACTACAGTCTTTCCATGCTAACTTGTTGCGGGTGACCAGTGTCCATGGAATGCTTTGGTGAGAGGTGAGAAGAGAGACCCAGGGCAGGCGGGAAAGCAAGAGAGCAATCCATTTATTCAACTGAGGGTCAGGTTATTTAAGGGCTGAAACCACAATCATGTGCAGGCTGAGCTCATCCCATTACTTCATCATCTCATGACATTACTTCACCATCCCATGACTTACCCACGTCCTTGTCCCCAAAGCAAGTAACAAAGCTTATCCTGCTCCTGAAGCTATTTCCTGATTTCCCAGGCCCAATTGCAACTTTCTGCAAAGGACGTCAGTATCTGCAGGAACATCAGGTTCCAGGGTCATGGAGAGCTTTTGCCAGGATTTGTGTAAGCACAAGTTCCACGGGAACAGGTTTCACCTCAGCTATGGCCTTGATCATGGGACTCACACTCCCCTTAGCCCTCTACACCAGCTTCCATGATACAGCATGGCAACTTTTAGTATACATGTGATGGACCCTTCTAGCAGAGTTACTTGACCTTCTCAACTGCAGGGACCTACATTTCTGCTCTGCTTTATTCATGAATGGCTACCACTTGACTCAAGACCTCATTATCTTTTAAAACTTCTCTATCCACAAGACCTTGAACTCTGGAATTCCCCTTTCTAGTCACAATCTTTCATTTTTAGCCTCTCTTATACTTTATGAAGCTATCAAGTCTATCTCTTAGAAACCTCCCTAGGCAGTTGGCCATTTCTGTTATCCTGAATAATTTCCAGAAAAGGTAGTTCCACAAACTTCCTCTATAATGCTTACACTGCTTTCAAAGTTATGTAAACAGAAGCTTTCTGTATGTAGACCAAGATTTCTAATAAATAAAAGTCTTCAGTGTGTATGTATCTCCAAGGAAACACTCATAATTACATTAAAAATTATAATATGTATATATTATACAATACATATTATAATTGTATAATTTATTATAATTATAAAATCAATTCTCTATTTAGTTATCACTAAGAAAAGCAGAATGATAAGGAGGCTAGAGAGGCAGCCTTAGTTGGGAAGACCTAGATAGGAGTGGTGTCTCTCACATTTATTGCCACATGACTCTAAACTTAAATTCTTACTTAAGTTCTCACTACCTCACACAGCTTTCTAGAATTGAGAGCTGCAGAACAGTTTCCAGTCTACACTGACAGAGGGAGTTTTCTTTCTGGGGGTTCCTTACATCCATTAAATAACAGAACACAACTAGTTTTTCCAATCTTTGAAGAATTGAAAGTTAGGGGTCACCCAAGGATAGTGGAGAAGTATATGATGGACATGAGTAGATAGCAATGCATTACATCAACATCTTCCTTTACAGATGAAGAATTATGAAGGCAAAGATATGTGAAGCATGTCATCAGATAGGCGTATGGCTGGAAAAAAAGATGTCACATAGTGACAAGTCATGTAATGAAAGTGACAACTAATAGACAGCCCCTGTGCTCCACTGGAATTTATGCAACGTCAGGAGAATTAGATGAAGGCTCTCAGCATGCCATGTGAACCTTTTGCTGAGGATTTATGGGAAGATATGGAGGATAATTTCATAGATTGAGTAGGAATAGATCATGTCCTACATCATGAGAGGAATCACCTACATTGAAGTAATCTCAGCTCCATCAAAGTATCAAAGTACTGTCATGGTACCACTTCAAAATTCTTATCAGCCTAACAGTGTCTGGGTCATTATTGCTAGGCAGAAAATATGAGTGTCTTTCAGCAGTCCATTTTGGTTTATCACTTATTCTAGCAGATGTCTTTTGATAAGTTATAAGGAAGGCTTCTCATTACCATGGGTACTCCTAGAACCCCCTTGTGACAAGGGATGCGTTTCTCTTCGGAACTGATGCTGAATGAAGTGAGCAGAACCAGGAGAATATTGTACACAATAACATCGACATTGTGTGAGGATCAACTTGAATCGACTTAACTCTTCTCAGCAATAGGATCTGAGATAATTCCAAAAGACTAATGATGAAAAATGCTATCCACACACACAGTAAGAACTATGGAGTGTGAATGCAGATGAAAATATACTATTTTCTTTTTTCTGTTGTTGCTTCTTTCTCATGGTTTTTCCCTTTAGTTGTAATTCTTTACAACATGATTAATGTGGAAATATGTTTAATATGATTGTGTGTGTGTGTATACATATATATGTATATATACATACATATATAACCTATATCAGATTGCATGCCATCTTGGGGAGAGGGGGTAGTAGAGGGAGGGAGAGAAAATTTAGAACTCAAAATCTTATAGAAGTGAATGTTGTAAACTAAACTCAACTAAAATGTTAAAAATATTAAAAAATAAGTTTCTCTTCAATTATAACTACCTAAGCTTGAATATATCTGTGAAAATTGGCAACAGCTTTGAATGTATCTAATGAATAAAGTAGTTGCACAATTTTATTTTCAAATCCAAAGGCAATATAACTAGTTGGCTATACTTTGACATCATTAATTTATCATAATCCTGTTATGTATGTATGTATATATGTATGTGTGTAATTTTCTATCTCAAGGTGGAATGTATGCTCCAGGAAATTATCAAAGCTCTAGAAATTGAATTCAGTTGAAAAATTGAATTCAGTTGAAGCCAATTTTGTGGCAAATGCTTTCAAAAATATCCTAGCCATGCACGTATTGTTTGTGGTAGATATAACACCAAATCCTGCTACCTACTATTTGATATCAGAGGAGACTCAAAATATATTGCCAAAAAATAGGAAGCATTGTTGCACCTGTTTCACCATTCATTGGATTAAATTACTATTTTTAAAACATTTTAGCAACAAGTATTAGAAAGCAGATTTGATTCACTGTTAGGTTTAATATAATAGAAGATTGTGTGCATTCCATATATATGTTTCATAGCATATATTTATTTTTGTGGCAGGAACATCAGGTTCCAGGGTCATGGAGAGCTTTTGCCAGGATTTGTGTAAGCACAAGTCCCACGGGAACAGGTTTCACCTCAGCTATGGCCTTGATCATGGGACTCGCACTCCCCTTAGCCCTCTACACCAGCTTCCATGATACAGCATGGCAACTTTTAGTATACATGTGATGGACCCTTCTAGCAGAGTTACTTGACCTTCTCAACTGCAGAGACCTACATTTATAGCTCTGCTGAGGGCTAAAATTACAAAATGAGTTATGCATTGAGTAGGCAGGGGTTTTTGCTATGACGCAATACTGCTTGACCCTAAAGTTGTTTACCTCTGTATAAAGAATGTGATTAGTTAGATAGGTTGCTTAGAGCATTATTGATTTAATAAAATAAACATTTTAAAGAAAAAGATGAATTATATTATTAAGGAACTTCTAATCAATTGGAGGAGGGTGAGATAGGTAAACAAATAACTAGGCTTTAGGAGAAAGTGAGCTGAGCACAAAGGAGAGAGATCCAAGTAAAGTGCTAAAGAGAAATTTAAGGAAGGAAAAATAGCTTTTATCTGAAGGACTGTGTGGGAGAAAGTGGGGGGAAGACTTCCTAGAGAGAGAGTAGTGACTCATATGGGACATGAAGGAAAGGAAAGTTCACTGGACTGGAACAGGGGCAGAAGAGGAGTCTATTTCTGGACTAGGGGACATCGTGAGTGGAGACATTGAAATGGGAAGAGAGCAGGACAAGACTGGGATGTGGAGAGTAGTTCAGTTTGGTATATAGCATACATGAAGTGGGGGTATGCAATAATAATAGTGATAGATATTAATAACTGATGTCTTCAAAATACTTTAATTTTTATGTTCACTTTTTAACGTTCAGTTTAAAATTATGAGTTCCACATCCCCTCCCTCTCTTCAGCTCCTCCCCCACCCTTTGAGAAGGCAAGTAGTAGGGTACCTATCATCCAAGAAAAGTCATTCATTGATGAATGAAAAAGTCATGAATTCTTTGGAACTATCTTGGATCATTGTATTGATCAGAGCAGCTGTCTTTTACAATTGATTATCATTGTAATATTGCTGTTTGATGTTCTCGTTCTGCTCACTTCACTTTGCATCAGTTCTTATAAGTCTTCCCAGGTTTTTCTGAAACCATCTTCTTTGTCATTTCTTATAGCACAATAGCATCCCATTACTGTAATTTTTTCAACCATTCCCCAATTGATGGATATCCCTTCAATTTTCAATTCTTTGCCACAACAAATATAGCTGCTATAAATATTTTTGTACATGTGGATCCTTTTCCTTCTTCTCTCATCTTTTTGGGATACAGATCTAGTGGTGTTGTTGCTGGGTCAAATGGTATGAACAGTTTGATATGCCCTTTGGGTATAATTCAAAATAATTATCCAGAATGGTTAGGTCTTAATAATACTTTAAAGTTTGGAAAATGTTTGGCATTTATGACACGATCCTTACAACAACTCATTGAGGTAGAGCTATTATTATATTCATTTTAGAGATGAGTAAACTGAGACTATATGAAGTAAAGTGACTTGCCAAGACTCACATAGCTACTAAGTGTCCAACGTGAGATCTGAGCTCAGGTTTTCCCCACTCCAAGTCCAGTGCTCTATAAAAGCGGAGAAGTAAGATGGAATCAGATTATGAAGGAAATAAGCACTTATTAAGCTCCCATTATGTCCTAGGCACTGTGCTAAGCACTTTACAAATATTACCTCAGTTGGTCTTCACAACAACCCTGTGTAGTAGGATCTATTATTATTCCCATTTTACAGATGAGGAAACTGAAGCAGACAGAGTTCAAGTTAATTGTTCAAGATCATATAGCTGGTAAGTATCTGAGGCTGGATTTGAACTTGTCTTTCTGACTCCAGGCTCAACACTCTATCCACTATACCATCTAGTTGCCTCTGGAAAAAATATAATTTATAAAGACCATTACTCTATAAATCTAGAGAAGGATGAGACCATTGAAATGGTCTTTGTGTCTTTCATGGCAGCACAGAATTTGAATTTCTTGGGGAAGAGAGGACCTTCCTGGTCAGAGGAACAGAAAGTGCAAAGATTTATGGTTGGGCTCAGTTATGGCATATGGGAAGGACAGTGAAAGAAGGGATTTACATTAGGGAGTGACAGAAAATAAGGTTGCATAAGGCAGAGCCAGATGTAGAAAGCATTGAATACCAAGATGTCTGGAACCCTATGGTGTAGGCAACAGTCATTGTTGTTTTGCAAGCAGAGGAATGACAACAAGAAAATAATGTTTTTATTTGACTTTGTTTTCAGGATAGATGGGACAGGAAAGCAATTCAAGGAGCCCTATTGGGAGAATTCTACAATAATCAAGACATAAAGTAATGGGAGCCATCATAAGGTTTTAAGCAATGTAATTATAGATAGAGAAGTCAATTCATTTAAAAAAATAATTTTCATTAACATATTTTGTTTTTGACATTTTTTGATGTGTCCTTCTTCACTTTCCTTACAAGAAAAAATTCCCTTATGAAGGAGAAGGGACTAAACCAGACTTGTACAACTTGGCAGTAGGTAGGGACCAAAATTAAAATAGGCTAAATTTCTTCAGGCTGCAGGTAGGTTTTTTGCAGCTTACTTTTCAAGTAAAGGTATAATTAATGATTAAACTATTTTACAAATAAATCATATTAAAGAAGGGAAATTTCAATTAATATCAATTAATTGCACTTGTAAATTTTTTTATTCATCATGAAATCACATTAATGTTAAAAATTACTTTGCTAAGAAGTACAAGTTTTAGTACATTTTTCAGGTTTTCTTGATATGTACATTTAGTTAATGGGACATATTACACTTCTTGTCAGCAGTTTATTGTACTCTGGAATCATGCTTGAAACTGATTTCTTGAGAAATTTGAAAACTAACCTTGTAGCCACCTTATTTTCTGAGTTTACTTTCTTGAAAAACCGTTATTCCCCACTGAGATTTTTCAACACCTTGGATTTAATTTGTTTTTGATTGGTGTCCAATTTGCTTGAGTCAGGATATTCTCATTAGAAACAGAGAAGAAAGTTGTATTCCTTTAGAACAGCTATTTCTTCTCAGCAAACAAGGCACATTATTTTGTCTCTCATGTAAGTAAACAAGTACCCATAAGTAAACATGTAAGTAAACAAGTCCACTCCAGATTAAATACTCTGTGTTCTGGTTTGATCTTTCATTTCTTTTTATCACCCATTTTACAAAGTCACCCCAAAACCTTTAATGTTAGAACCAAAAAATCTCCACAAACAAAGAAATACTGAACTGAGTGAGTGTCTGACCTTGGATAAAGCACTAGACACTCATATACCTTGTAGGGTGGCCACACAGTGAGGGCAGGGGAAGAAGCCCTTGCATTGTTGCCTCTTGTGATAACATAGCCAGCATCAGCTGCCTTGGCACATGGCTGCACTCACTTTGTCCCTGTTCAACGCCAGTAACTATCATGACTTTTGCTCTTCTCAGACTAGACAGACTGATCATGATTGGTTTCTGTGCTTTACATGACAAGTAGGATAGAGTAAGTAGGGGCAACCTACCCTTCAAAGTTGGTGCCCAAATAGTGTCTAGTGGAAGGTGGGTTAAGTGGGCACAGACAAATTTCTCACAGGCCATGCAAAATCCTTTGGCAGACTGTATGTTGTGTAGGTCTGGCCCAAGCATGAGCACCTTTTACATGTCAAGCATTGTGCCAAGTGCTTTATAAATATTATCTCAGTTGATTCTTATGACAAAGAATATGCAACTTGCCTTTGGGGTGGAGAGTCTTGGAGGGAAGGGCCTGATTGCTTCTCAGTCAGTGTCTAGATTCCAAAGCTTTTTTCTCTCCACTTTGGTAAAGGGTGCAGAGGAACTCTTAGAATGTAAGGAAAAGTAAGAGACATAAGTCTGGAAGCATGGAGTGCAGGCTGCTGAGGTAGTAAGGACAAGCAATCATTAGACATGATCCTGGGTGATGCAAATACAGAAGTGCCTATGAGTTGTGACTGAACTAACAGCTGCTGGGAGATAAGCCATGAGGGCCTGTCTCAAGCTCTGAATTGCTCCTTTGTTGCAACTGGGCACTTGTGAGAGTGGCAATGCCAGAGCCCTGCAATTCCAGGGTGCTGAGAGCCAGCAAAAGTTTGGCAAGTAACTTGTGACCCCTTTGAACTAAAAAAAAATTCTTGTCCTTGTGTGTTAACCAGGTATGTAAACATGTTTGCTCATCATCTGTTACTTTTAATTTAAGTTTGAGTGAATGAACAAAAAATTTATTAAGTGTTTGCTTTGCGCAAAACGCTGTACCAAGTGCTGCAGATACAAATTAAAAAGTAAGATAGTTCTGCTAAAGGAGAGAGAGAGAGAGAGAGAGAGAGAGAGAGAGAGAGAGAGAGAGAGAGAGAGAGAGAGGAGAGAGAGAGAGAGAGCGCTCTCTTTCTAATGGAGGAGATAGCACATATGGTGAGTTTCAATTGCAAGACAGATGGAAAAGTCCCATAGTCCTTAGGGAGCAAGGGCAAAGCAGATGGTGATGCCTCTTCCTTAATGCAGTTCCCACTGATGAAATAATATCTGTTTCTGATATTGAACTATTTGAAAGTGCCAAGGACTTTGGGGGCAAGAATTTCTCTTCTCTGGGTTTCCAGTAGCTGTGGGTGAAATCTCTGGGAAGTATCCATTGACCAGGCTGCATTTCCATAGGGGGTGTATTCCAGGATGATGTCTAGGGGCACCGGGATATAAACATTGCTATCTCAAAGTTTTTTGAATTCAGGATCCTGGGCCATCTCTGTCAAGATCTGAGGTGGTCAAGGTGGTGGTGGTGCTTTGACTTGCCTGGCATATGGTGCCCCCTGTTTCTCCCTTAGGGCGGCCCGCTGTTTCAACTAAGTTGGCTTGCCTCCCTTGTGAGTGGCAGTTGGTAAAGATGGGTGACTCTTCTCCAGAGGAGTTCCTTCCTTGAATGATGACTTTTATGATGGCTGGAAGCAGGAATGGTTTTGTGTGTGTGTGTGTGTGTGTGTGTGTGTGTGTGTGTGTGTGTGTGTGTGTGTGTAGTGCTACCATCTCTCCTTTGAGTATCTGCCTGTTGGTGGAAGTTGGTCAGCAATTGTTGTTGGTGGTGATGAGGAAGGTGGCGTCCCTTTTAAAAATAATTTCTCTTCTCATTGATGTCTATGGGGGCTGGGTTGGAAGCAGATCTGATGGGTTGCCAGGCACTGCTATTTCCAAGGCTCTTGGGTTCAGGATCCTGATCTGTTCCCATCCTCAGGCTCTGAGAGGAGATGATGGTCAAGGTGGGGGTGGTGATTTGACTTCTTGACAAATGTTGTCTCATGTTATTTACCTACCATAAAACCCTGTTGTCCAACAGAAATACTAAGCTGTATGTATATTTTATTTAATGCCTACAGAGAGAGAGGAAGAGAGAAACAAAGAGAAACATGGAGAGAAAGACAAAGACAGAAACACACTCACACTCACACACACACACAGAGAAAGAGACAGAGAAAGCTCCTTATTCTAGAGATATAAAATATATGGTTTAGACTTATGTAGTCCTGGAGCTAACTTAGAACAGCTGGAGAAAGTTTGACAATAAATTCAGACACACCTAAAAAAAAGTTGTGAGCTGGTAAAAGTGACAGGCTTCAAGCGAGCAAAGGCAAACATTTTCTTTCCTTTCTATTTTTGATCTACAGCCATTTGATACTCTGAGTTTGGAAAAGGATAGCCATGGTCCTAATGGGCCTGAATTTCTAGGGAACCTACCACAGGAAAGAAGATGGAATGAGTTGATTGCAGAAATTCAGTACATCCCCTGGCTCAGTAGATAATTCACAACTCAGACTATTTAGTTTCCCAGAGCTACCTGCTACTTAACATAAAAAAAAGAACAAAAGCGAAAATTTCAGTAAAACTAACCAACACATAGAAAAAACTTAATTTCCGATGCAGCTATACATTTATCATCATCCAATTCTCCAAGAAGAGGGAGAAGTACTTCTTACCTTTTCTTTGGGGCCAACCTTGGTTATTATAATTTCACAGCACTCAGTCTTAATTACACTCTTGCTAACCTTTCCATTTATGTTGTTCCAATAATTATACATCTTGTTTTCATGCTTCTTGTTATTTAATTTTTCATTAGTATACAAATATATTTTAAAGTTAATTTGTTTATTTTTAGTTTTCAACATTCACTTCCATAAGTTTTAAATTTCCTCCTCCTCCTCTCCCCCCTTCCCAAGATGGCAGGCAATCTGATATAGGCCCTACATATACATTCCTATTAAATATATTTTCCCATTAGTATTGTTGTGTAGAAGAATTAGAACAAACAGAAATAACCATGAGATAGAAAAAAAACAAAACAAAACAAAAGAAGAAAATAGTCTGCTTTGCTCTGCATTCAGACTCCATGATTCTTTCTCTGGATTTGAATGGCATTTTCCATTATGAGTCCTTTGGAATTGTTTTAGATCCTTTCATTGCTGAGAAGGGATAAGTCTATCAAAATCAGTCATCTCACACTGTGACTGTTACTGTGTACCATATTCTCTTGGTTTTGTTCATTTCACTCAGCATCAGTTCATGTAAGTCTTTCCAGGTTTTTCTGAAGTTCGACTATTTATCATTTCTTATAGCACAATAGTATTCCATTACATTCATATACTACAACTTGTTCAGCCGTTCCTCAATTGATGGGCATTTCCTAAGTAGTGATATTTTTAGAGAATTGATTTTAATTCTTATTCCTTGGAGAAGATGTTTTCAGAATTTCTAAGTAACTAATTGCCAGGTGATTTCAAGTGTAACAGTGTACTTCCAGTGTTTTGGAGGAGTTACTAGTGGGAAATGTCAGTGAGTGATGACTGGCTATAACCTTTCTCACACTTGATGGGTTTTAAAAATATCCTTCATATGTTTATATATTATTGGTTATTGATAACTAATTATGTGACTAGTAATATTGATGTTTTTAAAGTATTGATGTCAATTTAAGCCTGTGGGTTCAACATTTTATACAGAAAGGAGAGAAAAAAACAAAAGAGATTTCTCTGATGTTTACAAGCTGGAGTGGGAGTTCTGAAATAATTAATGAGTGATTTTACATTTTTAATAATTTGTAAGGAAATATAAGAATATATGCCTTGATTCCCTTTGAACTTAGTGAAAGAATTAATAAAATAATGACACATTTAGTAGGTTGAAGGTTGGGAATTTTGAGTGTTTGTCTTCATGAGTACTTAAGAAGTATAGTTAGCACTCTACACCTGTGGTGTTAAATGCAAATGGAAATGGATCCCTGCTGGTGCCATATTGAATCAGAGAGCCACAAGTTAACTCAGTCATCTCTTCTGAAAAGCCATGAGATTTGGTGTTTTTATCCTCAAAGGGACTTAAAAAGTATTGTTTAGCTCTCTATATCAGTGGTGTCAAACTCAAATAGAAGCAGCTGCCTTCTAGTGGCAGGTTGACTTAGAAAATCACAAATTAATATTTACTATGTTGTATGATATTTTGTTAAACATTTCTCATTTACAGCTTATTCTGGGTCTAGTCATCCTTGAAAGTTTTGTTTGCTGCTTGCGGTCAGTGGGTCTTGAGTTTGACATTTCTGCTCTATAGCATCATGGTACCTCCACATCCCATACATATGGGATATATACGTAGGATATAGATTTGGTCATTCAAAAAGCACCCACTATTACATGTGGGTCAGCACAAAGTGTGGTTTTGCTCTTGTTTAATTGTTTCAGTCATATCCAATTCTTCATGACCTCATTTTGGGGTTTTCTTGGCAGAGATATTAGAACTATTGCTGTTTCCTTCTCTAGCTCATTTTCCAGTTAAGGAATAGAGGCAAACAGGTTTTAGTGACTTGCCCAGGGTCACACAGCTAGTAAGTATCTGAGGCCAGATTTGAACCATGAAGATAAGGCTTCCTACCAAGCCCAGTACTCTATCCACTGTGCCACCTCGCTGCCCATGTTATTATCTAGCTAGTCTTCTCTTACACACCTTTTTACCAGCCCATCTGAGTTGTCTTATGTAGCATTTTGAACTTAAAGATATGTTTCCCTTTATGCTAGTGAGTATTGTGAAACACTTAAGAAATTTTTCTAGTTATCCAGGAGATCATTGTTGCAACTTACCTGATCTGATAACTAAATCTAGGAAATCTAGGTACCCTGTGGTATCACAGAGAGAATAAATGTTAGATTTGGGATAATAATTAATTAATTAATTTTTGGGGGTCCTTAAATGCCTCCCTAATTGGGACTACAGTTACATGTGGTTGTATTCTGTTACTGTCCATGTCTGAATAAGCAATATAACAAACCTCAAAATCATAGAAAAATAGCCCATTGTATTACATAATTTGGAAAGCTGTCTCATAGTGATAGAGCAGTTAAAGATAATATCTGTTCTGCAATGGAATGACTTAAGTTGTTTTTTCCAAGGTCTTGCTATAGTGCCCTTAGCTAATAAAACCAATTCATTCTAACTCTTGCTTGCAAAAGAAGCAAGTTGCGTCTAAGCTGAGAGAATAAAAATGTACACAGATTCCTACATTTAATTTCCATCTTTGAGATGAACATTTATTTCCCGACTTCAAAATTCATGACTCTACAGATCTGCCACATGCAATTAGACTAAGCTCCCAATTTCCATACTTCTAACATGAGTACAAACCTTCTTTGTTCTATTCTTTCTCCAATAAAAAAGTCCTATGGTTTTTATTCTTTGTTGTTACTAGAATCCTTTTATTTCTCTCAGCTGTTAACCTTGTCACACTTCCATGATTTTCTCTTTATCAGAAAAAAATAGTAACATCTCATCATTGACATCTGGCTGATCCTAATGGACCTGATGGATATTTTCTAATGAGACCAGCTAATGATAACAACTTTCTGAGATCTGAAAAGGTGACTTTGGAAAAGATAGGAAATCTACCTAAACAGAACGTTCAACAATATCTGTTTAAAGACCTAAGAGAAAGCAGACCATAAGCAATGGATTCAAAAGTGTGGCAAAGTCCTGTAAGCATAGTGTGGATGAACCCTAAGTCCAGAAGATGAATGATGAAGAATGTTACCTATGCCATGACAGAGAGAGGTGATGAATTAATATAAAGTATTAAAAACACATTTTTGGATAGTGTCTATATGGGAATTTGTTTTGCTTGAATCTGCTTATATGATGCCAAGGCTCTTTTTTTCTGGGTATGGAAATGGAAAGATGAGAGGGAGAAAACAATGCTTGATAATTAAAAAAAAATTTTTAAAAAAGAGCATCAGCAAATCAATAAAAAAGAATTTTGAAAAGAATAGCGTTGGGTCAGAATGAGTTCTAGACGATGAGGAAGAGTGAGGATAACAGATAAAGAGTTTTCAGTTATATTCAGGAAGAGAGGAATATAAGGAGGATTAAGCTCATCTCTTGGGACAGATTGCATGATAAAGTCACAACTCTTCTTTTGCTCCTTCTTTTTTTTCTTCCATGGACGATGAGACTTGGATTGGAAAGGACAGAAAAAAATGAGTGATAAGGAGTGGATACCCTTGAGAAGTAGCTAGTAAGAGGGCATCTTACTCAATTTCCTCAATGAGTTCAAGTTACCAGACTCTGATGAAATATATCTTAAAGTACCAAAAGAATCAGAGAATGTAATTCAAGAATCATTAGTGATTTTTTTTTAAAAAAAGATTGCAGATAATTCCAAAGGTGCCAAGAACTAAGGAAGGACAAATGTCCTGCTTAAAAAAAAAGAAGTGAAAATTTTGATGCCTGGTCAAATGCTAGGTCTTATTATTAAAAGGTAAAGGGTATAGTGATGACAAACAACTTACATCTCAAGAACAAGTCATAGAAGACTTATCTTGTTTCCTTTTCTGACAGGTTTACTAGATTGTTGAAGGAACCAGGGATATTTATCCTGGAGAAGAAAGGTATTTGAAAAGTGGTCGTGTAGAAGAGGGATTAATTTTTTTCCCACTTAGCCTCAGAAGGCAGAACTGAGAACAATGGGAGAACATTGCGACAAGACAGATTTAGGCTCAATGACTAGAAAATCTTCCTAACAGAGTTATTCAAAAGTAGAATAGGCTGCCTTGGGAGGAGGGAAGTTTCCTCTCATTGGAAATTTTCAAACGAAGAATGAATGATGACTTGTCAGGTATATTATGGACCAATGGTATCAAACTCAGAAACTAGTAGGTGGGAAACTAGTCTATACATAAGGATCTCTGCAGGTTGCGTATTGACTTCATTTTAAAGCATGGTTGTCTATGTTTTATTTTATTTTTATTTTTTATGTTAAATATTTCCCAATTGTATTTTAATCTGGTTCCTGTAGTGCTGTGCTATGGGCCAGGACATGCATTTGAAAACTGTTTTGGAGGGAATTTTTGTTCACATATAGAGACTAAATGGTTACAAGATACTAACTCTGAAATTCTGTGATTTTGCTTAATATTCACCAATATTCAATAACTGCATAGTTTATCTTGAGACTACATAGAAAAAGGAGTATACTAGGTAAAAAGATCTCCCTGAGTGGCATGTGCATGCTCTGTACATGCTCGTTCCCTCAATATAGTTAGAATATAGTTGCTTTGAGCTTTCTCTGGAGGACAAAGGGGCCTGATTACAATTCATATTTTTTAATTAGTGAAGCTTGAGCAAATGATCATTCTTAATGAGCATGAATATGTAATTAACCATAAAAACATAGTGGTCATATTTGTTGACTCAGGATCTATATTTATATTCTTAGTGAAAATTTAAATGAAATGCTTCAGAAGAAACTTTTTCTAAACCTTTTATATTTTAGCATTTCAGTGGTTCTTTGATCTAATCAATGTGGGTTCTCTCCAATTATGCATATTGCAACCCATCTATGTTCCCTTATCTTGATGATTCTTTTTGAGGTTCTCCTATAGGATCCATGCTATATGCTTGAACCCTCTTCTGTTGTTATTAATGTATTTTTTTAAGCTTTCTGTGGGAGCAGACTGGTGGTATAGTGGACAGAGAAGTCTTTCTGACTTTAGGCCCAGCACTTTATCCACTGTGTCACTTAGCTGTTTGAGAAACTCAAATACATAAAATATCTGGGGATGGATTCTTTATTCAACAGGAATTTCTAGTAAAACTGGAAGGAAGTTTGACAAAGAATAGATTTAGGTCAACATCTAATGTATATTATAGCAAATTCCAAGTAAATATACCATGTAAACATAAAAGTTCATGTCATAAAGCCAATTGTAGGGAGAAGAAGTTATCTCTTATAGCTATGGTTAAGAGGAGAATTAACCCAGAACAAGATCAATTCACCTAACTCAAATGAGAAAAATATTTGCCTAAAATATCTTTTATAAAGGCCTAATATAAAACACACATAGGATATTACCATAAATATATGAGACCAAAAGCCATTCCCCAATAGAGAAGTAGTCAAAGGTAGAAAATGTACAAATGAGTTTCAAAAAAATTAAATATCATCAATAACTAAACCAAAGGATTATTTCAAATAATTAATAATAAAAGAAGTTCAAATTCAAACAACTCTGAGGCTTCATCTCATGACCAACAAATATAGAAATGGTTATTGATATATGGGTTCAGCCAGTGAAGGAAGATAAGCCCATTAATGTACAATTTTTGGAGTTGTGAATTGGCCCTATAATCCTGGAAACAAATTTAGAATTATTACTAAAAAAGTAATACCTTTAAGCCACAGATCCCATTGCTAGACATATTTGATGTAGAAACCAAACTATCTATAGCAGCATGTGTGTGTGTGTGTGTGTGTGTGTGTGTGTATTGGCAAAAAACTGGAAATACAGTTAGTGTCCATCAATTGAGAAATATCTAAAAATTTGTCATACCTAATTTTAATGGAATATTATTGAGCTTTACAAATGATGAAGATAAGGAATTCAAAGAAACACGGGAAGATTTCCATGAACTTATGCATAGTGTGGTGGAACTAGGACTATAATAATATGAATAAAAGATTTATGGAATAAATTATTATTGAAACATTATTTATGAAATAAAAATGTTAGTTTAGTAATTATAGTAATCAATCATGAACTCATGGAATAGATGAACAATTCATCTTCCTCCTTTCATTAGATTGAATATGTATGATTGATTATGGGTGTAGAATGTTAGTACCTCATCAGATATGGCTGATATATTGGATGATTTCATTTAACCTTTTTCTTGGTTACAACGGAAGGTTTGGGATAGGGAGAGAAGGGAGGTATGTCTAGAAATTAATGAAATATATAATAATAGACTAAGTAGGTAAAGGGGCAGCTAGGTTGTACAGCGGATAGCATACTGGGCTTGGAATCAGGAAGATTCATCTTTCTGAATTCAAATCTGGCCTTAGACACTGCCTAGCTGTATGACTTGGGCAAGTCACTTAATCCTGTTTGCACAGTTTTCTCATCTTTAAAATGAGCTGGAGAAGGAAATAGCAAACTACTCTAGTATCTTTGCCAAGAAAACCCCAAGTGGGGTCATAAAGAGTCAGACACAGCTGAAAAATGAGTTGCCAACAAACAAGTAGAGTTTAAAATGAAGAAAAACGAAACAAAAGGGCCACCAAACAATACAAGTTTTCAATGCAATGCATGATTACTCAAAAGAGAAGACAAACAAATGATACACAATGAACTTTGCCTATGTGACTTTAAAAGCAAGTCATTTCACCCCTTTTGGCCTCAATTCTGCATCTGTAAAATCATGTCCAAGACTAGATGGTCCCTAAGGTACCTTCCAACTCTAAATCTAGGATCCTATGGGTCCATGAACTAAAGGAACAAAAAATGTCCAGTTTCCAGATTCTGACATGCAAGTGGAAATGATAATTATAAAAAATTCAGAGAATCATGGGAAGAATTATAGGAATGGATGCAGAATAAAGAACTACAATGTAATTGAAAGAACAATAAAATTAAACTGTTACAAAATTAAAATGACTAATATTGATTTCAAATAAGATATGAAGAATTTCCTTTTCCTTTTTCCATCTTTTTCCATCTTTTCCTTTTTGTTGAAGAGTTAGAGAGACATCTCATTATTTGATCATTTCATTTCTATGGAACAGATACTGCAGGCAGATGCTAACATGGACCTAGAATTAAGTAAGAGACATTGCAGACTGAGTTGCATTTGGAACATTGCACAAAGTTTTTTAACTATCACAATCCTGTTCCCTAGCAGACATACACAAATCTATTCCTAGCAAAATTTTATTTTTCTGGTGATGCTAAATATTTTTTCCCGGAAAAATAATTTGTTCTCCTCCAGCATTTTGTTGACATTTTGTGAGACTACATTGTCAAAATGGAATACTCATTTTGCTTCTTGGATTTCAGAGCAATGCTGTCAGTATAGAATTTCTCTGATTTTATATTTCTCTCATTGCTTCACTGACTTCTCTGTGACAAATGCAACTCAGAGAATAGAAACTTATGTCAAACATCAATGGTTCTAAGACAGCATACAGGAGAGAACTGAAGTTGCATCATAACTTTCAGTTATTGGTCCAACCTTATCAATTTCAGAAATTAGTCCCTTTTTGTTGATATCTTTTTAAAAAATTACAAATCACATTCATTTCTGAGCTTCTCTTCTCTTTTCTACCCAGTGAGTCATCACTTGTAATAAAGTATAAAAAAGAGATGAGCACTTCAACAAACACAGCACATCCAGAGTGTGTAACAGTAGATGAAATTCTGTACCCATTGTCTACTAGCTTTACAAAGAAGGGAAAAAAGAGTATTTGCTGAATTGTTTTCCTAGAGCAAGCTTGGTCATTTTAATTACAGAGGGTTCATAGTTTGTTAGTTACTTAATTCTTTCCATTTACGTTGTTGTAGTCGTCATGATTATTGGTTTTCTGGTTCTCTTAAAATTTGCATTGGTAATTTTATCTCATTTTACTTATTTTTGTTTCATTATGCTTGTCCTTTCTTATAGCTGAATTATATTCCATTACATTCATATGCCACATTTTAGGCCATGCTCCAAATATAGACACCTATTTTGCACTTATTTGCTACTACAAAAAGTATTGCTATGGATATTTTGACATATGGGGAATCTTTGTTACTATTCTTTATCTCCTTTGGTATATGCTTATCAGCAGAATCTCTAGGTCAGACAATGTGAATATTTCAAACATAATTCCAGATGAATTTCCAGAATGACTGGAACAATTCATAGTTCTAACACAATGTCTACCCTCAGCCCTTCCAATATTGACCATGTTCATCTTTTGTCATGTTGGCCAATTTACTAGTTGTGGGGGGAAATTTGGAGTTATTTTGATTTCCATATCTCTTAGTGTTTTGGAGGAATCTTTCATATTGCTGATATAAACTTTCAAATGTGTGCCCATTCTCAAATGGTGTTTGCAATTCTCCATTTGAGAACTGATCATTCATATACTTTGAGCATTTTTGGAGGGGATGACTCTTGGTCTTCTTCCTTGTCTGTATTTAGCTAGATAAATTTGATTTCTGAAACTGAATTCCAGGATAGTAGCAAAAAAAAACCTGAACTTATGCTGAAAATAATATTCTTCGAAGTAAGACTCTAGGAACAGATTGAAGACTTTAGGAAGTCTATTGAGTGTTACATAGAGAACTTTAGGGACTAATTTCACAATAGTGGGTCAAGTATGTAAATAACTCCTGGTTATTATTTAGAAATGTTCAGAGATGCACCAGCTGCTCCATGTCTCTAGAGCATCATTCTATTTAAATACATTTCCACCGCAATAAATGATTTCCAAGTAGTCAGAGGAAAGTTAATACCTTTCTAAAGTGCTGAATCTGGAATTCATATACTTAGTAACATTGTCTACTTGAAAGTCATCATGGAAAAGTGGATTTGGAGTCAAGAAGACCTTGGTTTAAATTCTCTGTCTGACAGTAATTGCATGAGAATGAGGTTTTGTTTTTTTAAGAAACACTTTAGAGCAAGAGTTCTTAACCTGGAGTCTGTGAAACTTTGTTAAAAAATACTGTCTGTATTTCAATATAGTTGGTTTCCTTCACAATCCTATGTATTTTATTTTGGGCATTTGAATATCTTATTCTGAGAAGAGAGCTCATAATCTTCACCAGACTGACAAAGGGGAACATCACACACACACACACACACACACACACACACACACACACATTATAAATTTTGGCAAAGTATGCAAAAAAAAAGAGACTGGGAAAGAGCAGTCAGGTAGGTAGGAGGCAGACAAAGGGAGAGCAATGTCACCAAAACTTAGAGAAGAGAGTATCGATAAGAGGGAGATCAACAGCGTCAAAGGCTGTAGGCAGGTCAAGAAAGGTGAGGATATGAGAAAAGGCTGTTAGATTTTCAAAGAAGAAATCATTATCAATTTTGGAGAGGGCAGTTTAGGTTGAATGATGAAGTCAAGAAACCACACAGTGGAGATTAAAGAGTGAGAGAAAAATATGTGGAAGCACTTAATGTATATGGCCTTATCAAGGAGTTTAGCATGAAAGGGAGTAGAAACATGGAATGATAACTAGTGGAAACAGATGAGTGAAGTGACATGCTTTTTTTTTTTTTTTAAAGGATGAGAAAGACATGGATATTTTTGTGGGCAGTAGGGAAGCAGTAGACAGGGAGAGATGGAAGATTAGTAAAAGGGAAGACACACTAGGGAGAGTAATCAGTGGAACATAAAGAATTAAATAAGATCATTTGTGCATGCAGAGGGTTTACTTTGACCAATGGATGGTAATGGCAGAAGGCATTTGAGTGATATGAGATGAGGAAGTGAAGATGAGAGGTGGCTCTTAGTGAATGGTCTTAATTTTTTCCAGTGAAATATGAGATGTTTCTTTTTTCAGGGGTAGGGATGTTCATGGAATTTTTATTGAAAAATACCATAATGTAAGAATGCAAAAAGCCAACATAAAAAGGAAATCATAACAATGCACTTTGAAACATTTTCATTTTTTTATTAAATTAGTTTCTTTTTAGTTTTCAACGTTCACTTCCACAAGATTTTGAGTTCCAAATTTTCTCCCCATTTCTCTACTCTGCCCACCCCAAGACATCGTGCATTCCAATTACCCCTTCCCCCAATCTGGCCTCCCTTCTATCACACCTCTCCTTTCTCTCATCCTCTTCCTCTCTATTTTCTTGTATGGCAAGATAGATTTCTATACCCCATTGCCTGTATATCTTATTTCCCAGTTGTATGTGAAAACAATTTTTAACATTCATTTTTAAAACTTTGAGTTCCAACTTCTCTCCCTTCTTCCCTCCCCACTATCCCCACTGAGAAGGTAAACAATTCAATATAGGCTATATATGTATGGTTTTGCAAAAGCTTTCCGTAAAAGTCCTGTTGTAGAAGACTAACTAAATTTCCCTCCATTCTATCCTGCCCCTCATTTACTTGATTCTCTCTTTTCACCCTATCCCTCCTCAAAAGTATTCACTTCTAATTAATTACCCCCTCCTCCCATTTACCCTTCCTTCTATCATCCCCATCTCCCCCACTTTCCTGTAGTGCAAGACAGAGTTTCATAGCAAAATGAGTGTGCATGTTATTCCCTCCTTAAGCCAAGTGTGATGAGAGTAAGCTTCACTTTCTCTTTGTCACTTCCCCTCTCTTCTCTTCCATTGAAAAAGCTTTATCTTGCCTATTTTATGTGAGAGATAATTTGTCCCATTCTATTTTTCCCTTTCTCCTCCGAATATATTCCTCTCTCACCTCTTAATTTACTTTTTTTTAGATATCATCCCTTCCTATTCAACTCACCCTGTGCCCTCTGTCTATAGGTGTATAATCCCTCCAACTACCTGAATACTGAGAAAGGTCTCAAGAGTTACAAATATTATCTTTCCATGTGGGAATGTAGATAGTTAACTTTAGTAAGTCCCTTATGATTTCTCTTTCCTGTTTACCTTTTCATGCTTCTCTTGATTCTTGTGTTTGAAAGTCAAATTTTCTATTCAGTTCTGGTCTTTTCATCAAGAATGCTTGAAAATCCTCTATTTCATTGAATGACCATTTTTTCCCCTGACATATTATATTCAGCTTTGCTGTGTAAAACTCTTGGTTTTAATCCTAGTTCCTTTAACTTCTGGAATATCATATTCCATGCCCTTTGATTCCTTAATGTAGAAGCCACCAGATCATGTGTCATCCTCATTGTATTTCTACAATACTCGAATTGTGTCTTTCTAGCTATTTGCAATATGTTCTCCTTGACCTGGAAACTCTGGAATTTGACTACAATATTCCTAGGAGTTTCTCTGATCAGATCTCTTTCAGGAGGTGATCGGTGGATTCTTTCAATATCTGTTTTGTCCTCTGGTTCTAGAATATCAGGGCAGTTTTCCTTGATAATTTCATGAAAGATGATGTCTAGGCTCTCTTTTTGATCATGGCTTTCAGGAAGTCCCATAACAGTTAATTTATCTCTCCTGGATCTATTTTCTAGGTCAGTTGTTTTTCCAATGAGATATTTCATATTGTCTGCTATGTTTTCATTCCTTTGATTTTGTTTTATAATTTCTTGATTTTTCATAAAGTCATTAGCTTCTGTTTCATTCTAATCTTAAAGGAATTGTTTCCTTCAGTGAGTTTTTGGACCTGTTTTTGCATCTGTCCAATTTTGCTTTTTAGGGCATCCTTCTCCTTATTGTCTTTTTGAATCTCTTTCTCCATTTGCGTTAGTCTATTTTTTACCATATTATTTTCTTCAACATTTTTGGGTCCCCTTTAGCAAGCAATTGACTCATTTTTTCATGATTTTCTTGTGTCACTCTCATTTCTCCTATGATTTTTTTTCTCTTCTCTTACTTGAGTTTCAAAATCCTTTTTGTGCTCTTCCATGGTCTGAGACCAATTCATATTTTTCTTGGAGGTTTTGGATGTAGGAACTTTGACTTTATTGTCTTCTGTTTGTATATTTTGGTCTTTCTTGTCACCGAAGTAAGATTCTATAATCTGATTCTTTTTCTAGTTTTTGTCCATTTCCCCAGTCATTTACTTGACTTTTGAGCTCTTTGTCAAGGTAGTTCTCTGCTCCCAGTGGGGATGCGGAGTTTGTACTGTCAACTGCTCAATCTTCCCACAATCTGTGGGCCTAGAGCTCCAGAAACAGATACTGCTTCTGCCCCTGCTGTGACTGCTGTGGGATCCTCCACACCCTCTGCCACCCTGGTCCTGGGGCCAGACCACTCTAATCCCTCACACAAGTCCAATAGGTTTTTCCTATTATCCTTTCAATTTGTCTTTGGTGTTTTGGAATTGTGAAGTCTTGAGGCTGCCACATATTCCAGAAATTCAGTCTCTCCAAGGCCTGCTCAGTTCCTGTCTGTGCTGGCAGGGCCCTAACTCAATTGTGCTCTCCTCCCAGCACAGTGTGACAGATGCTGCCCTTCGATGTTTCAGGCTCCCTTGGGCTAGAGATTTGCTTCACTCTATCATTCTGTGGGTTCTGCAGCTCCATAATTTTTTTAGAGTCATTTTTTACAGGTATTTGGTGAGGCTTTGGAGGAGAACTCTAGCAAATCTCTGCTTTTACTCTACCATCTTCCATTATTTTTTCTTATGCAAGATTATGCATTGTCTAATGATACGTTGCTGGACAAGGAAATGGCAAAACATTCCAGTATCATTTTTTAAGATTTAAATTTATTTATTTCTTGTTTTTCATTTATTTTTAGTTTTTTAGTTTTAGTATTTTTAGTTTTCAACATTCATTTCTACAAGATTTTGAGTTCCAAATTTTCTCTCCATCTTTCCCCTCCCCCCCGAGATGGTATGTATCCACCCCTTCCCCCTGTCTGTCCTCCTTTTTGTTATCCCCCCTCTTATCCCCTTCCCCTTTAATTTCTTGAAGTAAAAGGTAGATTTCTATACCACATTAGCTGTATATCTTATTTCCAAGTTCCATGTAAAAAAAATTAACATTCGTTTTTAAAACTTTGAATTCCAGATTTTCTCCCGTCATTCCTCCCCACCCATCCCTACTGAGAAGGCAAGCAATTCAATATAAGTTATACATGTATAGTTATGCAAAACACCTCCATAATAGTCATGTTGTGAAAGACTAGCTACATTTCCCTCTATCTTATCCCACCCCCTCATTATTCTGTTTTCTCCTTTGACCCTGTTTTTCTGAAGAGTTTGATTCTGACTACCCCTCCTTCCCATCTGTACTCTCTTCTATCCTCCTCTACCCCTTTTATCCCCTTCCCACCTATTTTCTTATAGGGTAAGATACCCGATTAAGAGTGTATGTTACTCCCTCCTTAAGCCAAATCTGATAAAAGCAAGGTTTACTCATTCTTTCTCACCTCCTCCCTCTTCCCCTCCATTGTAAAGCTTCATTCAAGTATCTTTGCCAAATGGGGTCACAAAGAATCAGATGTGACTGGAAAATGACTGAATAATAATAATGTTGTGATTTATTTTATTTTATTATTTATGTATGTGTGTATCCCATCATCTCATGAAGCTGTATATGCACAAAGTGTCTAAACCAATGGGGTCAAACTCAAATAGAAACTGGGGTAACTACACCAAGCATAAAGATCCTTGCAGGCTACATATTGATTTAGAAAATCACATATATTTGTACATTTATTTTTATGAATATATCAGCCCTTTAAAATCAGATAAGAACTATATTTTATTCTTGTTCTTGGTCTCTTGCAGGTCATGTGCTTTACACCTCTGGCCTAAACTGTGATGGTGCAGTGAGAAACAATGCTAGACTTCGAGTCAGGAAGATCAAATCCATCCTTGTAAATTTATTAATTGTTTTTAGATTTAGATATTTCATTTTTTCCAATCCATGTAGAAGAAATTTTTTAACATTTTTTTTTTTAAAATTTGATTTCCAAATTCTTTCCCTCCTTCACCTCCCCCTTCATTGAGAAGGTGAACATTTTGATATTGGTTACTCATGTGCAGTCATGCAAAATATATTTCCATATTGGTCATTTGTCACAAAAAAAGCCAAGAAAATTAAGAAAAAGTATGCTTCCATCTACATTCAGACTCCATTATTTTTTCTGGTTGTGGATAATATTTTTCACTATAAATCCTTTGGAAATGAGGTGAGTCTCTAGTTCAGGGTGCAAGGAAAGAAGAAGCTTTGGGAAGTTTGAGGAGAGATAAAAAGGTTTGGAAAACCACTGTTGTGAGTGATTGACTAGGGGGATGTAATAGGAATGACATACCACAGTGAAGGCCAAGTTGAGATTGCTGTTGATCAGTTGTTTTCAGTTGTGTCTGAATTTTTGTGATCCCATTTAGGGTTTTGTTGACAAAAATATTGGAATTGTTTGCTGTTTCTTTCTCCAGCTCATTTTACAGATGAGGAAACTGAGGAAAATGGGGTTAAATGACTTGCCCAGAGTCACACAGCTAGTAAATGTCTGAGGCCAGATTTGAACTCAGGAAGATAAGTCTCCCTGACTCCAGGTCTGACACTTTATCTATTGAGCCACCTAGTTGCCCAAGCTGACATTATGTAATCTAAATTTAATTTAATCCAAGTGGTTAAGATTAGGAAATGAAAACAGAAATGTAATTAGAGACTAGGTTAGACTTACTTCACTGGTACTTAATTTTTTTAATGGTCATGGGGTGAGAGTGAAACTTTTTCATGTAAAAAGCTTTGAAAAGTCAAGATATAATAATAGCTCAGATTTATTACTACTATTAATCAGGAGAATGAAATAAACCTATATGTGTGAATATGATATAGGTATATGTAATACCCACATGTGTGCATGTGGTGAATCACTCCCACCAAGACCATAGGTGAAAAGTAAGAGGAAAACTATTCTTTTACACAGGCATCAACAAGCATTTATTAAACACCCACAGTAGGGTACTGTGCTATGGACTGGGATAGAAAGGAAGTTAAGAGAAAACTAACAACAACAAAACCAAACCTTGGTCCCTGTCATCAAGGAGCTAATATCCTAATGGGAGCTATGTATGAATGTATGAATAAGAAATATCCAGTATGAATGGATAATAATTCCATAGAGAAGTCATTCACAATGGTGGGTGGGGCAGAGACTAGGAAAGACTTCCTGGAAAATAGTGGGATTTGAACAGAGACTTAGAGAAACACCAAATTACAAAGCATATAAATTCACAAAGGACAAGTTAACTGAATTACAAAATGATGTAGAAGTAGATGGTAGCACAATAATTACAGGACACTTTAATATTCCTCTCTCAGAGCTAGAAAGTTAAAAGGAAAATACAGAACTGACAAAACTGTCAGAAAAAGTAGATCTGAGAGACTTATGACATCTCTTAGAAGGAAACCTTCTCAATAACACATAGCCCCTTTACAAGAATTGGACATGTGCTAGGGTACAGAGAAATTATCAATAAATATGAAAAAGTAGAAATGCTAGACATATCCTTTGCAGATAATAAATAACAATAACACCAGTCATACTTATATAGTGCTTTAAGGTTTGAAAAATATCCTTATTTAATAAAGAGTGATACAGCAAACAAATTAGGAGAGCAAGGAATAGTTTACATGTCAGAGGTATGGAGAAGGGAAGAATTTATAACCAAATGAGAAAGAAAACATTACAAGATGTAAAATGGATCATTTTGATTATATTAAATTTATAAGATTTTGCACAAACAAAACCAATGGAACCAACATTAGAAGGAAAGCAGAAAGCTGGGAAACAATTTTTATAGGAAATGTCCCTGATAAAGACCTCATTTTTCAAATATGTAGAGAATTGAGACAAATTTACATCTCCCAATTAATAAATGACCAAAGGGCATACACAGGCAGTTTTCAGATGAAGAAATCAAAGTTTCCATAGTTATGTGAAAAAGTGCTCTAAGTTGTTATTGATTAAAGAAATGCCAATTAAAACAACTCTGCAGGACCACCTCACACCTATCAGATCAGCTAATGTGGCAGAAAAGGAAAATGATAAATGTGAGAAAGGATGTGGGATAGTTGGGACGCTATTGCATTGTGGGTGGAACTGATCCAACTGAACTGTTAACTGATCCAACCATTCTGGAGAGCCTCAAGGACTATAAATATGTACATACCCTCTGACCTAGTAATACCACTTCTAAGTCTGTATGTCAAGGAGATTTTTTTTTTCGAAAGGGAAAAGGTTCTATCTATCTATCTATCTATCTATCTATCTATCTATCTATCTATCTATCTATCTATTTACATATATATATATACACACAGACGTGTATGTATAGCAGCTCTTTTCATGGTGGCAAAAAATTAGAAATTGAGGGGACACCTGTTAAATGGGGAATAGCTGAACAAGTTGTGATGGAATACTTTTGTGCTGTAGGAAATGATAATCAGAATCCTTTCATAAAAACCTGGAAAGACTTATATGATTTGATGCTGAGTGAAGTGAGCAGAACCAGGAGAGCATTATACACAGTTAACAATAATATTGTATGATGATTAACTGTGAATGATAACTATTCTCAGTAATCAATAATCCAAGACAGTTCTGAAGGACTGATAATAAAAAATATTATCCACAACTAGAGAAAGAACTGATGGAGTCCGAATTCAGATAAAAGCTTTCACTTTATTTTTGTGTGTATGTGGGTTTTTTTGGGGGGGTCTGTTTTCTTTCACAACACAACTAATATAAAATTGTTTACCATCTCAGAAAAGGGGAACAAGGTGGGGGAGGGCAGAAGAAAATTTGGAGCTAAAGATAAAAAAAAAAGAATGGTAAAATTATCTTTACATGCAATAGTGAAAAAAATAAAATATTGTTTAAAAAAAACTAACATTAAGGAGCCAAAAAGAAGTCCCCAAACATTGTCTTACTTTACCCTCTCAACAACCCTGGAAAGTAGTACTATTTTTATCCACATTTTACTGAATAACTGAGGCAAAAATGAAGTTAAGAAACTTACCCAGGGTCACCAAGTTAGTATGAATCTGAGGCAGGATCTGAACTTAGGTCTTTCCTGACTCCAATTTCAGAACTCTATCCATTGTACTGACTTGTTGGACCTATGATTTAGTTGGTATGGGGAAACCTCAGATGAGGAAACGCTCCTTACCAATATAGGTTGGCACCTTCTATTCAAATTAAAGAGAGTTGTCTAGAGCACTCAGACACTGTGACTTACCAACTGTCACACAGTCAGTGGGTGCTAGATGTAGGACCTGAACTCATGTCTTCCTTTCTCTGAGGTCAGTTCTCCATCCCCTATGCCATGCAACTCATAGCACATAAAAAATATTAATTAACACAGGTATACAAGTAAAAGATAAAGAACTAAATGAAGAATAAATAATGGAGTTGGATCAATGGTCTTGAGATTCATTTACCTCTATCATTCTATAATTTCAAATAATGAGTGGACTAAAGAACAAATCATATAAAAATTAATAACCATATATAAGAGAATGTTAATGATATGACAGCATCCACAAACATCTGAGATGAAGCTAAAACAGTCCCCAGAAGGAAAATTGTGTCTCTGAAACGATGTATGAGGAAAACAGAAAAAAAGTGGATTAATGACCTATGTTCAGTTTTTAAAATGAGGAAATTAACAGTATTTAACTCAGGCTTTCCATTACATTGAAGCAATCTGCACACTTGAAAAGCTGTGGAAACAGTCAACGTTGGAAAGGACACAAGAAGACAGGTACATTAATATACTATTGCGAGAGCTTTGAATTGTTCCAAGCATTTTAGAGTGTTGAACTAAGCTTGGACATTATAATTAGGCAGTTCAGTTTAGCAGATCCTACCAAGCTGGAAATGCTTCATGCAGTACTGAATGGAGATGGAGAAAATCATGAGACCTTGCTGATTGGGCCTATTACAAATTTATGTTATCTAGGATCAATTAAGCCTTCACTGAAGAAGGCAAACACAATTTCTCCCTGATTGATTATCTGTACTCTTCACAGCAGCTATTCCACACTCCACCTCTTCTCCCATCTCCTTCCATGGCACGTTTCCTGTAACCAAGTCAGCCAAATACCTCACCTTATACTTTACCAAAAATAAAAAAGAAAGAAAAAATGAAGCCTTTCACTGGGAACTCTCACATATCTTCCTTTTCTTTTTTCTCTTCCATCTCATAACATTTAGATATACTCCCCTACCATTTCCCCTTTACACTTGTCTCACATAAAAGGTATCCCTACTTCTTGCCAGCACCAGTCCTTCTATGCACACCCTACATTCCCTCCCCTCCCAAACTTCTCTGATAGATTGCATCTATTTAATATCTGTCCATATACATACGTGTTATCTACCTTGTTTAGGCTATAAGCTTCATGAAAGCAGGGATTGTTTTACTATCTTTGTGTTCCTAGTTCTTTCCATAGTGCATAACACATAATAACTGTTTAACAAATACTTATTGGTCAATTGACTGATTCTCAAAGGAGATATTCTGGGCCAGGTTCAGTGATCTGCCACAGGGAGGATTCAGAGCTAAAGTATAATATGGTTTATTAAAGGATACAAGTAAAAGAAGAGGAAGCTGGAAGATCATCCATCTTGCTGGTTCATGTCACATCTAAAGAAGCATGGCAAATAGGACGAAGTGATATGCCTTACCTCTGGGTGCCTGCTCCCCTGCCCCCTTCCTCCATGACCCTGTGAATTCTGATGTGGATGATGGTGGTTGGAAGCTGAGGAGCGACCCCTACCCTCCAGCTAAGAACTGATGGAGCATCTTGGACAGATTGCAGAGGAGCCAGAGGGGACTTTGCTTCCTGTCTCCATCTTGCCTGTTAAAGGGTGATTGACTCAAAACTCATCTCTGCTTTAAACTGGTCCAAAATTTCTTCCTCGTTCCTTTCTCTAGGGGAAGGAGTCAATTGTGTTTCTCATCAAAAAGATGTGCTTTTTTGCAAATGATTTGTTTCTCAATTGCTTACCTTTATTGTTATCACCTGTGAATGCATTCCTGAGTACCACTTTCCACCTAAATGCCTACTATTCTATTTCTACTCCCCCATCCCCCAAAATATTATTAGAAGTAAATAGGGTTATAAAAATAGATGGACCTGTAAAAAGAATGATCTGTCTGCAAAATTTTAATGGACTATTCACATGAATTCATGTTACCTCTATCTCTACTATCATAAATCAATTAAATCGGTGTTCTTTCTACCGTTCTACCTATTTCCCATTTTGCAAGACTAAGCAAATGTATTCAGTGTTCATGCACAAATATGTACATCAAAACAAATCATCAAATAATTATTGAATGCTTATAATTCACAAGACTCTAGTAATATATGTAACAAATAAATAGATTTTTTTTCACATTTATTATTAGTAGGTGCCTCAAAACCTCTTCATCATATGTGTATATTAAGGGGTCATAAATATGGCTAAGCAAGGAGAAGAAAGAATACTTTTGCTTCCAGGACTTAGACTGAGGCTCCCTTTTTCCAGACCACTTATCTTTTTCTGGACCACATGAAAGACTGGAAGAAGCTTAAGATTCAAAACTAAGGCTATTGTTGTGTTCGTCATTTGTTGCCTAAGAAAACCATGCCATCAGAGAAATGATGGGTACCTTAACTGGGGCATCTTAAACCCAAGAACTGTTTGGTAGTATTTGTCAAATAACTATAGAGGACAGCCTAAAGTTAGAGGCATATGGAATAGTCACCTTGGGTTAGAGTTCACCTTCCAGTGGAGGTCCTATATCTGGCAACCAGGAAGGGTGATTCAAATAAAAATTTACTCCCGAGGGCTTTAACTCCCTGGGAAGAACTTGAGCTCTTGATACTGCTTGGCTAGATAGGGAGAAACTTTTTGCTGATTCAAATGAATGATTTCTGCCTTCTTTAAAAGAGTCATAGCAAGAAAAGGTTAACAATCTATAAGCTAAAAGTATTGTAGAGCCTTTTCCTTCCTTGAGGAAGACATAGCCAAATATTTCAGCTGAATCAACCTGGAGGTAAGAAATGCTAAGTGAAAACAAGTACAATACCAAATAGCATTGAGCCAAGCAGTATCTGGTAGAGCTGTGAGAGCAACCGTGAGCCTGTCTGAGAAATGTCTAGCGTACAAGTGCGGCATGATGATGTCACTACAAGATATCAGTAACCCTTCATTGTTAAAAGGAAAGCCATGTCTATGTATTCATGCTGGCCATGTTTGTTTCTTGTAAATATGCTCTTTCTCATTCTTTACATGTATCTATCCTTTCCTCTAATATATATTATATACATGCAGGCAAATGTGTCCCACGTTTATAGGGGGAAATGTTTCATGGCTATTTTTCTTACTCTACCATTTTGTTAAATGTTTTTGCTTTGAAGTAATTATGTCCTCTAGCCGATCACTAAAAATATATATCATAGATGAGAGCTAAGAAGAAATATTTTGGGGATGTGAACCCATAAAATTCTTTGTATTTGGAATAGTCATTGCTGGGGGTCTTGCCTTTCAAATTGGAGAAGACTCCAGGTATTACACTATAAACATACTTTTAGATGTTGTTTAAAGCTTTTCATATTAGTCTGTACTCATTTGCACAGTTGCAATAACCAGCAGATACACTTTATTTCTGGGAGGGAGAGGGAAAGATTTTATGATTGCTATTTTTTTAAACCATGTATCTGTCCTTAGAATGAAGTGCCCATTTCACATAGAAATTGTTATACTGCCTAAATATTATGAATTCATCTTTAGAAAAACCAATTTAATTAAGAATAAAGGTCAATTAGAATTCCCAATAGAATTTCACAGAGAAAAGAATATGAGACTAGGAGTCAGAAGAACTGGGTTTTAGTTGTAGCTCTGATCCTTAACTGCGTGACCTTGAACAAATCACTTAACTTTTATAGGTCTTGTTCCTTATCTTAGGGATAATATTTGTGCACCCTGGGTCATCTTCAGTCATCTTGATGAATATCTGGTCATTGGATTCAGATGGCTCTGGAGAAGAAGTGAGGCTGGTGACCTGCACAGCCCTCACTCACTCAAAACAAAGTCAAGTGCAAGTCATGTCATCATTTCTCTGATGGCATGGTCTTCTTTGGCAACGAAGGATGAACACAAGGGATAATATCTATGTATCTCAGGAGGCTGTTACAAGCATTAAAGGAAGTAATATACAGGAATCATGCTGTAAACTACAAAATCCTAAAATGTAAAGTCACTGTTCCATATATCTTTTAAGATACAGAAAAAATAGAACCCAATTCCCATTTTTCTCTTCATATTCTTCCTCTTTTAATGTTATATTTCTCCTTGAGGTTGATGGGAAGAGCAAAGTGCTGAAAGAGATTCATTGGTTTTTTTTCCATTAAAATCTCCCATGATTTAAAAATCTGTCCTCAAATTAGAAAACTGTAAAGATCTTATGAAATAGGAAATCTAAAATGCATCTTAGAACCAGGAGAAATAGAATTCTGTGTTTGTGTGTGTATGTGTGTGTAAATTAGTGAAATTTCTTCTTTTTTTATTTCATGGCTCAAAAGTATGCAAATGTGGCAAGAGACTTGTCATAACACTAACACCTACTCCTGTCACTGTGGCAAGGACTGAATCAAAGTTGTTGCACATAGATGTGCACATTTCATAAAGAGACACTTAAAATAATAAATTAGAACACTTAGAAAGCTGGATATTAGGCCTTAGTTTTATTAATAAAATATTAGTAGAGTAAATAATTTATATTAAATTATGGCTAAGTACTTGTCTTGAGAAATAATATAACATTCCCTATTCCCAAAGGGCTTTTTATCTGAAACTTTCCAGGCGCTTAGATAAAATCACAAAAATACTCTCATCTGGGGACATTAGGTAAAACTATCTTCTCCACTTTGAGGATGAAAATACCGAGATGAGAGGGGAAAGGTGATATCTAACATCTAAAGTCTCATGGTGGCAAACCAACCAATAAACATTAAGAAAAATTTACCTTCTAATCATTATTACATTTTCAACTTCAGTCCATTAAATGTTCTGGAAAAATGAATTATCTAAAAATCCTACAAGTACCTGTCTTGTGCCATAGTGGTGAACTCCATGTCAGAGAATATCAACCCTGGATCAAGAGAAAGAATCAGTTCCTATCTAACTGTATTGTCTGCTTCCAGAAATTAATACAGTTTTCTCAGCCACTCACTATTTCATGTAAAGTATCATTCAAAGCCCAAAGGAGAAAAATTAGTTTCAGCACAAATTCTGAATTTTGGTTCTGAGTCAAGAATGTTCTTCTCATGCATTGTCTTTTCAATCCACAATATACCCATCACACTCAACAAAACCATTAATTGAGATAGAGCTATATGGAACCACTGGGAGAGGAAGTACCTTCATTCCCTACCTTGATGGCGATGGATATCTCTCTTTCTTTCTGTCTCTGTCTCTCTGTCTTGGTTTGTCTTTGTCTCTGTCTCTGTCTGTGTCTTTCTCTCTCTGTCTCTCTGTCTGTCTGTCTCTCCCCCCTCTCTCCCCATCAGGCCTAAATTACAGACAACTGTTACATTCCATATTAGAAAGATTTAAAGGCTATCATAAGCTTCAAAGTAAGGTGTAGAACATGTGAGGAAACATGAAGAAGTTAAATAGTTAATGTCATCATGTCATAATATGGGAAATACAAAAGAGAAAGGAAAGTGATTCCAAACAACAGAAGCAGGGAGGAAAAGAAAACAAAGAATGAATCGAGAAAGGTAAGCAGAAGCATGAACCAAAGAGCTTACATTTAATAGAATTTGTGTTTGCAGAGAACTTTGTAATATTTGATCCACACAACTACCCTGTGAGGCAGGTAGTATAAATATAAGTATATCCCTTTTACAGATGACATAACTGGTGAATAGAAAAGTTAAGTGATTTTCCCAGTGTTTTATAGATAATAATTTGTAGAGTATCAAGCTTAGGCCTTCTGATCACAACTCTAGTGTTCACTATGTGAACTTTAAAAAAATGATAACTGCATTTCAATATCAATGGTATTCTTTGTAATCCTATATATTTTATTGTATGCATTAAAAGCATTTTCAACCTATAAAAAATAGCTCTAAACAAATTCTGGAGCTGCAGAATCCACAGAATGATGGAATGAAGCAAATCACCAGCCCAAGGCAACCTGGAAGGTCTCAGGGAAGTGCTTATTGCCCCACACTGAGGGCAGGGCACAGTCCAGTGTGGGCTGTGCAGGCACAGACTATATCTGAGCAGGCCTTGGGGAGACTGAATCTCTCACACATGTGACAGGACTGCAAAACACTGAGGACAAATTGGAAGGTCAGTGGAAAAAGCTTGTGGGACCAGTGTGGGAGAGTGGAGTGGTCTGGCCCCAGCCTCAGGATGGCAGAGGGTGTAGGGGACAGAGGAACCCAAGGCAGACACAGCAGCAGCAAGGGCAGCAGCAGCCAATATTTCTGGAGCTCTATGGCCACAGATTAGGGGGAAATCCAAGGGCTGACAGTACACCCCCCTAAACCCACCAAAAGCAGAGATCTACCTTGACAAAGAGCTCAAAAGTCAAATAAATGGCTGAGGAAATGAGCAGAAACCAAAAAAGGAAACAGACTATAGAATCTTACTTTCATGACAAGGAAGACAAAAACAAGCAAACAGAAGGCAACAAAGTCAAAGCTGCTCCATCCAAAGCCTCCAAGAAAACTATGAATTGGTCTCAGATCATGGAAGAGCTCAAAAAAGATTTTGGAAACCAAGTAAGAGAAGTAGAGAAAAATTGGGAAGAGATATGAGAGTGATGCAAGAAAATCATGAAAAATGCGTCAACTGCTTGTTAGAGACCCCAAAAAATGCTGAAGAAAACAACACTTTAAAAAATAGGCTAACCCAAATAGCAAAAGAGATCCAAAAAGCCAATGAGGAGAAGAATGCCTTAAAAAACGGAATTGACCAGATGGAAAAAGAGATCCAAAAGCTTGCTGAAGAAAATAATTCCTTAAAACTTAGAATGGAGCAGATGAAAACTGACTTTATGAAAAATCAAGAAATTATAAAACAAAACCAAAGGAATGAAAAAATAGCAGACAATGTGAAATATCTCGTTGGAAAAACAACTGACCTGGAAAATAGATTCAGGAGAGACAATTGAACAATTATGGGACTATCTGAAAGCCATGATCAATAAAAGAGATCATCTTTTTTTCAAGATATCATCTTTCAAGAAAATATCAAGGAAAACTGCCCTGATATTGTAGAAATAGAGGGTTAAATAAATATTGAAAGAATCCATTGAACCTCCTGAAAGAGATCCCAAAGGGAAAACTCCTAGGAATATTGTAACCAAATTCCAGAAAATATTGCAAGCAGCCAGAAACAATTTGAGTATTGTGGAAACACAATCAGGATAACACAAGATCTAGCAGCTTCTACATTAAGGGATCACAGGGCTTAGAATATGATATTCCAGAAGTCAAAGGATCTAGGATTAAAACCAAGAATCATCTACCCAGCAAAACTGAGTGTAATACTTCAGGGGGAAAAATAATCATTCAATGAGATAGAGGACTTTCAAGCATTCTTGATGAAAAGACCAGAGCTAAATAGAAAATTTGACTTTCAAACACAAGAATCAAGAGAAACATGAGAAGGTAAACAGGAATGAAAAATCATAAGGGAATTACTAAAGTTGAACTGTTCACATTCTTACATGGAAAGATAATATTTGTAACACTTGAGACTTTTCTCAATATTTGTATGGTTGGAGGGATTATATACCTATAGACAGAGGGCACAGGATGAGTTGAGTAGGAAGGGATGATATCTAAAAAAATAAAATTAAGGGATGAGAGAGGAATATATTGGAAGGAGAAAGGGAGAAATGGAATAGGACAAATTATCTCTCATAAAAGAAGCAAGCAAAAGCTTTTTCAATGGAAAAGAAGGGAGGTGAGAGGGAAAAAATGAACCTTACTCTCATCACCTTTGACTTAAGGAGGGAATAACATGCACACTCAATTTGGCATGAAAATCTATCTTACACTACAGGAAAGTAGGGGAGAAGGGAATAAGTGGGGTGTGGGGGGATGATAGAAGGGAGGGCAAATGGAAGGAGGGGGTAATTAACAGTAAACACTTTTGGAGAGGGACAAGGTCAAAAGAGAGAATAGAATAAATGGGGGAGAGGGTGGAATGGAGGGAAATATAGTTAGTCTTATACATAACTATTATGGAAGTCTTTTGCTCAACTACACATGTATAACCTATGGTGAATTGCTTGCCTTCTCAGTGGGGATGAGTGGGGAAGGGGGAAGGGAGACAAGTTGGAACTCAAAGTTTTGAAAACAAATGTTAAAATTCTTTTTTCATGCAACTGGGAAAAAAGAAATACAGGTAATGGGTATAGAAATCTATCTTACCCTACAAGAAAAGAGAGAAGATGCGGAGAAGGGAAGGGAGGGGTGTGGTAGAAGAGAGAACAGCATGGTGTGTTGGGGTGGGGGAGGGGAGAGATGGGAAGAAAATTTGGAATTCAAAATCTTGTGAAAATGTATGTTGAAAACTAAAAATAAATAAATAGCAAAACACAACCAAAAAAACCCCATTATTACAAATTTCCTTATTATTACTGAGTTATTTTCAGTTGTGTTTGACTCTCCTTGACCCCTCTGTGATTGTTTTTTGACAAAGATTCTAGAGTGGTTTGCCATTTCCTTCTCTAGCTAATTTTACAGATGAGGAAACTGAGGCACACAGGGTTAAGTGACTTGCCCAGGATCACACAACTAATAAATGACTGAGGCCAGACTTGAACTCCAGAAGATGAGTCTTCCTGACTCCAGCCAGGCACTCTGTCCACTGTACCTCCTAGCTGCCCAATATATATTTTATTGTATGCATTTAAAAGCATTATTCTGAGGTGTCTATAGGCTTCACTAGACTACCAGACAGGTACATAACACTTAGAAAGATCAAGAACTTCTATTTTATTCTCTGATAAATGGAAAACGTTGAAGTCTTGCCTGAAATTGACTCATATACTTAAACCAAAAGTGTTGGGTTTTGTTGTCTTGAGGCTTACATATTTTTAATAAATTCAACAATTTGAGAAATATTATTTTAAATTTCTATGTCTATTAAATTTTGTTTTTTAAAATAAAACAAAATTGTAAAAAAATATTTTTTCATCGTGTTTTGAATGATGTTTCCAGATGTATGCCAAATTACAGGATGCAGGGACCCTAATGTTAGGACCATTCCTATAGGAAAGAGATGTTGAGGTACATCTAAGCCCTTATTCTCAGATGGTAACTTAAGATGTTTAGGGAAGAGGTATATTTAAGGTGGATATGTTTTCTTTTTAAGACACTAGTTCCCAGGTTCCATGGCCATTAACAATCCGCTAGTTCCCAGGCTCATGGGCTGTAAACAATCTCACCGAGCTTGCATATCATTATGAAACCAAGATAATGTAAACATTTGAGTTAAATTGTAAATAGCTTATTGTCCTTGCTCTGTGCTAAGTTTCTGCGTGTGCTTCTCTGGTCATATCTGAAGATGTGGAACGCACAAGCTGGAACGCTGTGCCTGCCCTGGTTGGCTGCCATCAAGGCTTGGGGGCAATGTGAAAGCTTTGCTTGCCTCCATTGACCCCCCTCGAGGATTAGGGGATGCTGAAGGAGTTGATGCGCCTATATAGGAGTTGGTATTCCTAGTTTTACTCTTACCAGGCCCTAAGAGAAGAGTAATTAGGGAGATGCTGTGGGAATTGGTGGTCATGTTATCAGCAACCTACTAGAGAAGAATAAAGAAATTAACATTTTATCATGTCTCTGTTGCTGCCCTTCTGCCTTTCCGGATCAAGACTGAACCTGCTACAGGCCAGAGACCCCAAACTATTGTGTTACAAGCGGTAATTGGATGATTGACTGACCACACCTCACTGAATAAATGTGCAATTTTGCTTAAGAGGCAGTGTTGTATAATGTATAGAAAAATGACTCCAAAGCCAGGAATATTTGGATTCAAGTCTCAGAGTCAAGATATGCCACCCATTTAAAATATTTGGAAAATTACTTAACCTTTCAGTTCTCTAGTCCAGCCTCTAATCCTAATGCCAATGAAAACTCACTTTATTCAGTTCAAGAAACATTTATTAAGTGCCTACTATGTATTGGACACAATGCTTTAGCATTGTGCTTACACTGGGGATAAGATTAATAAAAAAGAAAAACAGTCTCTCATGTCAAAGAGCTTACAAGTGGGAGACAACCCGCAAAAGAAGACAAGAAGGAGGTGTGGAGGGTTGGGAGGAAACCAGGGGATATCTTGCTTCATGGAGTTGAAACCAAACAGAGCAGCAGATGTGGAGTGAGCCTGAAAAGTCTAGTTTTTGTCCTCTATAAAGAATGGAATTGTGGGTGTTCATCTTTAGTTACCAAAGAAGACCATGCCATCAGAGAAATAATGACATGACTTACACTTGACTTTGTTTTGAGTGAGGGAGGGCTGTGCAGGTCACCAGCCTCACTTCTCCTCCAGAGCCATCTGAATCCAGTGACCAGATATTCATCAGGATGACTGGAGATGACCCAGGATGAGGCAGTTGGGGTTAAGTGACTTGCCCGAGGTCACAGAGCTAGTGAGTGTCAAATGTCTGAGGTGAGATTTGAACTCAGGCGACCTGAGTTCAAAGAACGGAATTAGGAGGAGTTTGGTACTCTACCCTTGAACCCTCCAATCAGAGAGGAGAGGAGGTTAAGGGAGGTGGTGTTGTTAAGGCTTAAATGAATAGAATTTAGATTAGATTAAAGATGAGATTAAAAGTGATGAGAGCGTCTTGTTCCAGGTAGACCAGAAGATGCAGCATGGAGATTTTATAATCATGTGATGAGATAGATATACACTGTATGGATAAAATACGGCAGAATAAACTGATGAATTTGAAATGCTCTAGGCTCCCACCATAGCAGGCTAAATAAGTTTAATTATCTAGTTTACCTCCAATCCACTAAATAATTGTACAAATCTCTGCTTCTTCTTCACTGCGCAGTCCTGAAGAAAGTATGATTTTAAAAAAATGAGCAAGATCTACTCACTCTAAGATTTTAGTCAAGTTCCTTAACTTCTCAGTGCTCTAGATACCTCTCGAAGACTCTAGGTTGCAGAAAAGGTGCCAACCTTCATGGACAAAGGGAGTTTCCGTACCTGTGATATTAGTGATATCACAAATTCTGTCCCTAAACCTCTACCTTTTTCTAAAGAAAAAGAAAAAAATTCCATATTGTTGATTGCTCCTTCCACCATTGGAGAGAAGATCCAAAATGGAAGAGTTGTTTCCATTTTGATTCTTAGTAGGGCTTAAAGAAAGGAAGTTGAAAAATCTGTTCAATACAAGGGCCTGCTATTTTGTATATAGTCAGGTCATTTATTTTTATTATCTTCCTTCTCACTGATGTCTTCTTTTCAGCACCCCCTGCAGACTGGTCACAGCCAATCTCATGCCAGAGTCATATCTAGGAATTCTGGTGCCTGAGACAAATTCAATTGGAGGGAGAGGCAGGGATATCTAAGATATAATCACTGCTGGGGCATGTAATACCAGCTAAATTTATATAGCACTTGAATGTTTCTAAAATACTTTACAAATATCATCTTATTTGGAAATAGAGATCATTGGAGTTGAGGATGTTGATAAACTAGAAGACCAAGGTGTTTGAAGGGGAGCAAAGGTTTCAGCTGGCAAAGAAGATTGTGAGCCAGATTCTGAATTTATTGGAGAGGAAGAAAGGTTAACTGTATGTTCCTAAATGACAGCAGCAATGATCCAGGCAGGATGGAGTGAGTTTTAAAGGAGGTGATGCAGTTGCTGAGTGATGGCAGTAGATAAAAAGTCTACAAAGTACAGTGGGGAGTGAGGACTGTGACCTGTTTCCTTCTGGCCCTGTATGTCATGGAGGTGTGAGAGAAGGAGCCATCAGCCTTGGAGAGGGGGGCCAAGGAATGTGGCATTCCCAAACAAAGATGGATTTCAGGGAGTATCAGAAAATAGAAAGAATCTGAGAGGAAAAGATCTGTAATCAAAAGATCATATTTGTCAATGGAAGGCACCCATCCTGTCATCTTATAGGTGAGAAAAACTGAAACCCAGTAGGGCTTAGGTGAGACATACTCAACTTGACAGTAGTAAGGGACAAAGCCAGCACCAAAACTTGGGCCAGTTAGTGTGAAATCAGTCTTTCTACTATACTACAATATAGGAAACTCCAGAGAGTATAGTGGATCCAGGAAGGTCAGAAGAGGATAATGACTCTACAGAGCCACAGGCTAAGTAGAGGGAGCTGTTTCTGTTGTTGTTGTTCAGTTGTTTCACTGCCTCTTTATGACCCCATTTGGGGTTTTCTTGGCAAAGATACTGGAGTGGTTTGCCATTTTCTTCTCCAGTTCATTTTACAGATAAGGAAACTGAGGCAAACAGGGTTAAGTGACTTGCCCAGGATCATATAGCTAGTAACTATCTGAGGCTAGATTTGAACTCAGGAAGATGAATCTTCCTGACTCCAGGTCTGGCACTCTATCCACTATGCCATGTATCACTGGTGATGCCATTTTGAGGATTGCTTTGCTGCTGATACTGAATTGATCCAATGTATCTTGCCTGGAAATGGTCCCTGCATGTGGTAACTCCTTGTGGCCAAGAGGCAGAGGAGGGGAGCTAGGAAGAAGTCTATTTTACCCTAGTGGGAAGGTAGCCTGCCTAAGGGATGCAGTGGAATGGGACTTTGGGGAGTGGTAGCATAGGGTCTGAACAAGGGTATGGACTGCTGGGGTGGAGGGAGGGAATGTGGTGGGAAACATGTCCTCTGAAGGGAGAAATCATGCCAGTACTGGCAACATTGAATTGTACCCACCTCCCCCCAGGATATTGAAATCTGGGGTACGGACTCATTTGCCCCATGCCAGCTCCTCCTTATGCATTCCAATCTCTATGCTTTGTCTGAAGTCCATTAGAGGTCTTGCCCTTTTATAGGGTACAAGTCAAGGAGATCTGTGTATAAGCAATAGAAAATCGCCTTCCCAATCCGCTCATCTGACTCATTGCTGTCCCTTTTTTGTCAGGCCTCGTGTTTTAGCTAGAAATGAAACGGGGGAGGGACAAACAAGCTACGAGGCTCCATGTTTTCCAAATTGCTAGAAGGCAATGGAATGTAAGTTGATAATTATTATATTGCCAAGGTCAACTAAGTAGGCAGGCCCCTGGCAATACAGTTGTGACATTCTTAAGGGAAGTTTAAAGAACCAGATATACTAATAATTGAACAGCAGGGATATATCATAAGGTTCAGATTGTGAAGGGATATAATAATAGACCTTCACTGATATGGTTGCATTGTTAGGGCTGTTATTACATGGAATAGTTGTGACAGATACCACAGGCAGTTAGGTGGCAGAGTAGATAAAGCACTTGGAGTCAGGAAGATCCAAGTTCAAATCCTGTCTTAGAAGCTTACTAACTATGTGATGGAAGGCAAGTTACTTCACCTCTGTTTGCCTCAGTTTCCTCATCTATAAAATAAGGATAACAATAACACCTACCACCCAGAGTTGTGAGGATCAAATGAGATAACATGTAAAGTCACAAACTTTAAAGTACTAACTGTTAGCTATAAAAAAATAAGATTGAAAGGAGTAGAAAAAGCATTTATTAAACACCTACTGTGTATCAGATACTGTGCTGAGTGGTTTACAGAAAATATCTCACCTTGGAGGTAGGTGCCATTATTTTCTTCACTTCCCAGTTGAGAAAACTGAGGCAGACAGAGGTTAACTAACTTGCCTAGGATCACACTATTTGTAAGTGTCTGAGGCTGTATTGGATCTCAGGTCTTCCTGACTCCCAGCCTGATAATCTATCCCAGGGTGGGCCTGTTAGGTCCTCAAGTAGGGCCATTTGTCTGAATACAAACTTCACAGAACAAATCCCCTTAATAAAAGGACTTGTACTATAAAATTTAGCCTCCATCAAAGGGCTGCACCTAAGGGCCTAGAAGGTCACATGTGGCCTTAAGGCCAAAGGTTCCTCATCTCTGCTCTATTCATTGCACTGTCTGCCTATCAAGATAGCATATGTAAAGTGCTTTTCAAACCTTAAAGTGCTGAACAAATGCTCACTATTTTTATTGTCAAGCTATCAAGTCCTGGATGTGAAAAATCCAGCACTTTCCCTGCCATGGTCATCCTTACTTACAAGGCAGATAACAGGTTAAATAGTTGCATTTTTCAGCATTTTACTTCATGTGAAATTGTGGCAATGCTAACTGAATGGATAGTTTCAGAGCATGAACTCACTTTTTGGCAAGGTCAACAGCCCAGTGAGGCAGGTGCCCTGCAGGGCTTCCTCTTGTTTCAGAGCATGAACTCACTTCTTGGCAAGGTCAACAGCCCAAAGAGGCAGGTACCCTGTAGGGCTTCCTCTTGAGCATCTCAGCCAAGGTTCTCAGTCACAGCTAATGTGCTAAATGAGCAACTCAGTTCCTATTGCTCTTCTGTTTCTTTGCTATTTAGCCATAGGGATAGCATTGATTTTTGCTGCTGTCCTTGACTTTGTGTGGTGCTAAATCTTGTGCTTAAAGCAGCCCCCCTTTCTGTGAGAGCACTGAGCTCACCTGGTTTGTCATGTCTTCTGAAAGCTAAGACCCTCTGGGCAACCATTCCTCCCAGAAGGACCTGTCTGCTCCAAGTCACTGAACTGATCCTTTATGTCTCATTTTATTGGAGCCAACATTATACTGCAAGCACTTTAGGTCAGGAGCTTGGCATTCATTTTTTCTCTGAAATCCTGATATCCTGAAGATTCAATTTACTTTATAGTAGCCATTAGAGGTCTTTTATATAATCCTTCCAAATGACCTTGTACTTTCTGTGGCGTAGAACTTCCAAAGCAATATGAAATCTGATTTTTTTCCTTTTTTAAATGTAGAAGGTGAATGCTTGCAACACAATCTGAAAGGGCATTCTGCAGGCTATAAGGGTTATTTAATGAAGAGAAAGGGAGTGGAATAGAATACCAGATGAACTGGCAGCAACATTAAATAAACAAGGGAACTAGCTATTACTGTGTTAGTCTAGTCTAGACCAGAGATATTTCTGAGATGAACAGACAGCTTTGTTTAACATCATAAATCTTATTTCTTTAGACTCCACAATTACAGAGTCATGGCTGAGAAGTGAAGAGGTTTAAATACAGGATTACAGAAAGAGCAACATAAGAAATTTGCTTTGGAAAAGATTTATTATTGGACCCTGGAGAGAGAATGAAGCACTCTCATCTTGTTTACTTGCTGTAAGATGGTGTTAGACTTTAATGTTGAGTCAACAGAGGAGGTGGGCAGAGAACAGACAATAAATACTTCTCCAAATGGTTGTACACTTGATTTCTTTCCATTAATTATTGAATTTTCGTTTATTGGCTGTCATTATATTCTTTTGAAACTTATAATCAAGCAACCAATGTTTTTTTCTGAAAATTCTTTTGTTAATTCTTGCCTGGCTGAAGGGTTACTGTTTGAAATCTGTGTTCACCAAAGGAAGTTGTGGTATTGGAGAAGGGGGATTTCTGTTTGATAAGCCCTCTTTGGTAATGTATTCATTTCTAAGAATATAGTGTGTTTGTTGCTGCTTATATTTTAGTTTTTTATATTATTTGAATGTAATATTGAAAGAGGAAAAGATAAAGCTGTATGAAATCTGAAGAATTTGAATAAGGATATAATTGGGTTCAGAAAAATGCAAGCCTATTACATGCATTCATTTAAAAGAAAGGCAGCGCTTTGCTTCTTTGGTCAAGGTTCATAAACCATGTGATGAGAAAAGATGTGTCCAATGGAAAGCACCGGAGATGAAGATCCAGCTCGGGAACCAAAGATAAAGGCATAGATGGCATGCTTGTCAGATTTGCTGATGATGCAAAACTGAGAGGATTTGCTAACACATTGGGTGACAGTCAGGGTCCAAAGGAATCCACAGACTAAGAAAAATGTCGACAAGGGTTCTCCCGGGCATCTGTTCTTGACTCTGTTCTCTTTGATGGTTTATCATCGACTTTGATAAAAGCATGTTGATCAAATTTTCAGATGTCACAAAGTTGGGAGGGAAAGACTAACACACTGGATGACAGGATTCAAAAGCCTCTTGTCATATTAGAACATTGGACGAAATACAGCTGGATTAAAATGGATTAAAAAATCAGTTTCATAAGTACAAGATAGTTTGTCTGAAAAAGATCTTGGGATTTTTCTTGGCTTGAGATTTCTATATGAGTGAAGAAACTCCACATGACCGTCAAGAAAATGAATGTGAACTTAGTATGCATTAAAAGTTGTTTCATATCTTGCAACACAAAATATAATTCTCTTCTGTCCAAGAGGAGTAGGGAAGAGATATTCCCACTGTTCCTCCGTGCTGGTCACACTGCATTTAATTCTAAGCACCTTACTTTATGAAGGACATTTACCAACTAGAGAGAATCAAGAGCAAAACAACCAGGATTCTTATGGGTCTCAAAATTATGCCATTTAAGAATTAATTGAAGAAAAATAGGCTATTTAGCATGCAGAAGAGGGGATTTATGGAGGATACAATACTAGTGAACATTTACGTGATGCTTTAAGTTTGCAAAGCATTTCACAAATAGTGTCTCCTTTTATCATAACAACCTCGAAGGGAGTATTGCCCTCATTGTATATACAAAGAAACCAAGATAGACAGAAGTTAAAGGATTATCTGTATTGTAATTATCTGAAGCTGGATATAAACTCAGGTCTTCCTGACTCCAAGCTTGGTGCTCTATCTTCTACCTCTTATAGTTATCTTCAAGCACTGGAAGAACTGTCACGTGAAAGAAGGATGTGATTTTTTTTCTGCATGGCCTCAGAAGGTGTTACTGAAGCAAAGAGGCAGATTTAAGTTTAATATAAGGAAAAACTTTCTAATAATTAGAGATAGTTCAAAATGGAATGAGGTTCTTCAGGGACAAATGAAGGGACTGTGTTGCTTTAATCCCATTGTGGATGAGGCTAGAGGCAGGACCACTCAGAATCTGCAGTGGAGAACAATTAGAGTGAAGAGTTCTTAGTAGGAGACAGGGATCTTGGTCTGTCCAGCGTAGTCTACAGCAGTAATACTTAAATTGCTGAGAGGTTAGAAGCATTCTAGCCAATGGTATCCATTATTAGCATAGCTAGTTTGAAGTAAGCAGCAAGGAGAGATCAGAGAGATAGGTATGTCCAAGATCTAGAACTACAAATGAACAATGTGGCATCATATGGAAGGGGGATGGAGGAGGAACAGAAAATGATGTCTGTAGCCAGGAAAAAAATTCAACACACTAATCATTTAGACAAGTTTGATCTTATGTAAAAAGGAGTTATACAAAGAAAAAGTTGATTTGCTTAATCCAGTGATCATTCAGCTATCCTTTTGATAGCTTTTGATAGTTTTGGGCTATAGCTCCCAGGGTAGCCACACCTGCTGCTTCATCACTTGCCTGTCACTACAGGACTTTGAGGCATAATAGTAAAATGGTAGGGGTGCTGTCTTTTGATTTGTGTGTAAACTGGATTTAAGTGAGGCAGAGTTTCACAAAGTTGTCAACTTCACTCTCTCCTCCAGAGTCATCATACCAGTAGCAGGACAGAGTCAAGATGACTGTCAATGGCTCAGGATGCAGTGGATGACCTTGGTTTCTTTGGTGTCTAACCAAGCTGTAAGCACTCCACATAACCTGCTTTAGTTGCCTTCATGGCCGTTGAAGCAAATTGTTCTCATCTGCCCATTCCACCAGGGGAAGGCTTCATATGCTTGGGGTAGACACCCCCCTAACTCACCAAAGGGTTTGAGACCCCTTGGTTACCCCCAACCTGGTTTGGCCCATCTGCCATTGAGGTGTGGCTGCTGTGCATGCTGCAGCTTCTTGAAGCCACAGGTGAGAGCTGGGTGGAACAGGTGGACACCAAAGGTGGAAAGAGTGCTGAAAAAGGGTTGGCAGTCATCACACCAAAGGTACTGGTCTGCCCTGAATACACCCTAGGCTCCTTTCATGTGGCAAAACACCTGGTGCTGATTCTATTCCAGCTGAGATTTACAAGGTAGAGGGACCATTGCTCATACAAAAGTTGACTGAAATTTTTCAGGTTATAGGGCAAGAGGAGGTTATCCCCCAGGAGTTCAAGGATGCCTCCATTGTCCATCTCTATAAAGGTAAAGGGAATAGATTGCCCTGCGACAATCACAGGTGGGGTTCTCTCTCTTAGTCATTACTGGCAAAATTCTTGCTAAAGTCCTCCTTAATAGGCTGATCCTTCACCTGGAAGATTGTCATATACCTGAGAGCCAGTGTGGCTTCTGAACGGGCAAAGAACAGTCAATATGGAGTTTGCTGCCTGACAACTCCAGGAGAAATGCCAGGAGCAGAACAGAGGTCTATACACAAAGTTTGTAGATCTGACCAAGGCCTTTGACACTGTTGGTTGTGATGGCTTATGGAAAACTATGTCAAAATTTGGTTGTGTGGAGAAATTCATCAGTAATGTATGTCAATTTTATGATGGCATGTTTGCCTGGGTTTTTTCTGGATAGTAGACAATGCTCTCATACCTTCTCAGTCACCAACATAGTGAAACAGGACTGCGTGCTTGCTTCCATGCTTTTTAACATGATGTTTTCAGCCATTTTGTCACATGCTTTCAATGAGGAGGAACACAACATCAAGGTCATCTACTGTACAAATGGCAAGTTCTTCAATTTGAAAAGGCTTGGCTTGTAAGACAAGGCCAAAGTGGAGGGAGTGTTGGTGCATGATATTCTGTTTGCAGATGGTTGTGCACTCAATGCAGCCTCTGAAGCTGAGATGCAACAAAGTATGGATCAATTCTCTGCTGCTTGTGCTAATTCTGGCCTCACCAAGAAAACATAGGTGCTCCATCAGCCACTGCCACACCATTCATATGTGGAATCATCAATTACAACAAATGGAGAAGTTCACTTACCTTGGTATTGTACTTTCCAGGGACATACACAGTGACAATGAGGTTGACACATGTATTGCCAGAGCTAGCTCAGTGTTCGGGAGGCTCCAAAAAAAAGTTTAGGAGAGAAGAGTTATTAGACTGACTATCAAACTGAAGATCTACAGAGTTGTTGTGCTGACCTTATTGCTATATGCCTGTGAAACATGGACAGTCTACCAATGCCATGCCAGGAAACTGAATCACTTCCCTTTGAACTCTGTTAGGAAGATTCTGAAGATCACCTGGTAGCATAAAGTATCAGACACTGAAGTCCTTTCTGGAACTGCCAAGCATTCAAACTATGCTTCAGAGAGTGCAACTCTGATGGGCTAGCCATGTTGTTCCAATGCAAAATGTACACTTGCCAAAAACGACTATTTTATGGAGAACTCACATGGAGCAAGTGATCACATGATGGCCAGAAGAAGCGATACAAGGACACTCTCAAGGTCTTTCTCAAGAACTTTGGATTTGACTGTGCAACATGGAAGACACTGTCACAGGACTGCTCAGCGTGGTGGGACCACATCAGAAAAGGTGCTGTGCTCTATGAGCAAAGTAGAATTGAGACAGCCCAAAGGAAACGTAGAATGTGCAGATTTGGAGTAACCATCCCAAATGTTCACATGGACTATCTGTGCCCAACTTGTGGTAGAGCATTATGAGCTCGTATTAGTCACAGTTGGACATATTGAAACTTCACTTTATCATGGTGATGTCATTTTGGTCCTCTTCGAGAATGAAGGACAACAATCAACCATCCATTTTGGGCACAGTTAAGTTTTAACTGTGGACAGCTTCCAGACTCTTGCATATATCAAGAAAAAGTTGTATTTGTACCATAGAAGACAGATATGTCCCAGGCACCATGTTGCCTTGTACATTGTAGACCCATAGACTTGCTGTTGTGGGTTGTTGTTGTTGTTGTTGTGAGGACCTATCTAGCTGGGCAACCCAGTTCATTCTCTCCCTTCTGTCTCCCTCTCCCCTTCCTTTGGGGTTTACTGTCTAGATGTCCTTTCCTTCCTTCCTTCCTTCCTTCCTTCCTTCCTTCCTTCCTTCCTTCCTTCCTTCCTTCCTTCCTTCCTTCCTTCCTTCCTTCTTTCCTTCCTTCCTTGCCATTCCCAAAACCTTAAACCCAGTGTACTCTAAAGCCCATAAGTTGGACAACAATAGGTCTCTGCTCAAGCTCCACTTAATGACTGGCTTAGAGTGTTTATCAACAGAACAGTTTCTCTTTCCCTCCCAGTTTGATTTAGTTATTTTTTTCTTTTGCTCATTAAAAGGTCCATTCCCTGACTACTTCTTAAAAACAGCTGTTTACTCAATGGGCATTACTCCCTTGAAGTGAGTATGTCAAAAGGACTAGCCTAAAAAGACCAAGGTCTCCCATTACATCCTGCGTCATCTCCAGTCATCCTGATGAATAGCTGGTCATTGGATCCAGATGGCCCAGGAGGAGAAAGTGAGGCCAGTGACCCATGGGCAATGGATATTTGATGGATGAATAAAATGAATGAATGAATGAATGATTAAATTCTCAGGCCAGTTAGTAAAAACTCATAATGAGGAAGTATGTCAAGGTATGGGAAGCATAATGCTGTGCCCTACTAGCTACTCTAAATAACAAGGCCTCTTTTGGAACATTTACTTAGCATTCTTACTTGGGAGGAATAGATCACTCACTCCCTATTGCAGTTGGATCTGGATTCTCCCTTCCCTCACTTGCTCATGTGTTAGGCAGTGGGATTAAGGAGTCCGGGTCACCAATTTGTGGTGACACTAGTGGTCTGGGAGAGGGGCTTTAGCAAAATGGGGAACAGGAGAGTTTTGGGGTTTTTTGAGGGAGGGGTTGAGGTCCCCACCTATATAGAAGCTTCTCAATCCTGTTTGAATCCCCAGATTTTTTTCTTCAATTAGAGATTATTTCTTTCCTTTCTACTATTACTACCTATTGTTTCTGACCAGGGTTTCTCTTCTCCTTGACATATGACTGAACAGAATGCAATCTTACTTGTTCAGTGTTTCTGCTCCTGAAACAAGCACACAAGCATTTTTAGTGAGAGTAATGAAATGAAAACAGATAGGAAAAAAATTTCTTCCTCTGTAGCCTTTCCCAATTTTCCTTTCCTTTTAATTTTAAACAAATCATCTAAGGAGAAATAAATGTGTATAGGTATGAATAGTAGATTTTTGCATATACTAATCCCAGAGGTAAGATTCATCCTCATTTCAGAGAAAAAACAGACTCAGGGTTTTCCTGGTCATAAGTTTATGGATAAGAGGTCTGCAGAGCCAGAAGTATGATGAAGGGAAGAAGTCTTTATGGGGCAGGGGCAGAGGAGATTATTCTTTCTATGGGACATATTCTTCCCTCCAGCCTTCTCTCAGCCAGTCACTTTGATAGTCATCAAGCCTTTGTTAAGCACCTACTATATGTCAGGCACTGTGCTAAGCACTGGTGATGCAAAGAATGGTAAAAGATAGTCCCTACTCTTGAGGACCTCTCAGTCTAATGGGGAAAACAACACACAAACAACTATGTACAAACAAGATATATACAGGATAAATTGGACATAATCAACAGAGGGAAGGCACAAGTATTAAGAGGAATCAGGAGAGGTTTCTCATGAAATGTGGGATATTAGCTGATTGTGCTCTCGTTACCTCATGCTTGGAATATTGAAGTGGCATGTTTGTTGATATCCCTGCCTCATGTCTCTCCACTTCAGTTCACCCTCCACTTAGCTGTCAAATTAACTTCTCTAAAATATAGATCTGACTATTACCATCCCCTTATTCCATAACTCTAGTGATTCCCTATTACCTTTAGGATCAAATATAAAATCTTCTCATTTGAAACCCTTCATAAACTGGTCACCTCTTATTTTTCCTTATACCTTACTTTGCCCCATATACTGTGGTTCAATGACACTAGCCTCCTTACTGTTCCTCATACAAGACACTCAGCCTCCTACTACTGGTCACTAGATTTACCCAAACCCAAACCCACCACTTTTCCCTTGTCTAGAACTGGCCTTTCACCCCCTAGGGTTGCGTGGCCATCAATCCCCTTTCCTAGACTGGTCTTCCCACCAGGGTGAATTAGGGTGGATGTCTCCTTCCCCACCACCACATAGTCTGGGAACTGATTCTATTCAGTGTCCAGGATAAACTAAGGAGATCAAGTGGCGAAGGGAATGCTCTGGGTTCTTGGGTTACTCTTGCCTCTTTCCTCCCCTATCCATTGTAAACTGAGCATTAGCCCTCATCAGGTCTGCTCTTCTGCTCACTATATCTTATGCCCCACAGACCCTTCCTCTGTTGCATTACAGTTGAAAGACCTCTGGATTGAGAGTTAAAGAGCCTGAATTTGAACAGTGGGTAGCTAGGTGGTACAGTGGATAGAATGCTCAGCCTGGAGTAAGGAAGACTCATCTTCGCAAGTTCAAATCCGGCTTCAGACACGTACTAGCTGTATGACCCCGGACAAGTCACTTAACCCTGTTTGCCTTTGTTTCCTCATCTGTAAAGTAAACTATAGAAAGAAATGGTAAATCACTCCAGTATCTTTGCCAAGAAAACCACAAATGAGGTCAAAAAGATTTGGAAATGACTGAAAACATCCAAACACCACCACCATCACCAATTTGAAATGTGACTCTATCACTAACAAGTTGTTTAAACATAATCGAATAACTTTGCCTCTCTGGGCTTACTTTTCATCTGAAAAATGAGGCATCGAGAGTAGACGACCAGCTACAAATCTATTGTCTCTTGATCATGGCTCAGTTTCTCTCATATCCTTTCCACCTTTTGCTGCTTTGTGAAACCTAGTTTTTATTGGAAAACACCACATCTCTTGGCACTCTCCTTAACAGTAGATACTCTTCACATTCCTTGACTCAACTCAGAGTAAGGAGGAAAAGTTAGCTTCAATCTTTCATCAAGTCATCTTTATGCTTCAGTCTTTAATCAACAGTCATCTTTAAGCTTCTCACCTTGTCTAGATCCTTACTGCTGTCATCTATGGAATTCAGATAAGTTAAATACTTATCTCATTGTTCTCCACTCCAACGCTTGCATCAGTTCCTTGACTTCTTTGATCCTCATGACCTATGTTTCTAGTCTGCCTGAAATATTTACAGGAATGGTCATATCTTAGAAACCATTCTTACCATTACTGAATCTGTCTCAGGTGTCATAATATCTAGTTATGATTCTGGAGGTGGATAGATCTGGCTAGTGGTTTAGTATTTAGGACAGGGCTGAAGATGTAACCAATTACATCAGAGGGAGATCAGTCAGTAGTAGCTGTGGGTGGAAGGGAAGAGGACTGAGAGAAGAGTTATCACTGGAGTCTGCTTTTTACTTGTCTATTCCTCCTTGCCAATGCCAGTTTTTCCAACCTTGCTCTGGAAGTGCCCTGGAGTAACATTAGAAGTGAAAATGGAATGAAGGGGAATTCTGAGGCAAAAAGTGGTAGGGAGAGCAGGAGAAGTAGAGTGGAAAGAAAATACTGAGACAGAAGCAGGCAGGGAAGGGGAGTACTCTGTGGTCATTCTGAGGTGGCCATTGATATGTTAAGCATATTTGGCATTTTGTCGTAAGTAAACTATGTATTACTCATATCTAGAAAAACTTAACCTTCATTTAATAGGAAGTAGTCTGAATACATGAAACTTAGCTCATTTAGAAAGGTTGATTCATTTTGTGATATGGATATTGACCAAACACTATATAGTTAAGTTGTCATTAGCATGTCAGATGTCAGAAGTCAATACATAATCTCTTACTTGATTAATTTCAAGTCTTCACCAATAAGAAACTCCCACTGATTTCAGTGACACTCAATCACATATTACAATAATGATTTTCCCCTAAGTGACTAGAACGTGATCAAATATAACGTATTCCAGGCATACAGATATATCAGAGATACAAGCCCTGCTCATTCAAGTGATCATCTGCATTAATAAAGCCAGAGTTTGTGTAGGTCAGGTTGCAATTCTGGGTGATGTATCAAGATATGCTATGGTTAACAATTCCAGGGCAGCTGTTTTCAATAAATCAGACAATCATTTGGCTAGAAGGGATTTTTCCCACCTGATAAGAGGAAGGACTACATATCAGTGAGTATGATAGGTATTTGTTTAAAATTTTCGTGAAGATCTCCAGGAAAATTAAAAAGTTATTCTACTTAGTCCTTTGAATAGTATATGCAGATGGACCTTGAGGCATGCAATTGATTTAATCCTAAAATCTAGTGGGTAAATAACCTTATTCATTCATTTATGCATCTGTTTGTTCATTGATTTTTAAATCAAACCATATAATTATAATAGCTAAATTGAAAGCAACTTTAGTGGTTGTTTAGTCCAAAACCTACATGAGCACATTCCCCTAACAACTGGTCACCTATCCTACACTCAGATACCTCCAATGATTACTGTGAGAGGTAGCCACTGCCACTTTTGTGTATAATAATTGTTAGAAACTTTTATTTATATCAAGCCACATCTTCTTCACAATAACACCTGTTGCTTCTCCTTCTCCCTTCTGGAAGGAAGCAAAATCAATCTAATCCTGTTATCCATAGGACATCCTATTAAATGGCTAAGGGTAATTATCATGGTCCACCTGTCCAGGATAAACAACCAGTCTTTTGTTTGATGATTTTTAGGGTACCCTCTTGGTTCTTATCACTCTCTTTTGAACATTCTCTAGTTCAAAAATGTCTGTTAGCAGGGGACACAGGAGAGCTTGTAGTGGTTGTTCTAATTCAGGGGCAGATAGGAAGATAGGAATGGTCACAGTAAGGGGTTAAATAAGCCTATTTTATTCTAATCTATTCTCAAGAGGAGTTTGTTGATAATGCCAGCTCCAACTCCTACAGCTTCCCTAATCACTCTTTCTGCAGAGGTCAGCATGAATGTAATAGGAGCTACAATTCCCACAGGTCCCCAAAGCCTCAGTGGGGGCTGGTGGAGGCAAGCACACGTGCACATTCCCCTTTTGCATTCTTATTTCCCCCTTAGCCTTGATGGGGGTCGACCAAAGCATGCACAGCATTCCAGCTTGTGCATTCAAATTCCCCACTCACTGACCGGTCCTCACTTGATTTATAGGGTAATAAAAAAGGCAAATTGCCAGCAATAGCCTCACAAGTTTACATGGACTCATTCTTATATCTCACCGTGCAGTGGCAGTGGGTATTTACACCTTTAAGCACAATGTTTATGTTGTTTATCATTATGTAATGCTGTGCAAGCATAGTAGAGACGATTACAAGTCAGAAGTCTGGGAAATAGAGAGTATGATGGTCATGGATCCTGGAAATTAGTCTCTTAAAAAGAATAACAAAAATCCCCCTTACACACAAAGAAAATCCAGTTTACATACAACATCCTTCCTAAAATGTGATACCTAGAACTGAACGGGTATGGTCTGACCAGGGCAGAATATAGTCAGTCAATGAGCATTTATTAAGCACTTGTGTGCCAGGCTCTGTGATTAACACTGGAGTGGAGCTCCCATTTCCCTCATCTGGGAGGTGATATCTGCTAATGCTTCCTAAAAGGGCATTAACTTTTTTGGCTGCTATGCCACATTGTTGATTCATTTTGAGTTTCTTGTTCACCAAGACTTCGTTCCTCCAGATCATTTTTGAAGTAAATTGTTAACTGATCATGTCCTACATACTTATACATTTAATTTATTGAATCAAAATGTAGAACTTTTTATTGATCCCTTTTGAATTTGTAGATTTAATTTTCTTAAAATGGAAAACCTTGTGTACATGTTTCTCGTGATTCATAAAACTTAGCAGCTGTTAAACTCTTCTGAAGGAGTTCTAGAAAAAGTTAATAAATTATGGTAATTAACGCCACACAACGTTACAAATAACTTCCATAGTTTTAAATTTGGCATGCTCATGATTCTCTCTCTGGAGGCTTTGAGTAAATAATTAAGGACACCTGCTTCCATTATTGCAAAGGGAAGGGTTCAGGTTTGAGAACAAATTAGTTTTGCTTTATCTATAAATCTACTTATTGTTTGTTTACAAGGGCATATTTTTTCTGAATCTGTATTGATTTCTACTTTTGAATAATAACACTTTCTTGTACTCTACCAAGATAAAATGGCTTCTTAAGAAGTCCCAAAGGTTCCTCATGTTAGAGTTCATAGTAGAGTAATTCCAGCATTCCAGCCTGTGAAATTGCTTCATGTAAACTTTTTTTGTTTTTCTGGAGACAGGAGATGGATGAGCACTCTTGCTCAGCTGGGATTGAAGTTATATTAAAAGCCTCTAGTCCCAGTTGAATGATTTTTTGTATTTGACCCAAAATAGTTCTTTTAATGTTTTCCATGTGCAGGATTAAATTTTTGATCCAGGACAGGAATTCTTAAGCTTTTTGGGGGGTCATGTATTCCTTTAGCGGTTTAGTGAAACTTAAGGACCCCTTCTGAGAATAATATTCATTGTCTATAGCTAGGTCCTAAATCCGATGATGTGGTCATATCATTGGGATTTACATTGCAAATATTTCCATTTGGGCAGGAACTGATGAAAATATTTTACATAATTATAATTTTGTATAATGTGAATTCAAATATCCACGACCACTTATGAACCACGGGATTCATTATTTGCATTAATTGGGACCTAATTTATATTGATAACTGCAGGAGATAGTAAATTTCAGTTAAAGATTGTGAAAATAAAAATGCAATTTCTTTCAACCAAGTTCATGAACCACTTGAAATTTATCCCTAGATGCCTTGGAGTTTTTGGGGGGGAGGGTGATCCCATTCATTCCAGGTTAAGACACTTTAGTCCAAGGGAGCTAGGATTTTGAACAATTTAAGTGACATAAAATTCCCTAATGGCTATGTCCAAATCTGATTCCGTGGGGATAAATGTGACTTTGGGCAAGTTCCTAACATCTCTGTGTTTGGGTTTTCCCAAATGTAAGATGGAGATAACATCATCCTGGTCTACCTCACAGGAGCAACTAATTTGTGTCCAAGTGGGCTGAAGATATGATGTAGATCACAGGTGGAATGTGCCATGGTAGGATGAAGAAACATTGTACTATAGGGTTCTCTGGAATATTAAAGTACTCATTTCCAAACACAGGGTAAGTCAGATTTTCATGCCATGACCAGTGGAAAGGTGGTTAAGGAAGCATGGCCTTTATCTCAGATTCAGAGCTTAAAGAGATCTAGAGGTATCTAATCCAACTACCTCATTTTACATATAAGGAAACGGAGGCACAGAGAAGTTAATCCATTTGCTCCCAGTGTTTTTCAGGTAGCAAGTGGAAGAATTAGGATGTGAATCCAGGCTCTCTGACTACACATCTGGGCTCTTTCAACTATACTAAGAATGCTTTGTATATATATCAAATATTATACAGAGATTCAGAGCAGTTAAGAGACCTGTCTAAGATCATGTCATGTGCTAGATAGAGCAGAAAGACCTGAGTTTGAATTCCCTCAGAATCTTACTAGTTGTGTGATCCTGTGTAAATAATTTAACCTCTCTCAGTCTCAGTTTATTTATAAATGAAGTGGTAGGACTCAGCTTTCTTTAAAAAAAATTCTTATATTTTATTTTTTCTAATTACATGTATTTTTTAAACACTTGTTATTTTTGAGTTTCAAATTGTCTCCTTCCTTCCCTCCTCCACCCCTCCCCAATTTGAGAAGGCAAGCAATTTGATATTGGTTATACATATGCAGTCATGTAAAATGTATTGCCACATTAGTCATGTATTGAAAGAAAACAGAACAAAAAGCCCAAGAAAAATTAACAAAGTAAAAAAAAAAAAGCATGCTTGATCTGAATTCAGACCTCATCCATTCTTTTCTGGAGTTGGATAACATTTTTTTAAAGTTTATTTATTTAACTTTTAACATTCATTTTCACAAAATTTTGGGTTCCAAATTTTCTCCCCATATCTCCCCTCCCCCCACCCCAAAACACTGAGCATTCTAATTGCCCCTATCACCAATCTGCCCTCTCTTCTATCATCTCTTCCTTCCCTTGTCTCCATCTTCTCTTTTGTCCTGTAGGGCAAGATAACTTTCTATACCCCATTACCTGTATTTCTTATTTCCTAGTTGCAAGAACAATACTCAACAGTTGTTCCTAAAACTTTGAGTTCCAACTTCTCTTCCTCCCTCCTTCCCCACCCATTCCCTTTGGGAAGGCAAGCAATTCAATATAGGCCATATCTGTATAGTTTTGCAAATGACTTCCATAATAGTCATGTTGTGTAAGACTAACTATATTTCCTTCCATCCTATCCTGCCCCCCCAATTGCTTCTATTCTCTCTTTTGATCCTGTCCCTCCCCAAGAGTGTTGACTTCAAATTGCTCCCTCCTCCTACTGCCCTCGCTTCCATCATCCCCCCACCCTGCTTATCCCCTTCTCCCCCATTTTCCTGTATTGTAAGATAGGTTTTCATACCAAAATGAGTGTGCATTTTATTCCTTCCTTTAGTTGAATGTGATGAGAGTAAGCTTCATGTTTTCTCTCTCACCTCCCCTCTTTTTCCCTCCACTGAAAAGTCTTTTATTTGCCTCTTTTATGAGAGATAACCTGCCCCATTCCATTTCTCCCTTTCTCCTCCCAATATATTTCTCTCTCACTGCTTAATTTCATTTTTTTAAGATATGATCCCATCCTATTCAATTCACTCTGTGCTGTGTGTGTGTGTGTGTGTGTGATCCCACCAACTACCCAGATACTGAAAAGTTTCAAGAGTTACAAATATTGTCTTTCCATGTAGAAATGTAAACAGTTCAACTTTAGTAAGTCCCTTATGGCTTCTCTTTGCTGTTTACCTTTTCATGCTTCTCTTCATTCTTGTGTTTGCAAGTCAAATTTTCTTTTCAGCTCTGGTCTTTTCATCAAGAATGCTTGAAAGTCCTCTATTTCATTGAAAGACCATTTTTTTCCCCTGAAGTATTATACTCAGTTTAGCTGGGTAGGTGATTCTTGGTTTTAGTCCTAGTTCCTTTGACTTCTGGAATATCATATTCCACGGCCTTCTATCCCTTAATGTAGAAGCTGCTAGATCTTGTGTTATCCTGATTGTATTTCTACAATACTTGAATTGTTTCTTTCTAGCTGCTTGCAATACTTTCTCCTTGACCAGGGAACTCTGGAATTTGGCCACAATATTCCTAAGAGTTTCTCTTTTTGGATCTGTTTCAGGAGGTGGATTCTTTCAATATTTATTTTGACCCCTGGATAACATTTTTTATCATGAGTCCTTCAGAATTGTCTTAGGTCATCATATTGCTGAGAACAGTTAAATCATTCACAGTTGATCATCATACAATATTGCTATTACTGTGTGCAATGTTCTGGTTCTGCTTACTTCACTCTGCATCAGTTCATGTAAATGTTTCCAGGTCTTTCTGAAATCTACCTGCTCATTATTTCTTATAGAACAGTAGTGTTTCTTCACAATCATATATTACAATTTGTTTCATCATTCCCCAGTTAATTGGCATCCCTTCAAATTCTAATTCTTTGCCACCGTAAAAAGATCTGCTATAAATATTTTTGTATACATACATACATACATACATACATACATACATATATATATATATATATTCATGGTTCCTTTCCTTTTTATGGCAATCTTTTTAAAATTTTTGATTCTTTTTTATCTCTTCCTGGTAGTGTTATTGCTAGGTCAAAGGGTATACACAATTTTATAGCTTTTTGGGTGTAGTTCCAAATTTTTCTCTGGAATTGTTGGATTACTTCACAACTCCATCCATAGTGCAATAATGTCCCAATTTTCCCATATCCCTCCAACATGTCATTTTCTTTTTCTGTCATAGTAGTCAATCTGGTAGGTATAAGGTGGTATCTCTGAGTTGTTTTTATTTGCATTTCTCTAATCAGTAGTGATTTAGAGCATTCTTCATATGACCAGATATCATTGATTTCTTTGTCTAAAAACTGCCTGTTCATATCCCTTGACTGTTTATCAACTGGGGACATTCAATGTTTTCTAAGGGCATTTCCAGCTTGAAATATATGATTTTATGATCCTAGTAAGTTATAAAGTCATGATTTGAACCCAGGTCCTCTGACTGAGAAGTAAATGTCCTCCTCACTGTCCACCATTGCCTCTAATACAAAGCTGAGTTTATTGGCCCAAGGAACTCTATCTGGGGAAGAGTGGGAATGAGTGGAACTTCAAGGTTGCTGGGAAAAAGTAGTCCAGAAATTGTTCACCAAGCAACTAAGCACAGGTCTAGAAAAAGCTAGGGATTTAGAAAATGGTCATGTCAGAATGGGATATCACTGAAACTTGAAAATGTCAAGGCACGATTTGTTTATTTAGCTCCTTGGTACCTGCTTTTTAGCATGCTCAGGTCATGTCAGGTCATTCTTCTTAAAATACTTTGCAGTGGCAGCTGAGTACCTACCTTTTTAGTTAACAATTTTAGCCTACAAAGGAGGTACCATATTGTGACATTATTTATGTTAGACTAATGGACTTCCTTAGTCACAGAAGAATTGCTGCTCTCAAATCTTTGTGGTTTTGGTTACTGTTCAGAAGATGTGATTTAAAAAAATCAGGTGATTCCTCACTTATAAAATATCCTTCTAATGATTTCAATGTAGTCAAATTGCTCTGGGAGGCATACTTTTGCAGCTGGAGATAGCTAACTTTAATTTTGGATTTTGTATAAAATAGACTTCATGACTTTAATTAGTAGGTCATCTTAGTCCACCTTCATAGTCTTTGGCAAAAGATTAACTTGTGGTATAAATGAGTGAAAAGCAGAGCAGTGTTTGGGATAATTTGTGTTTGCTTTGTAGAGTTTTTGATAAGTCTAGCTGGAGATGGTTGAAGCAAGTCTTGAGATGTTACCCTGGTGTAGCTAGGGCAACCAGTAAGAACTTGTTGCTCAACATGGTATAGGGTGTTAAACAATTAAAATTATCTGACACATCCATTTGGCTCTTTCTTCCTAACCATAAAATTCAGAGCCTCATCATTTCAGTCTGACCATTTTCTTGAGAGTCAAAAAGTATAGTGATAGTTCAAATAATGTTTTCCATAATGGCAAGCTGATTCTTTTACTTCTCTCTAATTGACTGTCCTACTTCCCACATTGTCTGTTCCAAATCCTCTCTCCTCAAACCTCCTACACAACCCTTTGCTCCTACTCTCTTTGCTAAGGACTTGTCTTGCACTTAACTCAGAGAATCAAGGCTATTTGCTGTGAATTCCCTCTTTTTTCCTTCTTTACATCTCAAAACCCCTGACATCATCCCCTATTCATTCCTTTACTCCATAATGAAATGACCTTCTCACAAAGGTCAGTGCCTCTACATGTACCTTGTTCTTATCCCCTCCCATCTTTGACATGAGATTGTCTGCATAATTATTGTCTTTCTCTCCAATCTTCAGTCTTTACTGCTGGTTCTTTCCCTATTGCCTGGTGGTGCAGTGGATGGAACACCAGTGCAGGAGTCAGGAGGACCTGAGTTCAAATCTCACCTCAGACACTTGACACTCACTAGCTGTGTGACCTTGGGCAAGTTACTAAACCCCAGTTGCCTCATCCTGGGTCATCTCCAGTCATTCTGATGAATATCAGGTCACTGGATTCAGATGACTTTGGAGGAGAAGTGAGGCTGGTGACCTGCATAGCCCTTCCTCACTCAGAACAAAGTCAAGTGCAAGTCATGTCATCATTTCTCTGATGGCATGGTCTTCTTCAGCAACAAAGGACAAACACACAAAAGGCCTAAGTCTCCCCCATCCTTAAAAAATAATTCCTTATTAAATCCTACCATCTCCACTAGCTATCATTCTATAGCTCTCATTTTCTTAGCCTCTCTCCCAGAAAAAGCTGTCTATGCTGGTTTCTTACACATCTGTCCTCTCACTCATGTCTCAGTCCTTTGCAATCTGTCCCCTGACCTCATTGCTTTTTCAGAAATTACCAATGATATCTTAATTGTCAAATCTAATGGCCTTTTTCTAAGTTATCATTTTTTCTTGAGCTTGACCACCCAAGGGATCACCCCTCTTTTGAACTTTCATATTCCTATATTCTTTTGCAGTTACTTGGGTTTGCAGTCTTGGTGTTATCCTCAGCTTCCCAATCTCACTCAACTTTTCCATCCCACTAGTTGTCAAAATTTGTCATCTCTGCCTCTACAACATCTCTTCAAATGGCCTATTTCACTCTACTCAGATAGTGACCATCCTAGTTCAGAAACATCACTTTTTTTAACAACTGAAAAAGAAAATTTTAAATGAACAAATTAAGTAAACAAGCATTTATATTCACTCCTGCAAATTCCCTCACTTATTGAGAAATAAAAAATTATCCTTGTAACAAATACTCACAATTAGGCAAAATAATACCCATGTTGTTGTTCAGTAGTTCCAGTTATGTCTGACTCCTCGTGATCCCATTTGAGGTTTCCTTGGCAAAGATAGTTGGAGCAGTTTGCCATTTCCTTTTCTAGCTCATTGTACAGATGAGGAAACTGAGGCAAACAGTTTGCCTAGACTCATACAGCTAGTAAGTGTCTGAAGACAGATTTGACCTTGGGTCTTCCAGACTCCAGGCTGGGTGCTCTACTCACTGCAACAATTAGCTGCCTCTTAATTCCCATATTAGTGATGTCCAAAAACGTATCTCTAATTCTGAATCATGAGTCCCTCACCGCTCTGTTAGGAGGTGGGTAGCATTTTTCATCATTGGTCCTTGAGAATGAAAACTGGTCATCGCATTTATCAGAGTTCTTAGGTCTTTTGCAACTGTTTGTTTTTACAATATTTTTGTTATTTTATGTTATTTTCCTGGTTCTGCTCAATTCACTCCACATAAGTTTATACAAATGTCTGCAGGTTTCTCTGAAAACATCCCCTTTGTCCTTTCTTTTACACTATCATTACATTCCATTAAATCCATACATCATAATTTGTTCAGCCATTGTGATGGTCATTCAACTTAGTTTCTAGTTCCTTTCTACCACAAAAAAGTATGTTATAAATATTTTTGTACAGATGGGATCTTTTCCTTTCTTAGTTCTCTGAGGTATAAACCTAGTGGTGGTATCACGCGATTGAAGGGCATGCACAATTTAATAACTTTTTGGAAATAGTTCAAATTGCTTTCCAGAATGGCTACACCAATACTGTAGTAAACTAATGTGCCTGTTTTCCCATAGCTCCTCCAATACTTGTCATTTTCCTATCCTTGCCCCACCCTGTCACTCTGGTGCTGCGATATGATATCTACCAGCATTCCCCCTCATCACAGATTAAACACACCCCTTTTCCTTCCTTCCTGTGACACAGATTAGTTTTTTCTAGGACTTGATTGACCTTTCTTTTTATGATACTACTTCCTGGTCCCTCAGTGCATAGAAAGTCCCTCTCTGTGGAGTCATGGCTCCATTGAGTTGATGGATTTCAAAAGACTAGATAAGTCACTAGGTCTTTTACTATAGCTTACCCTGATGACCAGATGCATTCCACATGGAGAAAGGCAGAGAGTGGAGGGCATAACTTAACTATCAGTGTGTTCTTGTCACATATCCTTTCTGTGTTACGGCAAAATTAACCTCTGTTTGTTAACTATTCAATAATTTTTGATTCTTCATTTCAGTCCAACATTAAACCTGAACTAAGAGAGTGCTATCTTATAGCTACCTCCAAAAGATGGGTAGGAGGTAGAACCCCACATTTGCTCTCATTTTCAGGTTAAAAAAGAGAGTGATTAATCAATGTGTTATTAAAGATTAATCACAAAAAAAGTGATTAGGTACACAACATAAAGAAGCAGACACATTAAGTAGTCTTATATTTGAAAAACCAGAAAATCTCAGTTACTGTGATAATGACGCATGACTTGACAAAAATGCTGTTAAAAACTGGAAAACAGTTAAGCAGAAATTAGTTTTATACCAGCATCTCACACTACATACCAATATAAGCTCCAAATGTATACATGAATATAGTAGAAAAGGTAACGTTAAATTAGAAGAGCAAAGAAGAGATACCTTTCAGATCTCTGGACAGGGAAAGAGCTCATGACCAAACACTAGATGGAATTGCTCACAGATAAAATGTGTGTGTATATCTATGTATCTATGTATCTATCTATCTATATAATGTATATATGTGTATATATAGAAAAAGTAAAATGGATGATTTTGATTATATAAAATTAATAAGTATTTGCCCAAACAAAAGAAATTCAGCTAAGATTAGAAGAGAAATAATTAACTGAAAAAATCTTTCTAGTAAGTTTCTGTGATAAAGGTCTCATTTCACATGCATCTGTGTGCATGTATGCCATATCTATCTATCTATCTATCTATCTATCTATCTATCTATCTATCTATCTATCTATCTATCTACCTATCTATCTATCTATCTATCTATATGAATATATGGAACTGATTTAAATTTATGAGAATAAGAGGGATTCCCTAACTAATAAGTGGCCAAAAGAAATGAATGAAGAGTTTTAAAGAAATCCAAAAGATCAAAAGTCAGACATAAAAAACACTCCAAATCATTAATAGAAAAAAGCAAAATCAAGGACCTCATGACCTCTTGCCTGGGCTATTGCAAAGGCTTCCTACCTGACCTACTCTCTTCAAGTCTTTCCCAATTTGAGTTCATCCTTCAGACAAAGTGATTTTTCTAGAAGCCCCATGATATCACTCCATTACCCAATAAACTCCAGTGGCTCCCACTTACCTCTAGGAAGTAATATAGCCTCCTCTGTTTGGCATTTAAGGCCCTTTGTAACCTTGCTCCAATCTACATTCTCATTCTTATTACGTACTACACTTATTCCCACATTTCATGGTATATCCAAATTGGCAGTTAGGTGGTACAGTGAACAGAGCACTGGACTTGGAGTCAGGAGGACTGTGTTCAAATTCAGTCTTAGACTTACTAGTTGTGTGACCCTGGGCAAGTCATTTAACTTTTGTTCAGCCTTAGTTTTCTCAAATGTAAGGAGATAATAATAGGCACCTATCTCACAGATTAGTTGTTGTGATGACCAAATTAGATAGCATTTGTAAAGTACTTAGCTCAGTGAATACACAGTAGTTACTTACTTAATAGGTGATTGATCTCCGCTCATGTTTTCCTTTCCTCTCTCTTTGTTATTCAGATAGTATTACCTACCTCCTATATATGTACTTTTGCAATGACTGTTCTCCATGCCTATAGTGCACTCTCTGATCACCTCCATCATTCAAAATTTCTTGTCTTTTTCAAGACTCAGATCAAGAACTAGGTTGTTGTGTTTGTCCTTCATTTTTCAAAGAGGACCATGACATCAGGGAAATGATGACACAACTTGCAGTTGATTTTGATTTGAGTGAGCGAGAGCTGTACAGGTCACCAGCCTCATTTTCTCCTCCAGGGCTATCTGGATCCAGTGACCAGATATTCATTAAGATGACTGGAGTGGCCCATGATGCAATGGGAGACCTTGACCCTTTAGACTAAGGCCTTTTCAAGTTCTCACTTAGAGTGAGGTAATGCCATTTAGTGAGTAGGCCTCTTTAAGAAGTAGTCAAAGGATGGCCCCTTTAATTAGAAAAAGAAAAAAAAAATAAAGCTGAGAAGGCAAGGCCCTTGGGGTTTCTGTTCCAAAGAGAAATAGTTACCATTGAGATTCACTCTAAGACCTATTGTGGTCCAACCCATGGACTTCAAAGTGAACTGGGTTTAAGATTTTAGGAAAGAAAGAAGAAAGAAGGAAAGACAAAAAGAAAGGAAAGAAGGAAGGATCAAGCATCATTTTCTACATGAAGGCTTTCTTGATCCCCATGGCTGCTAGCTCCTTGTCCTCTCTCCCATATTTGTTTTGTATAGGTACCCATTATTTCTCCTAACTGAATGTAAACTTACTGAAGGCAAGGATATTACACTTTTGCCTTTGTAACCCCAACACTTTACACAGTGTCAGGCTCATAAAAGGCACTTAATAAATAACTAGTGATTGATTGACAATGATGATGACTAATAAACAGTGTTTCTCATAACTGGTAAATAACTGAGAATGGTATATCAGAAGTTTGATGTAGAATTAAGAATACAGTCAGAAAAAGAGTTTCTCATAATCAAAAAGTTCTTTCCCTCAAAATATCTGTTAAAATCAATGTGTGTTCTTGAACAAAGCTTCTTTGTCATTTTTTGTGGAAAGGTATATTTTGTCAAGTAACCTTGCATAACTATAGTGCTTGATCACTTTTTCAGCATCTGAATTAATTCTGCATCATAAGACTTAGTATCCAGTCAGATTTCATACTCCCAAATGAACTGCACATAATGTAGTCAGTATAAGATGAGAACAGGTTTGTAGAATAATAATAGTGTTAATTCTCTTATAAATGGATTCTTTTAAGGTCAGAAGTTTATTGTGTAGGAGAGAAACCTGGTCAGATCAGCTCTTCAGGTGAATTACTTTGTAAGTTATATGGTAGATGGATGTGAAATCTTTTATGGTCAGTTTATTGAGGAGAGAAACTTGGTCAGATCTGCTCTTAAGACAAATAACTTTGTAAGTTACATGGAGGATGAATGGTACTGAAAAGAAACTTCAAATGGAGAGACCAGTTAGGAGACTATTGTAGTAGTCCAAGGTAATAGAGGCCTGAATTTACATGGTTAATAGTAAAGAGAAGGGGTCAGATGTGAGAGATGTTGTGGAAGTTGAAACAGCAAAATTTGCTAACTGCTTGCATATGTGGGATCAGGGAGAATAAGGTTTCCAATATAATGTTGAGGTAAAGAGCCTAGAACACCAGAAGAACTGTGGTGCCCTTGACAGAAATAGGGAAACATAATGGAGTGGTGGATTTGGGGAAAATGTAAGTTCTATTTTGAACAGATGAGGTGCTTGCAGAACATCCAGTTTTGAACAACTAGTAAGCAAATTGTCAGGTAGGGTTGTAGTTCAGTTGAGGATCTAGGATTAGCTATATTGATCTCAGGTCATCTGGATAGGGATGATAATTAACTCTATAGGAGGTGATTAAATCAGTGGTCATTCAGTTGTTTTTTTAAGTTATGCCTGACTCTTTGTCAGACCCATTTAGGGTTTTCTTAGATACTAGAGTGGTTTGCCATTTCACTCTCCAGTTCATTTTATAGATGAGGAAACTGAGGCAAACAGGATCACACACCTAGTAAAGTGTTTTAGGCTGGATTTGAACTCAGATCTTTCTGACTTCAGGCTTGGTGCTCTATCCACTGTGTCACCTAACTGCCCTGATTAAGTCATTGAGAGAATATATAGTGAGAAAAGAGAAGAGGTCTCAGGAAGGATGCTTGGGAATACCCACATTTAAGGGCCATCATGTGGATGATTATTTTGAATCACTTGGCTCCTTGTGCTAACACAACTATTCTCTTGCCAAATGTTGGTCCTGGATTACTCACACCATCTATCTCCTTTGTTTCTACTTTTCATATGCTTACCAAAGCTGAAACAACACAGGGTACATTACAAATTTATGTTATTCGGCCTCAACTTGGTCCCTTACTGCAAGCAAGGCAGTTCTTTTATTGATTCCTAATTGATTCCCTATCTTATTCCCCAGGGAAGCTATACCAAACTTTCTCTTCCCTCCTCGAGTTCCCAAAATCTCTTCTTTTCCCTTTCTCAGCTGAAGGCCTTGCCTGTTGCTGTACTGGAAAAATTGAAGTCATTTAACATGACCTCTTTCTTCTCCAATTCTATTTCTCTCAAAAACCACTTCACATCACCTCCCACACTCTCCTCCTTCCACTGAGCCTCTGACAGAGAGATGGCTTTTCTTCTTGACAAGGCCAGCCCTCCTACCCCACGTGTATTTGACATTGCCTCTTTTATTCACCAAGATAGATTTCTGTCTCTTGTACCCCTCTTTTGAATCTTTAACTTCTTTTACCAACTGTTTCCTTCCTACTGAATTCAAACATGCTCAAGTCTCTCCCATACTTAAAAAACTTGCAAACCTGATCATCTCTTCAAACTAATGTTCCATACTTTTTTTCCCTTTCTCAGCCTTTAAAAAACTGTCTGCCCAAACTACTTCTATTTCCTCTCTCATTTGCTCCCTCAGCCTTTTGCAGTCTGACTTCTGGCTTCATTCGTCAGTTGCAACTATTCTCTCCAAAGTTAGCAGTAATCTCCTAAATGCCAAATTTGTGGTCTTTTCTTAGTCTTAATCTTTCTTGACCTATATCACCTGCATTTGACACTGTTACCTAGCCTTGTCTTCTGGGTACTTTCTCCTTTTTGGGTTTTCATGACCCTGCTCTCCTCTGTCTCACCTTCTACATTTCTGGCCTCTCACTCTCAGTTTCCTTTGCTGGCTCCTCATCCATGCTCCCCAACTATGGGTGTTTTCCAAAGGTTTTGTCCTTTTCTGATCCCCCAATTTGCTAGTTCTTTCCCTCCCAAATTATTTTGTATTTTGCTACTTCATTTGTGTTTGCATTTATTAACTTAGCATTTATGTGTATGTATTTATACCTACTTGTTATCTCCCCATTGGAAGGTACAGCAGGAAAGGGTTATTTTGTTCTTTGTACTTGGATTTTCAGCACCTGACACAATGCTTGGCACATGGTAAGAGCTTAGTAAATACTTGTTGACTGATTGATTCAGAAAAGGAAATTAAGAAAAAGCAGTCACACAAGTAGTAGAATGGAGAGAATAGTTCCATTGAAAATCCAGATAGGAATATCCAGTAGAAGAGAGTGTTCAACAGAGAAATCTAGAAAGATGAGGATGAGAACATATTTTCAAATCTGGCAATTAAAAGATAAATCTATTGAGAACAATTTCAATTGAGTAATAAGATCAGAAGTTGGACTGAGAATTGAGAATCAAAGGATTGAGAACACAAAGTTTTCTCATTTATCCTCTGTTGAGCCTCAAAGGATCTCATCTAGATAATTGTGGAGACAGGGATGGAAACATATATACTAACAAAAACTACTGGGAAACTGAGAAATAATTTGGAAAAAAAGGTCTAGACAAGTATTTCATATCATCGATTACAAGAAACTCCAAATTGATGCTAAATTCATGAATAAAATGCCAAATACCAGAGCAATAAATAAGTTAGAGAAGGCAAAAAGATAACTTTCACAATTGTGGTTAGGGGGAGATTTCTTAACTAAATGGTAGATGAAGATAATTACAAGAGATAGGAGATTTTGATTGCACAAAACTGAAAAACTTTTGCAGAAACAAGATTAATACCATTAGAACTAAAAAGAAAACTTAAATTTTAACATAAAAAATCTTAGCATCAAATTTCTAAGATAAAAGTCTGATATCCAAAATATATACAGAACTCAGATGAATATGTAAGCATAATAGACATTCCACAGTAGATAAATAAAAAATATGAAGTTTTAAAAAGAACTTTAAGCTAAAAATAATCACTTAAAATTTTGTCAGATCATTAACAATAAGAGACATTCAAATAAAAATAACCCAAAATTATGACAAGTGTCTCACAACCATCATATTAGCACAGATGACAAAAGAGGAAAATGGCAGTTTTTGGAAGGGTTATGAGGGGACTTGTATACTAATGTATTCTCATTGGTGGAGCAATTCATTAGAGTAAACATTTTGAAAAACAATTTGAACATATATATCAAAAGTCACGACTAACAACAAAACAATCTGAAACTGAAGCTATAAAATGATAATGATCTACCTCATCCTCAAAGAAGAGATATGAGAAGACATTTCCTCCCTACCCTCAACCCCATTGCTTTGCAGTTTTGGGGAACCTTTGGATATTATATTAGACTTTTTTGATGTTTTTTTAGTTTTATGGAACTTTTTTCTTCTTTTTTCCACCACATGAGGGGTAGGAGAGAAATACAGTAGGAAATAAAAATGATATAAAAATAAAAGACAATTTTTTAAAAAAAATTAATGTATCATTTAAAAAGGAAACTACATAACAGAACTTCAGAGTTTCATACATAGTCCTCCTTAATATTCCTTATATTTTGAAATGTTCATCTTTGTGAAGTGCATAATAGAAAGAAAAAAATTAAATCATTTTGGTCTTACTGTAACAACCTTGGGTTATTGAGGCAGCTTGTCAGGAAGGGTGAGATTCAAAACCTGTCTCAAACACTTGCTAGATGTAGTCACTTAACCTCTCTGAGCCTCAGTTTGCTTGTCTGTAAAATCAGTGAGGCTCAAATAAGATGAAATATCTATGTGTATGTGTATCACACACATATCACATTGCAAACATTAGAGCATCATGGAAATGTTAGCTCTTATTTAAATGAAGCCTTGCTTTTAGAGTTATGCTTCAAATCCTCCATCAAACTCATCATCAGATTCCACAGAGAAATAATTATTCTTGCATCCTTAGCTATGATCATGAATTAAAATTGAATTCTCCTTTATTTTGCTTCCCATTTCAAGTGCTACTGAAAGGGTGGGTGACTGTTAGGTACCATATGTGCTCATAATTAAATATACTTTCATTGCTGTTTGGTGCTATTTCCCAAATTTATTTAAATATGTTCTCAGAAATCAAAGCACCTGGTTAGCTTACAAGAATACATTTGTGGTTCCTGGAAAACAGTTTTTTTTGATGTCACTTTGAATATGGCACCTTAACCCTATATTGCAAAGGTCTGCCATAATAATTACAATAATAGTTAATATTTGAACAGCCCTGTTGAGGTGCAGAGGGTTTTTGCATAGATTAAAGCAATGGATTCTCACCAACATTCCTAGAGACTGTTAGTGCAAGTAGCGCTATAGATTAGCATTACTCTAGTATAGAAATTATGGTATTACTATTAGCATAGTAAATAGAGTATTACTATTGGTATAGATTAGCATTGCTATAGATTAATATTAGAATTTCTGCTGTATCATTCTATTCAAAAAGAACTTGAGACCCAAAGAGTTTAGGTAAGGGACCGGGCCAAGGTCAAATACCTGGATCTTAGAGTGTGAGTTAAATTCAGATATTTTGATTCTGATTTCAGTATTCTTTATATTACAGTAGGCTGCTCCTTGCATAAAAACATGCATTCAAATGAATAAACCTTATGGATATTTGTACTGAGCATGGCTGCAATTACTGGGATGTCATTGGCTCTGATAAGAAAAATACAAGCAAAACTTCAGCTGTTCTATTTACAGGAGACTTTTTAATCTTAGAGATACCATATATGTTAATCACAGTTCTGTGAAGCCAGAACTTCCTCTCTATTCTTTGTATCTGACCTTTATTAGATACACTACATTTTTACTGACAAGGTTTATTGCATTAATTTCCTTTCAGCAGTTACAAAGACCTAGCCTGTCTGGCTATATTATTGTATGCAGAGGTAATTCTTCATTTGAACGGCACTGACATTCTTTAAAGTTGAAGGCAATCTTTATCTCACTTTTTGGTTTCTGTATTTTAACCACTGAGCCTAACAATCGAGCAGGAAGAAAATGTTAGGGGAGGTCAAGCATCGTGTGAATGTGTTGCAAATGGTTTCCCTGGGAAACAGCGAATCAGTCCTTGTAGCTCCTTGTAGCACCTCCAGAACAGTTATCTAGATACCAGCTACTGCCGAGTGTTGGTTAGAGTACGGGGGACCAGTGCTGACTCCCTAAGGGAAGAAAAGGAAAATACTGTGCTCTGCCTAGCGCAACCGTAGCTAAAGATGAAGAAACATTCTGCGAGAGTGGCTCCCTTAGCACTGTACAGAAAACAAAACTCACCTCCATCAGCTGGTAAATCCTAGTTTTCTGTGTACTTGACCTTCTGGGTGTTGTTAACTTTTATGCTTATTTTATTTTCACCAGCAGTGCGTGTCTTAAGGCATGGAAAGCTTTGAAGTTCAACTGATTTAAATTTGTTAGTCAAATAGATTTGACTCCACCACTTTTAACATATGATTTGGAAATGAACAGTTTCTTTGGGGAAACAACTTCTTTAGGGAACAGCTAATTATTGTGTATCTGACTATCCCTGGAGCATTCAAATCCAACGTTCAGGGTTCAGCTCCTAAGTCTGATATTTCAACAGACACTATAGCTTTTTGTCAAACAAGGAGATGAGTAAAGAATAAAGAGTAAGGACTTGTGTGACAGTGTAGTAGCCCATTAATGGGGGAAGAAAAGATAATGTAAAAGGAGATGAAAAGAAAGTGCTTTTGTCTATATTGACTCAAGTTCCCTACATATATATATATGTATATATATACATATATGTGTGTGTATGTACATATATACATACATATATCATAATGTAAGTACCTGTGAAATCTTGATTTCAATTCCTAGTATTTCTCAACTTTACATAATTCAGCAGATTCATTATAGTAAAATTGAGAAAATTTGCAACATTTTTTGTTGAGGATTAGGACTGTCAGCAAATCTGTCATTTAGACTCAATAGAACGTTGGGATTTATAGAATAACCATCAAATAAAACCTCAAGCTGATTTTTAAAAAAGCAACAGAGTTGCAAATTTAGATATAGCAAGAAATAAAGGCTTTTTCTCATGTCTCTTATATGTATTTTGAGCCTGAAAATTTAAATATCAACAAACCGTCAGTTGCATCCTGTTTTTAAGAGAAGGTGCATTCAAAAATTGCTTTTTTAAAATACAAGTTGCTTCCTAATGTAATATATTAAAAATTAAGTCAATTAGCACGCCATATCTGTTTGTTTCTTTAGCTTTCAATTTTTTTATGTCATATCTCATTTTTAGTAATATTTCTATCCTGAATAGTAGTGTAACAATACTGTAAAATAGTTAATTTAGGGTTATTGGGGGAAAGACAATTGCAATAATGTAAAATTTGACATGAAATTTTTTTCAAGGAGTGCATTTTTGTTATTTTCAAGTAGATATTTCACCACAAACTAGTGACTAACAATTTTTTAAGTAACATTCCTACTGGACATGGTCTAATGATGGATGAAAATTATTCTGAATTAGCAAATTAATAGTTATTGTGCAAATGAGTGCTTTAAAATCATTTGTTCTCCTTGAATGCTTAAAAATTTCACCTACAATATTTTTTTGGTCATTAATGGACGTGGCAAACCTCTTTTTTCTTGCCATAGGAAAAAGTGAACTAAAGTCCAGTTTTGCATAAGGTTGAAATGTTGATAGAATCTAAATTAGTGGAGTAAGTACTGAGGAGAATTTTAGTGTATAACCTGAAACATATGTGTGTGTGTGTGTATACATATATATACTACATATATATGTGTATATATATATATATATATATATATATATATATATATATATATATATATATATATAGAGAGAGAGAGAGAGAGAGAGAGAGAGAGAGAGAGAGAGAGAGAGAGAGAGAGAGAGAGAGAGCATCTGTGCTCGGCAATATGTATATATGATGGATAGAAATTGTTCTTAATTAGCAATATACATATATTATATATGGATGTATATGTATATATAAATACATGCATTGAAGAGCACAGATGCCTCTAATTGCCAAAGGTGGAAAATAATAGATGTCATATTATTGGTTTTTGCATAGAGAAGGTGATGTTTGGCAATGTATATTGTACTCTCTTCTTGGAATCAGATGGTAATTTTAGTACCTTCCTGTAAATGTATAAAACAAGTTGATCTTGTACCTCATTTTACATATATATATATGTATATACATATATATACATATACATATGTGTGTGTGTATATATACATATACATATATATGTATGTGTGTGTGTATATACATACACACATATATATACGTATATATATATACGTATATATATATGTATATATATATATGACACTTGAATTATCTTTTAGTCTGACCTCTTCTTTTTCTTGACTATTGGGAAGTCAATACCCAAAGAGATTAAGTGATTTGCCTGGAATCATTATTACTTATGAATTGAGATAGACCTGGAACCAAGATCTTCTGAATGATTGAGCACAAAGTCTAGGTCTACACTTTTTCCACTTCATAAAATAGTCTAAACTTTAAGATGTATCCATTTTATGTACTCCAAGAAAGAGAAACCTTCAGTGCATTTGAATGCCTTTTCTGTTTGCCTGTTTGCCATTGTTTGTTTAATACTTGAACAAATGTTAGTAATTAAATATTTTTTAAAGAACTGACTAAATGATCAGCTGTTTGAACTAAAATTAGTAATTAAATATTTTTTAAAGAACTGATTGAGTGATCATGCAGTAGTACAAAATACCGTACAGTTTACGGCGCTACTATTGGAATGCAGATGTATCACAAATTACAATTGACAGCCAGAGATGATAGCAAATATGATAACATGCTGGTAAATGTTTAATGACTGGTTTTCCAAAAAAAAAAGTATGTATGACCTGCTATTAAGTTTAAGCTGCATTATTATTTTAAGTTTGATCTCCACTGCTTTCTTGAGTTTGGATAATCAACAAAACAATAAAATCAAGCCCTGATTTATAGCATTTGTTGATTTTGAAGGTGTAAATGCTCAAAGTGAAAATTTAAAAATTAGTTCTCTAGGTACAAGCTACCTCCACAATGCCCAGTATCTGTACAGACAATGTTTTAACTATATTCTTTAAAATGAACTCAGCTAGAATGGTCTCAGAATTCTAAAATGGCAAATTCTCCCATGGGCTTTGCTAGGATATGGTTCAGGCTGTTATAAGTTCCAATATTTTGGATATCTCCATCAGAAAACTAAAAATTGGCCATATCAGAGCAATAAAATGCTTCTCCCCCATAGTTTTATAAGTGAAGGAGAGAGTTTGCACATAGGATGATGACTCTAGCTTATAATCAATAGTTCAGTAAGACAGATAAACTACTTTCATCAAGTCATTCCCTGCTAACAAATAAGGGCTCAAGAAGGTAGAAGAAAATGTCAAGACACTAAAGAATACCTGGGAGTTTCCCTTGAAAGAAATGAATCCCCTGGACCTGCTCTTCGTACGTCTTCAAAGAGTATAAAGTTATCACACTTCTCCCTGGCCATTATCCCTTCTATATGCTGTCTTTATTAAAATCCAAGCTCCTAGAGAGCAGGAGCTAGTTTGCTTGCTTGTTTTTGCGTCTCCAGGGTAGCATAGTAGTGGGCACATAGCCTTAAAAATGCTTTTTTCATTCATTTGCACCTTTGGAACTTTCAAGTACCTAAAATTTGACTTTTAAGGCTATGTTACATCCTTAAAACCAAAATTGGTATCTAATCTTAATTTTCTTTGCTTGCCTGCAGTATTTTGTAAATATATAACTCCCTTAAACTATCACCTTTTGGGGGCAAACTCAAGTGGGTCAATTCATTAATTTATTAACAGGAGACTTTGAATTGAGGTTGCAATTTTTTATTTCATTGACATGATATTCTTGGATATAGGATATAATCTGCATAGAAATTGAGTCACAAAGCAAAATATCTGGGATCCATAGCTGACTTGATAGCAGTCACTACTAAGACAGTAGTTGAGTGTACTTATTTGGTTGTTTTTAGTCGCATTTGACCCTTTGTGGCCCCATTTGAGGTTTTCTTGGCAGAGATACTGCTATTTCCTTCTCCAGATCATTTTACATATGAAGAAACTGAGGCAAACAGGGCTAAGTGATTTACTTTCCCCTTTCTCACACCTACTCAGTGTCTGAAGCTGGATTTGAACTTAGGTCATTTTGACTCCAAGCCTGGCACTCTATCCACTGTACCATCTAGTTTCCTTGGTTGAGTGTACTAGTCAGTATTTAAATTTCCTGATTTCCAAGGTATTATTCATTTTCTGTGCTTTCACTCTAACATTTCTTTAATGCACAGTAGTGATTTTAAAATTCCTATGATGTAATTTTGTAAAGAGAACAAATTTAACAAATCTATGCAAAGCATGATTTTGGTAAAAGTCTCAGCACACATGTGCAATAAATGCAACATGAAAATATTGGATTTTTTAAATTAAAAAAACCCTTAAAATAGTATTTAGCTCCAATAGGTTTTGTGTAAAACCTGCACAATCAATTTCATTTCCTAAGGAACTATCTATTAGTGAGAAATCTCACTTCAGAATGAAAGTTGGATTTGTGCAAAATTTATAAACATGTATACCTCCTTAGAAAATAAGTTAATAGCCAAGATGGAAGTGGCCTATAATGTCTATTACTGGAGTGTCTGAGGCTGTTGGATTTCTTAGACGTGAAAGTTGTCATCTGCAGCAGGACTAAAGCTGACTAGATGTCCCCACAAGTCTAGTAGCAATGTAGTGTGTGTATGGGAGTGGAGGGTTGCCAGGTTGCCTAGAGAGGAGTGAGCCAGTCCAGGTCAGAAATGGGAGCCAGTCAAGGCTCTGTGCCAATTAACAGTGCGATTAGCCAGTGAATGGCTGCTATATATTCAACCTTGGGAAAAAAAAGAAAGAAAAAGAAATGGAAGGGAAAGGGAAGAGAATAAAGGGAAGAAAATGCCCGAGATCCAATTAAAGTATCAAAACTCTTGTCAAAAATAATAAACGTGCATTGTATGTTATCATGAGGACAAATAAGGAGGGTGAATCATTAACATGGTGAGAGTGATACACTAGAGAGAGAGTTGAGAGTACTGACTGTCTGACATCTTAGCTTTAAGAACAATGACATATCAATTTTCTCTGCTACAAAATGGGTTTAGTCCTTATCCCTTTACTTTTACTCATTTGGTGACAAATGGGTTGCCATTATGGCTTTTTGAGCTCCCGATGTCAGAGAATCATACAATTTTAGGATGAAAAAAATCTTGGAAGTAATCTAGTCAGATATCCCATTAAATAAATGATCTCAAGAACAGCTAACTTATCAGCCTGACATACTTCAGACTTTCTGATCACACGTTGCTTCCCACTTTCTGGATGCACTTATACATTTCTTTTTTTTCTCTTAGAGCAATATAATTTTAAACCTGAAAGTCCAACACTTTCTTTCTCCAGTTGAGGGTACTGAGAACTACCATTTATAACACCATTTCTATGAGAAAATGCATTCCAAATTCCAAACAAATCAATTAGCTATAAATTTCTGAAATACAATTTACTTATATGTCATGGACTTTGTGTAACAAGCTTGTTTCTTATCACTCAAAGTCAACAAATAGTTACTCAATGCCTGTTTCATGCAAAATAAGATTTGTCATATTCTAATCAAGTCATATTCTGATTATCTAAAATTTATAAATACTCAAGAGTAACTCTGTGTAGATCACATGACAAGAGTCCAAATTGAAGTCTTAAATAACATCTAATTCTGAAATTTACTTTCAAGAAGAGATGAGAATTTATGTCAGTTACTGCTGGGGGAAAATGTTATTTATCCTACTACTGCCTTAGAATCTTGATGAGATTTTGCTTTTATAGTTAATGATGTCCCCTTACTGGGGTGGTAATGGTTAAAAAAACTTTATATTGTATTATTTTATAGGGCAATTGGGATTTCAAGAGTAAATTGAAGTCTAGGAAAGCTTCAGAGGCTGTGAGCAGAGTGGAAAAGAATTTGTCATTGTCTCAAGGGAGTTTAGATTAGTTCACTATCTTTTCAGGGAGATGGAGAAGGCAAGTCCTCTTGACTATCAGCAAAATCAGGATTTAGCCTCAGATCCTTAAATTTTATCTCAGCTACTGATTCTCTCAGGTACATGAGATAGGGATCAGGTCTTGACCTAGGGTTTCACTGGTATAGGGAATCCTTTGTTGAGGAAATGTCCTCAATCAAAGCAGATTGGCACCTGGTCTGTCATTTATAGCCTTAGAGAGTTGCTAGTGCAGGGAAATATTAATGACTTGCCTGGGGTCACATAGCTTGCATGTATAAGAACTTGAATTCAGGTCTTCCTGGATGGAAATTTGGATCTCTATCTGCTGACATTGCCTACCTCTCAGATACACAATAAATTATCAGAGAGCTGAAGAAAATCTACATTCTGATGAATATGGCCCAGAACACCTGAGAATTTGTATTGAACAGGAGGAGGACTCTTGTTTGATCCTCTGAGTTGGTAGCAATCACTCCTAACCATCCTTTTGTTCCATCTATAACACAGAGACATTTACTAAGGCAACTTGGCCTCTTGCTGCCTTAGGTCCTTGTTGGTGGCACCCAAAGCTACTTGAGAGCTCTTAACATAACACTGAATATTCTTGTGACTCACACATATCAGTATAGATCACTAGAAGCATGGAGGAAAACAAGAGATCTGGAGCTTGTTGGCTTTCTCATTAGCCAATCAATAAGCTTTTACTGAAATACTAGTGATGTACCTGAAACTATACTGTTATACAGCAGAGAGAAGAGGTAATAAATCAATGGTGTCTGTCCTTAATTAATGAGTTTGCACTTTAGTTAGATCAGCAAGACATAAGATATTTATTATGTAATTATAGAAGGAAGACTAAATGTGATAAGAAAATGCTAAATAGTGTTCTATGGCAGACCAACAGTTTGGCATTTCCCTTCTTTATTCATGTTCCTGGAAAGGGTAAAGGAGAGAAACATCACTAAAAGACTTATTATGGGATTTCAGATGATCTTGAGTTCTTGAAAGGTATGCCAACAAAGGGCAAACTCTTAGCAGGTCATGTCAAATTGGAAAACATTTAAGGATGGGCATAACAATATATATATCTGTCATATGGAAATCAACTTAGCCAGGTTAGAAGAGGCTTATTGGCCACAAGGTGATATTCTTTTTCAGTCACAAGTAACACATTAAAAAGTCTACTAGATTATGAAAGAGTTGTGACCTGATAGGATAATAGGATTAGAAGATGGATTACATACATACATACATACATACATACATATGTGTATGGTTGTTGGCCTTCGTTTTTGAAGAGGACCAAAAGGACATCACCATGATAAAGTGAAGTTTCAGTGTGCCTGATCAGACCAATGCAAGCTCAGAATGCTCTACCACAAGTTGGGCACAGATAGTCCATAAGAATTTTTGGGGTGGGTACTCCAAATTTGTGCATCCTAGGTTTACTTTGTGCTGTCTCAATTCTGCTTTGCTCAAAGAGCACAGTACTCTTTCTGATGTGGGCACACCATGCTGAGCGGTCCTGTGCCAGTGTCTCCCATGTTGCACAGTCAAAGACCTTGAGAGTGTCCTTGTATCGCTTCTTCTGGCCACCATGTGATCACCTGCACCATGTGAGTTCTTCATAAAATAGTCTTTTTGGCAAGTGCATATTTTGCATTCAAACAATGTAGCAAGCCTACTGAAGTTGTGTTCTCTGAAGCATAGTTTGAATGTTTGGCAGTTCAGTTCAAGCAAGGACTTCAGTGTCTGGTACCTTATCTTGCCAGATGATCCTCAGAATCTTCCTAAGACAGTTCAAATGGAAGCAATTCAGTTTCCCTGCATGGTGCTGGTAGACTGTCCATGTTTCATAGGCATACAACAATGAGGCCAGCACAACAGCTCTGTAGACCTTCAGTTTGGTAGTCAGTCTAATATTTCTTCTCCTCAAACTTTTCTTTGGAGTCTCCTAAACACTGAGTTAGCTCTGACAATGCGTGCATCAACTTCCTTGTCAATGTGTACATCCCTAGAAAGTACAATACCAAGGTAAATGAACTTATCCCCAGCATTCAAAACCTCTCCATTTGTTATAATCGATGGTTCCACATATGGATGGTGTGGCAGTGGCTGATGGAGCACCTGTGTTTTCTTGGTGTTCATTATTAGGCCAAAATTAGCACAGGCAGCAGAGAATTGATCCATACTTTGTTGCATCTCAGCTTCAGAGGTTGCACTGAGTGCACAATCATCTGCAAATAGAAAATCATGCAGCAACACTCCCTCCACTTTGGTCTTGGCTTGTAGCCTTTTCAAATTGAAGAATCAGTATGGTAGTTGACCTTGATTTTATGTTCTTCTAAAGAGTAGGCCCCCAAAGCAAAACCTCACCTCAGAGTATTAATACTCTTTTCAGAGCCAGAGAGCATCAGGACCCTCATGACCCAGTGCCTCATTAGCAATTAACAAAAGGTATGGGCTTTCCTACAAAACAAGCCTCCCCTAATCCAGCTTCCCTTAATGGGTTCCATGTGAGGCCTATTAATGGGCAGGGAAGATCTTTGCTCTCATTGCCTGTGATTGTTTACATTACAGTCCCCTAAAACAAGCAACTCCGAGTACAGAATAATCTCTCAGGGCTGCATACAGAGACCAAATGAACAAACTAGAACTAGATAACTAGATAACTCAAACAATTGCCAGCTATCTACTTTTTGTATTCTGAGGGTAGCAAGGCCTCCATTTTGTTTCTTTAATACAGTGATCATTAAATGTTTTTGTTTTTTATAAAAGAAATTAAAGAATCTAGTGAAGACATATCTGAAGTATCATGTGTCACCTTTTAGGAAGCACACCAGTAATCTGGATCATAGCCAGAGGAGAGGAACCAGGATTTTGAAGACCCTTAGGAATATGTCCTATTAATATCAGTTGAAGGAACTGAGAATGTTTAGTTTGAAGAAACAAAGACTTTGGATAAATAGAAAAGCTATATTAATACACGTGAAAGCCTTTGTTATGAAAGGGGGATTAGATCTATTTTTCTTGATTTCAGTGATAAGGGGTAGAAGTAGCAAAGAGTCAGGTTTAGGCTTGATATTATGGAAAAACTTCTGAATGAGGAATGTTCAAAGGTAGAATGCTCATCAGTGTGAGCATTTACACAGCAGAAATCAGCAAATGCTACAAAGCAGGGCTTAGTTTATTTTATTGTTGTTATTGTTGATTACCTAGAATTAAGAAACTGATTAATAAAATGTTAAAAATATAGAGTAAGTTTAAAAGTCTCTTGTATACATTTTTTTTTCATCCAGAGAGCCAGTTGTTAAATATTTATCAATAGTACTCTCTAACCCATTGGAGATTTTTAAGCTAAGTCTTGATCATTGGTAGATCCGTTGTAGAGGAAAGCTGTGGTTTGAATTGCAGAGTCCCTTACAACTGGAATATCCTGTATGAGTTGATATTCTGCATGCCAATAAACATTGCATCTATGGTCTTCAAGAGAGATTGTTCTCCAACCAAAAATTCATAGCTTTTTAAAAAGTAAATATCTATTTTAACGCCTCATCTTAAAGGCTAATGAGTTCTGGACCTAGAGTCAGGAAGACCTGAGTTCAAACTCTGCTCAAGACACTTACTAGTTGTATGTGGGTGAATCACTTAACCTCTGTCAGTCCATTTTCTTATCTGTAAAATGGGCAGCAAGGTGGTTTAGTAGATAGAGTGCCAGGCCTGAAGTCAGGAAGACTTATCTTCCTGAGTTCAAATCTGACTGCAGACATTTACAATCTGTGTGACCCTGGATAAGTCACCTAATAACCCTATTTGCCTCAGTTTCTCATGTGTAAAAATGAGTTGGAGAAGGAAAAGGCAAACCAATCCAGTATCTTTGCCAGGAAAACCCCAAATGAGTTCATGAAGAGTTGGACATGACTGAAAGGACTGAACAGCAGCCATAAAATGGGGATTATAATATCACGTACCTCCTAGGATTGTCATGAGGATAAAATGAGACAATATTTGCAAAGTGCTTTGCAAATAATGAAGCATTGCATAAATGCTACTATTGTTATTATATATTATCATTATTATCCCAGCATGGAGACAATGTTAGATGTTTGAAGAATGTGCCAGTTGAGTAGGTTCAGTAAAGTTGAAAAAATTTCAAGTACCATCTTGTTGAGAAATTGTTTCTACTTTTCGGAGACCAGCCTAAGGATAGAGAAGCATGTTACCAGAGGTTTACCTATTAGGCAATGAGTTCTTTGATCATGGCAGCACACCGAATGAAGCAAACTGTAAATGACCCTTACACCTTTGTGGCCCATCCTACTACAGTGATAAAGGCAGATATCAGAAAAGTGCCAAGTGGCAGAGACTGTTAAGAACTGCAGTTCCAACACTGGCTATAAACATTAATTTAAGGTTGCTCCTCTCAATGTGAAATCTTTGTCCAATGGCCAACTTGATATATTATTTTAGGAACTAAACTATATCAATATTGACATTCTCACAGTAGCTGACAGTGGAAGATAAAAAGTTGCAGATAAATGGAAGGATGAGTCACAGGTCTTCCTTGGAAAGGTAAATAAAACTGTTGGCAGAGCTGGCTTTTTTGTATACTCAAAGGAAAAAAATGAACAGCATTTTATGGGAGTACTTGGCCATCTCACTTTGCAGTGCTCAGGTTGAATATAAACCAAAAGATCACTGTGAAGATAATGCAATTCGCAGAAATGACAAAGTATAAAAATTCTAAGAAGAATTTGATAAGATCTTCTTCCCAGCATTAATTAATGTATTGACACTCAGTGTATCCAGGCTGATCTAGATGTAGGGAAGGATAAGAAAAAAAACATTTTGCAAAATGGAGTTCAGCATTAAGAAACAAAGAGGCCAAGTGCTTGTGGATTATTAGGAAGACTTGAGCCTGTAAATAATGAATATTTTTTTCAAGTAGAGTTTGGAGATAATGGAAATGATGAGCAATGAGTAACATCAAAGACACATAAAATTTATAGTATCTTAGACGGGAAAGCATATTTTAGCACTCAAGTGCTAAAGATGTCAAGGATATCTGATTCAACCCATATGAAAAAAATCCCTGGTTTCAGACAAGTAGAGATCTAGCTTCTATTTGAACATGTTCAATGAGAGGAAACCTAGCACTTTCCAAGGCAACCTCTTCCATTAAGAGACAAGTTTTCCCTGATATCATGTTTAAATCCACTTATTTTCTATATCCTCTTACTGCTTCTGGTTATTCCCAATAAAGCTAAGAAGAACAAGTCTAATAATCCATCTTCAACATGGAAATTATTCAGATACTTAAAGACAGCTATCCTATACCCTCACTTCTCTAGGCTGAACATCCTTAGTTCTTTCAACCAGTACTCCTATGAAAAGATTCAAGGCTCTTCAGAATCCTGGTCATCCTCATTTGATTACTCCTGGGATAATCAGTTAGCTGTGCAAGGAAGCAATTGCCTCCTTAATGCTCAAAGCTATGACTCTCAATGAAGATCCCTACTGTTTTAGTCCTTTTGATTACTATACCACAGTGACTTTATATTTACCCCTATTGAATTTAATCTGATTGGATTCAGCTCAATGCCCTGTTGAGATCTTTTGGGATCCTACCCCTTTCTGTGCCAGTGGTCCTTCTATGCTTTGTGCCATTTGCAAATTTGATGAGAATGCTTTAGTTTTACTCACCAGCCTCAGACCAAGCTGAGCTTTAGCACTTCTGACACAAACTCATCCTCAGTTATCTGTCTTTGCTTCCGTCTTCTGTACATATCTCTTTTTAAATCTAAGGTACTGGTTTCTAGTTCAAATGGCAACATTAAAACTTGCAGAGGAGTCCCATTCTCTCACACAAATCCTGTTAAATATCTGAAAATGACCCCTGGATATAACCTTGATAGAGGAAGCAAAATGGAAATGTACTCCACCATCTAACCTAGAACTATTGAAAAGATGACCAGATGCCATCAAAGACTAAGATGGGTTTACAGTAGGGAAGCCAGAGAAAACTTTGGTAAGTGGGGTGGAACCACAAGTCTTGAAACTAATGGATGAAATATAGCATAAGTTTCTATTCTGAATCTAGCCGATCCTCTGAATCGGGAGCCATACCCAGCTCCTATCCAGCAGCACTGCACAAGAGAATGCACTCTCAGTCATACATTCCTTGAAGCATTAGGAGCCTCAGCAGGAGACAAGGCCAGCTCAGAGCCTGCATCAGGGAGATCTGCAATAGTCTGGAGAGCAGTATATTTTTCCACATTCATCTGGGGCTTTTTAGGACCACAGGAGAGGACTGAACCAACAGCTGCTTGGGCATTGTGTGAGAAGCAGAGAAAGATGAACCAAGGCCATTAGACCACCAGGAGACTGAGACAAAAGCCATGGGATGAAGCAGGGCATGGGCTTAATATCAGCAACATTGGCTGTATTAAAGTCATGCTGGAGGCAGCTAAATGAACATGGATAAAGCACTGAGCCTGGAGTCAGGAAGTTTAAATCTGATCTTAGACATTTACTAGCTATATGACCTTGGACAAGTCACTTAAATGCTATCATCTGTAAAATGAGGATAATAATAGCACCTACTGCCCAGGGTTATTCAGGATCAAATGAGATAATTGTAAAGTACTTAGGACAGCAGCTGGCACATAGCAAGTACTCTATAAATGTTATTATTGCTGTTATTGTTATTATCCAGAAAGACAGCAGCATTGATATACAGACGCAGAGGGGATAGGACCAAAAAGTGTCTGCCCCAATACATCTAGGAATCTCAAAGGGCAGTGATTTGAGCATAAAGTCCCAATCCAAGGACTAAGGATGGAAACCATGAATACACAGAAGAAAAAAATGACCATGATGAACAAATATTATGGGTTGAGGTAAATCCAGAAGAAGAGTAAACTCCACAACAACTGCAAGCAGACCCTCAGAGGAAAAAAATGGGTTGGCCACCAGGATAACAAGAGTGGGTTGAAAAAACAAAATAAGAGATAAAAACATGAAATTATGGTAGAAATTTGGGTTCCAGAAGAAAAATTTGGAAGGAAAACAACATGAACTATTTGAACAAAATCAAAAGGTTGAAAAATAGAAGAATATGTACAGAGCCTACTATTTAAAGTGACCTAGAAAACAGTCAAATAGAGATCATTTAAGAATCATTGGCATCTCTAAAAACTATGGCCAAACAAGAAATATAGATGCCATGTTTTTAAAAATCAAGGTCTGTAAAGACCAGAGGAAAAAATGAAAATAGAAAGACTACACTAAACATCTATTGAAAAAAATCACCATGCTGAAAATATCCAAAGTTATATAGTTATAAAGTTATAGATAGGATTATATCAACATATGCTTGTACATAGAATTATTTGTATTAGTTGTGTGTAAGATTGATTGAGCAGGCATCTTGTAGATCATGTTCAGTACTAGAATACAATGACTTTTGTATGTCATTTAAAATTTAATAAGGTCAGCAAGGTGGTGCTGGACCTGGAGTCAAGAGGACCTGAGTTCAAATATGACCTCAGATACTTACTTACTAGCTATATGACCCTGGACAAGTCACTTAACCTTCTTTGCCTCAATTTCTTTATTTGTAAAATTATCTGGAGAAGGAAATGGCAAACAACTCCAGTATCTTTGCCAAGAAAATCCCAAATGAGATCATGAAGAGTCAGAAACAACTGAAGGTTCTTAACAATAACTAAAACTTATTAAAAGGAAGCTTATTTAGCCTTAACATAGAAAGGATACTTCACAAGGAAATAACACTTAGCTCAAGTAGATGTACTTTACTGCTCTGTCTCCATAAGGATGTCTTGTCAGCAGAGGAAGATATGGTGAATCTTGCGGCTGTGGGATTTCTGCCAAGTCTGAAGGGACATGACTCTATGTGAACAGGTCTAGTGTATGCTCTTAGATGACCAGGAAGCCATATAAATGTTAATTGAGGCCAGCAGGAAGCTGCTTCAATGGTGGAGCAGCTTAAGCCTCAGTCTCTGGGCCAATCAAGTATTGGAAACAGTTTTTTGTCTTTTAGGGAAAGAGCTAATCTAACCCACATATTAGGAGTGTTGTGAATATGGTGAAGAGAGGAGCTGATAGATCCTATTACAAATGTCATAGCCAAACTCTAGAACTTCTAAGTCAAAGAAAATATCTTGGAAGCAGAAAAATTTGATTACCAAGGATCATGCAAGACTGAGCTGTAACTGCAATAAAAGAGAGAAAATGCTGGGATATAATATTCTAAAAAGTAAAAGACAGAAGTATATAACCAAAGATAACTTACCTTGAGTAATTGAGGCATATAACCTTATAAAGGAAAATGAACCTTTAATAGATTAAGGGACTTTCATGCATACCTGATTTTAAAAAAAAAAGATTTGAACTAAGGATAGACTTTGAAATGCAAATACTGGAAGCAAGAGATACCATAAAATGTTTTGAGGAATTTAGAAAAGACTAAATGATAATTAAGGGCATATATTTTCATACAAGGAAAAGAGATATGTGACCCTTCAGAATCCAAATGTCTTCAAAGACACAGTTTATTAAATAAGACACAAAACATGGAGGAAGGCATCTTCTGATCTCCCTCTTATCTGGATCAGATAAAGGATTGAATACTATTGCCTCCTATGTTTATGTTTCAAAGTTTCTCTTCAGCTCTGGTCTTTTTCATAAGGAATGCTCTAAAGTCCTCTATTCTATTAAATTTCAATTTTCCTCCCACAAGATTATACCTAGTTTTTCAAGGTAAGTTATTCTTATCATACATGTATATGTATATGTATATGTATATGTATATATACACACACCTTTTTCTTTTGCAGTTTTGAATATTGTATTTTAACATTTTTCTTTTCATTGTAGTTAGTAGCAAAGTTTTATGAGGTCTTGATTGTGGTTGCTTAGTGCTCAGATTATTTGTCTTCTTGCATAATTTTTGTTTTGACTTGGAAGTTCTGGATTTTGGCTATGATATTTGTGATATGATCTACCAGCCTCCCCCCCTCCCTCTTATGTAGATTATGCTAGTTCTTTCCCTTAAAGGCAAGAATGCTGTCCCCAAGACTTGGGGGTTGAGTCTCAAGCTGCCTCATCCTTGAAACTGCTTCCTGTTGGCTTCAGTTCATATAGACTTAGCTTCCTAGTCACTTAAGGGCATACACTAAACCTGTTGATGTGGAGTCAAGTTCTATCAGACTTGATAGAGGCCCTATTCCTGCAACAGTCATCACACCAGTCACCATCCTGATAATAAAATGCATTTCATTATGGAGATGAGGTGGGTAATGGACAATCTACCTGAGCTAAGTGTTATATTCTTGTTAGATCCCAATCAAACTGCTAGGCTGAATTTTAAAGATCATATCTGAATTTCCATTCAGTTTATACTCCTGTAGTCTATTTCAATGGAAAGAGCAAATCCATATTTTCTGTTCATTCTGTCACTACCACACTTAGCTCAAACCTCAGGATAGTTTCAGTTCCTGACAGAATGGGAAGAAATAATACTGGGCTGCATTTCCCAGAAACTCATGCTGCCACACTCTGAACACCACTCCCTGCCTGCAGAGATCCATCTCTGAAAGCCACATTCCATTTCTACATTATTTTGCTTGTATTTGTCTAAATCTACATGTGTACATGGTGTCTCTTCTCAGCTAGACTGTAAGATCCTTGATGACAAGCTTGTTTTCGATTTTGTCTTTGTATCCTCAGTACCTAACACAGTGTCTGGTATAATTAGGCTTGATTGATAAAAGATTGAAGTAGTGGAGGTCATGTTTTAATTTGTGTTTTTAGCTCTCTAGGCTTAGCAACTCTTTAATAATAAATATTTATTGCAACACTAAATCAATGACTTGTTGAGGACTGAGAAAAGACAATTAGATGTAGCAATTACAGATCATTGATAATTTTAGAGAGGGCAATTTTATTTTATTGAGGTCATAAGTCATTTTGAAAAGAATTTAGTAGAGAGAAGAGAGGGAGTAAAGGCACTGATGTAGAGTGTAGACTTTCTCAAGGAATTTAGCTAAGACATAGAAGAGAGATGTGGGATGATGGCTAGCAGGATGGGTGAATCAAGTGAGACATTTTTAAAGATGGAGGAAGCAGCCAGTATATAGAGACTGAAGATTAATGCTGGAGAAGATAGGACAGAATGGGACCACTTGGCCTTGTAGAAAGGTTTGCATTAGGAAGGTTTAGAATAGCCTTTGCAGTGAGTAGGATAGTGGATTCATTGGGAAGGCATAAAATATCACCATGCTGTTGTCAGGGCTCTGTGGAAAATATGTAGCAAATTTGTCATGGATCCATACACCATGGTTTTATGATATTCTCCAACTTCTTTCAGTAGCATGTGAGTAGAGGCAAAGACAGTGAATGGTGAGAGTTATCCAAGGGTTGAAGCTTGAGAAGACATGTTGGCAATAAGATAAAGAGGCAAGAAACTTGAATGTAGCAGACGGTGTAGAGTTGGGTTGCTCCACCAAAGGGTTGTAATAGGAAAAGGAAAAGAGTGTAACTAGTACAAGGGGATGGACTTAGAAAGAACAGGGGGATGGAAGGATTGGATGTCATGCTGAAAAAGAAGAGAAGCTTTGACAATTATAAGACAGAAGGAAAGAATGATTAATAAAATGTGATCATATACAGGAATTTTAGAGATTGTGAACATGAAAGTGGGACTCTTGTGGGTAATAGAAAGATCAAAGGTATGATATATCTGTTTGTAGCTGAGGTAGGGTGGAGAAGTAGGACAAAAATGAGTATATTGAAGAAACAGGAAGTTAAGATGTTTGTGGGAATACATATTGATATATGTATGTTGAAATACTTTGATATGAGGGCAGGGGTTGGGTGATGGGGAAAAGAAAATGAGTGTGGCAATGAACTCATTGTGGAAAGAAAGAAAGTGTCCTGGGAGTCAATAGATAGTAACTACCAGAATCTTGATTGGATGAAAAATATAGATTAAATGAACCTTAAAGGAGAATGCGTTCCTGAGTGATGGCAGTAGAAGGAGAATCTGGAAGTGGCAATGAGAAACAAGGAATATTGTGATTCCACCACAATGGAATTGGAGGTATGTGTGAAAGTGAATTGTTGGAGGCCTCATAGTAAAGTCCCTAGGGGAATTGAACAGCTGATCTAAACCTCAGGCCTGAGTGCTGGCACAGTGGAACTGAAGGTGGGGCTGTTGTGGAGAGGAAATTTTTCTACTCACAGATTCTGGGCACAAAAGTTTCTGTTTGCTCCCAGATCATTGTGCAGGCTTGATTGTGCCACGTTGGAGGAACTGAGATCTTACAGGTCCCCAGAGCACACCCTACTCTTGACAAAGAATCCAAAAGTCAAGTAACAGATTGGGAAAATGCCCAAAAAAGGGAAAAAAGAAGACTATAGAAAGATACTTTCTTGGTGAACATCCTTTCAGATGAGGAAGAACAATGCATACCATCAGAGGAAGACCTAAAATTCAAGGCTTCTGCATCCAAAACTTCCAAAATAAATATGCAATGGTCTCAGGCCATGGAAGAGCTGAAAAGGGATTTTGAAAATCAAATAGGTGGAGAGGTGGAGGAAAAATTGGGAAGAGAAATGAGAGAGATGTAAGAAAATCATGGAAAGGGAGTCAACAGCTTGCTAAAGGAGACCCAAAAAATGCTTAGGAAAATAACAGCCTTAAAAATAAGATAACTCAATTGACAAGAGAAGTTCAAAAAGCCAATGAGAAGAAGAATGCTTTAAAAAGCAGAATCAGCCAAATGGAAAAGGAGGTTTTGAAGCTCACTGAAGAAAATAGTTCTTTAAAAATTAGAATGGAACAGATGAAAGCTAATGACTTTATGAGAAATCAAGAAATTACAAAACCAAACCAAAAGAATGAAGAAATGGAAGGTAATGTGAAATACTTCATTGGAAAAACAACTGAACTGGAAAATAGATCCAGTAGAGACAATTTAAAAATTATGGGCTTACCTGAAAGCCATGACTAAAAAAAGAGCCAAGACATCATCTTTCATGAAATTATCAAGGAAAACTGCCCTGATATTCTAGAACCAGGGGGCAAAATAAATATTGAAAGAATCCACTGATAACCTCCGGAAAGAGATCCAAAAAGAGAAACTTGTAGGAATGTTGTAGCCAAATTCCAGAATTTTCAGGTCAAGGAGAAAATATTGCAAGCAGCTGGAAAGAAACAGAGTATTTGAGAAGTACAATCAGGATAGCACAAGATCTAGCAGCTTCTACATTAAGGGATCACAGGGCATGGAATATGATATTCCAGAAGTCAAAGGAACTAGGATTAAAACCAAGAATCATCTACCCAGCAAAACTGAGTATAATACTTCAGGGGAAAAAATGGTCTTTCAATGAAGCATTTTTGATGAAAAGACCAGAGCTGAAAAGAAAACTTGACTTTCAAACACAAGAAGCAAGAGAAGTATGAAAAGGTAAATAGGAAAGAAAAATCATAAGAGACTTACTAAAGTTGAACTGTTTACATTCCTACATGGAAAGATAATATTTGTAACTCTTGAAACTTTTCTCAGTATCTGAGAGTTGGTGGGATTGTGTACACACACATATACACACACACACAAACACACACACACATATATACATATATACATATATATACATATGTATATATATATACATATATACATATATATATATATATATATATATATATATATATATATATAGAGAGAGAGAGAGAGAGAGAGAGAGAGAGAGAGAGAGAGAGAGAGAGAGAGAGCACAGGGTGAGTTGAATAGGAAGGGATCACATCTAAAAAAATAAAATTTAGGGGTGAGAGAGGAATATATTAGGAGGAGAAAGGGAAAAGTGGAATGGGGCAAATTATCTCTCATAAAAGAGGCAAGAAAAAGACTTCAATGAAGGCAAAAAGGGAGGAAGTGAGAGGGAAAAAGTGAAGCTTACTCTCATCACATTTGGCTCAAGGAAAGAATAATATGCACAGTCAATTTGGTATGAAAACCTATCTTACAATACCGGAAAGTAGGGGAGAGGGGGATAAGCAGGCTGAGGGGAATGATGGAAGGGAGGGCAAATGGGAGGGGGGAAACAATTAAAATTAAACACACTTGGGGAGGGACAAGGTCAAAAGAGAGAACAGAAGAAATGGAGGGCAGGATAAGATTGAGGAAAATATCATTAGTCTTATACAACTATTATGGAAGTCATTTGCAAAACTACACATATATAGCCTATATTGAATTGCTTGCCTTCTCAGGGGGGATGGGTGAGGAGGGAGGAAGGAATAAAAGTTGGAACTCAAAGTTTTAGGAACAAATGTTGAGTGTTGTTCCTGCATACAACTGAGAAATAAGAAATACAGGAAATCGGGTATAGAAATTTATCTTGCCCTACAGGACAAAAGAGAAGATGGGGATAAGGGAAGGGAGTAATGTTAGAAGGGAAGGCAGATTTGTGGAAGGGGTAGTCAGAATGCTCAGCATTTTGGGGTGAGGGGAGGGGAGAGATGGGAAGAAAATTTAGAACTCAAAATTTTGTGGAAATGAATGTCGAAAACTTAAAATAGGTAAATTAATTAATAATTAAAAAAAAGAACTATTTTCTTCAGTGAGCTTTTGAACCTCCTTTTCATTTGACTAATTCTGCTTTTTAAAGCATTCTTCTTCTCATTGGCTTATTAGACCTCTTTTGCCAACTGAGTTAGCCTATTTTTAAAAGTGTTATTTTCTTCAGCATTTTTTGATCTCCTTTAGCAAACTGTTGACTCGCTTTTCATGATTTTCTTGCATCTCTCTCATTTCTCTTTCCAATTTTTTCTCCATCTCTCTTACATGATTTTCAAAATCCTTTTTGAGCTCTTCCATAGCCTGAGACAATTGCATATTTATTTTGGAGGTTTTGGAAGCCTTGACTTCCTCTGATGGTATGCATTGTTCTTCCTCATCTGAAAGGATGGAAGAAAATACCTTTTCACCAAGAAAGTAACCTTCTATTGTCTTGTTTTTTCCCTTTTTTGGGCATTTCCCCAGCCAGTTACTTGACTTTTAAGTCCTTTGTTGGGAGTAAGGTATACTCTGGGAATCTGTAACATCTCAGTTCCTCCAAGGTGGTACAATCAAGGGAGAGAAGTTTACTCCTCTCCTGGCCTGTGCACTTGTCTGGGAGGAACCAAAAGCTTTTCTGCTCAGAATCTGTGAGTAGTAGAATTCCCTCTCCACACTAGCCTTCAGCTCTACCATGCCAGTGCTCCTCCTCCTCAACCCAGGCCGCACCTCAGATCAGCTGATCAATCCCCCCAGGGACTTTAGGTGGAGGGCTCTAAAAATAGATGCTGCTGCTGCAGTGGCTTCTGCTAGCAGGGTCAGACCATGTTCCCTTTTCACCCAAATGAAAAAGCTTTCTCACTGACCTTTGAAGCCTTCTTTGGCATTTGCAGGTTGAGGGATCTGAGAACCGCCACTGATACTGGGGATTCTACCCCCAAGGTCTGTTCGGGTCCTGTTCCTTCTGGTGCCAAGTGGCCAGGGCTGGGCTGGGTTCTGTGGGCTGTGCTTCACCCCACGCCCTGTGTGATAGACCTTTCCTGTTGGCTTTCCAGGCTATCTTAGGCTGGAAATCTCTTTCACTCTGTTGTTTTGTGGCTTCTGCTTCTCTGGAATTTGTTAAGAGTTATTTTTACAGATATTTTATGGGCTGCAGGGGAAGAGCTAAAGTATATACATCTTTCTACTTCACTATCTTGGCTCTGTCCCTCAAATGGGAGTACTTTCTCAAGTAATTTATTCTTTAAAGTTTATTGCCCAATAGGTTATTATGTTCCATGGTTTCTGTTCCTTCCTTATCTAACCTGGTCCATTGCTTTGCTTTTCTATTTTTCAGCCAATACTAAGATTTGATGACTACTCTTTCATATGATAGTTTGAGGGCTGTAAGCTCTATTTGCCTTCATTCCTATTTTTTTTAAATCACCATTTCCGTTGAGATTTTAGACTTTATGTTTCTTCATGGTCTTCTCCATCACTTCCTCCCCAAAGGAATCTTGTTCTCCATCCCTATAATCCCCCTGGGGGAATAGGGGAGCTTTCACTTTATCTTACCCAAACCAGGACTCCAAGTCATTTCTCTGCCATCTTCACATCATGCTATCAAAGGAGTGCCTTGCTTTCAGTTCCCCTCTATGTATTATCTTCTCCAATTAGAATGTAGATTCCTTGAGAGCAAAGATTTTCTCTTGTTTACTTGTATTTGAATGGCCTACATTTTTAACACTGTTCCTGGCACATAATAAGTGCTTCAAAATATATAACTCTTACTTCCTATATGAACACTACTTCTCAATATCTTTTTTAAAAAATTTGGTTTTCTACATTCACTTTTATACAATTTTGAATTCTAAAATTCCCCCTCCCTTTCCTCTCCATTTTGCAAGACAGCATGCACTCTGATGTAAGTAATACATGTACAATCATGTTAAACATATTTCCACATTAGTCATGCTGTGAAAGAAGAATCAGAACAAAATGAAAAAAACAAAAAAGAGAGAGAGAGCGCAACTAGTATGCTTTGATTTACATTCAGACTCCATTGCTCTTTCTCTGGATGTGGATAGCATTTTCCGTCATGAATTTTTTGGAACTCAATCTCCTTTGCTAGGTATTCATACAAGTCATGCCTGCCAAGTGTTAGTGCACTCCAGAGTTCTCTCTTGGACTCTCTCCTCTTCTCATATTCCATTTCAATTGTGATCTCATCAGCTTTGTTGGATTTCATTATCTTTATACTAATGATTCTTAGGTACACTTATCCGGGCCTAACCTCTCTCTGAATCTCCAGATTTAATTTCCAACTACCTATTGTCCATCTAGAACTAGATGTCTCATAGATTTCTTAAACTCAACATGCCCCAAACTCAACTCATTGTCATCCCCTCCTCCCCCTCTTTCTATCTTTCCTATTACTGATGGATGATACCATCATCCTCTTAGTCACCTAGACTTATAACCTAAGTATCATTCTTGAATCTCCACTCCTCTTATTTGGTCACTTTTGTTTCATTCTCTTATTTTAATTCAATATTTGTCTTTTCTTTTTAGAGATATTTTTTGCATGAAATGATTGGTGTATTTTGCTTTCTTATCTATTCTGTCATTCTCTTGTCTTCTTTGATTTCTTAATATATTTACATTTAGAATTATAATTTTTAGGTTTACGTTTTCCTTAATTTATTTCATTTATACTGATTTTTAAAAATCCTCTTCCCCTTTTAAGTTAATGCTTTGTTTCTGTAATTAGTTTTACTTACTCTACTTTGGTGCTACTCTAGTCCCATAGGCCCTCTCACCTTCATCCTTGCACTCCCTTTTGACTACCTTAGAACAAATTATTTGAATTTTATTAACATGATAAATTTATTTATTTAGTTAGCTTTTCATCCCACTCTTTTGTGCCTTTGTTCTCCTCCAGTTAAGTACAATATACCCCTTCTCTTCTTTCTTTTTAACCTCTTACTTTTAACAACTTGTCAAGCTGCTTTGGTGTTTTGTCTTCCTCAGTATTTCTCTTCCCTTTTAGCCTATTCTGAATTTTATTTTCAGTTTCTTACTTAATGTCTGGGGATTCATAGTATTGTCTTTCATCTCTTCACTTCTTTGTGCTTTGAATTATCTTTGAAGTTTTACCCATTATTCCTTCTGTTTTTAGTATTTTCTCTGTTGCTTTATCTGCTTGTAAGCTAGGTTTATATTCTGGGTTTCCTTTCTCATGCTCCCTATCACTCACACTTTGACTTCTCCACCTAGCCAGTGTTGGTCTGCTGGGTGACCTCAACTGACTCAAGTTGGGGTTAATAGGGATCATTAGGGCTGAATCCTTGACATGAATAACATCCAGGGAGAAAGTACTGATCCCACCTGGTTTTCCAGGACTTTTTTGTTTAGGCCTGTTATACTATTTTTTTCTAGCCCATGATTCTGAGATCCATGAATGGAACACTTTTGATCCTTTCAAATCCCTCCATTTCCTTTCCTCCTTTCCTTCATGGGTCTGGACAAAACCACTGCCATTTCCTTTAGGATAAGTGTGGGGTTTAAACAGAGGCACTGCTAAAGGGCATGCCTATACCTGAACTGCCATTCACAAGCCTGGGAGTTTGCCTGTGCTTGCTGTGGTGGGCAGATGAGAACTGGGCATGAGAACACTGGGAGCTCCAATGATTAAAATCTTCTTGAGTTAACTTGTGAAGATTTTACCTTGTATAGAGGGGCTCTACTTATTATCTAATGGAATCAGTGGCAGCTATACTATATCCAATGTATAATTCCTTTCTTTTGAGGTTTTTGGGTTAAAAGAGATTTATGGAAAGTGACTATATTCCCAACTACTAGTCACATAATCTGATTTAGCTTATTATCTTATGTTTTCTGGGAACTCCAACACTTCATAGCAGAACTCCAGAGGAGAAGCTGGAAATTATGATGGACTCAATCATCATTCTGTTGCATTTTCCTCACTGAGATCTGAACTGAATCCAAAACTAGGCAGCAGGAAGCTGGCTTGACCTATCTGCTAGCCATCACAGAGTAAACCAGTTTGTAAGGGCAAATGAAAAGGGATGCAGGTGTTTATCCCTAGCCATAGAAGAACACTGTAGTATGGGCAGATTTTGTGTCTCCCTTACAAGTGTCTAATTATCTAATAAGTGTTTTTGCGTAGAAGGTGGATTCTAGTATATTAAGCATCAGGAATACGCATTTAATTCCTCAATCCATCCTTTGGCTGGAGTCTTTCACATGGCACAAGTATTGCATACCAGATGGCCAAGTCAGGCCTTTTCCTAAGGAAGAATCAGCTCATATTAATAAAATTAAAATCTTAACATTAAATTTTCTTTGTTCCTGTGCAGGTGACCATGATTATACCTTGGATTGTGAGTTGATGGCAACATCTCAGAACTGCATTGTCAGGTGCTATAAATAAAGCTTCTGTCACCCCACCCCGACACATCTCACCTCTTTCTTCTCAAATATTTGTCATGAGACACTCCCCCCACTACTTTTTATCATCTCTGTGAGGTTGCCACCATGAAATGAAATAGAGTTAGAACAGGCTTTAGACTTTATTTGTTATAGATCCCCAACTTTGCATTTGAGGAAGTGAAGACCACAGAGAAGTGACTTGTCACAAAGAAATAGTATTGATTTCAAGGTTCATTAATCCCCAGATGGGTATTTTTTTCTATTCAGTAAGAGCTTCATATCATGTCCTTAAGGTTTTCTTGGTGAAAGGACCAGACATTTATTGATTACCTACTATGTATCAGGCACTGTGTTGGGCACTTAACAAATATTATGTCAGTTGATCCTCACAACACCTGTGAAGTAGGTACTTTCATTATCCCCATTTAATATATGTTATCTTATTTGATTCTTATAATAATTCTGTGCTCTTATTATCCCCATTTTGCAAAAGAGGAAACAGGCTGAGAGAGTTTGACTTGAAGAGCTAAGTATCTGAGGCAGAATTGGAACTCAGTCCTCCTGACTCTCAAATTCAACTCTTTATCCACTGTGCCATGTATCTGTCACTTAGTAATAAAGTAATATTTGGCAAGTTATTTAATGTCTTTAAACCCCAGTTTCCTCATAGTTAAAATAAGAATAATTATACTTGTCTTGTCACTTAAATTATTTTTTTCAGAATTTAAAAAAATGCATTCTCCTTATCCATGAATCCAGTCTTTAAAATTCTGCTTATATAAACAAGACTGTTAGTAAACTGTTGGTTTGGCCAGGCAGTAATCATTAAAATGCTGTGATGTTCTTCTGAGTCAGTCTGGAACCTAAGTGCTTTTAAATGTGTGTGCGTGTGTGTATGTGTAATTTCATTGTATTAAGTTGGATGGATGAGTTAAATATACTGTAATATAAATATACAAAGCAAGTATTGTTGAAAAAGTGGATTCTTTTCTACATGGAAATTGACTTTTGTTGAAGTCTAGGATAAGGTTTACAAAGAATTATTATTTAAAATGGATCTCTGTATTTTCAGAGAGTGAATTTCTAATTGTGCCTCTCTTTACTGTGATGATAATGATAAAGATGACAGTGATGAAGATGAAGTTAATGATGATGATGATGATGTAGATGGTGATTCTAACTCTGATTTAAGCATAATAAAGTAAGGATAAAAGCAGGCTTGTGTCGCATACAAAAGATAGGGTTCATTCTCCTCCCAATATTAGTTTAAAAAATGTAAGCCAAGTTGTCTCAAGCTTCACATTTTCATTCAGCATAGCTTGCTGCTTTGTTTCTTACTTGACACAATGATGGTGAAGTGGAGGTCCAAGCCTGATATCACCAGGTCACTGATTTCCTGATAGCTGCAATTTTTCTCTGTCTTATGTTGCTGTGGGGATGACTGATTAATTACAATCTGAAATCTTGGCTTCATATCTAGATATATTTTTAAAAACTTCAGAGTAGCATGATTGCCAGCATTTGTTTTTAGATAACTGTCAAAATGATGAGAAAAGTATTTATGGAGGCATTGTTTATATATTTACTGTACACCACTCTGAAGACATAATAGAAGAGGGAATAATTTTTTTTAAATTATTACCTCATCTAGAAAACAGATTAACTCAAAAGCTTCCAGCCTTTAGGATGTATTCCAGGTTCCTCTCCTTTTGTGAGAGAGGTGATGGCAGGAAGCCAGACTTATTATGGAGCTTCTACAAATGCAGACTTTTATCCAAACACTACCCACACACTTCAAAATGCAACCTATACCCTCTAATAATAAGCCTTCCGTGTTAGTTTTAGAATGTTTCCCCTACTCTGGTGCTTCTGAATAACAAGCAATAATGGTAGATCAGGATATTTGTCCTTAGATTAATTTTTGGGAACCACACAAAATCTTCTAGGACAGAGAACACTTCAAAACAATTTTTTAAATGAACTCCTAGGTCTGGTATCAAAGCAAAATTAGAAAGTCATGCAAGCTCTGGCCAAATGCTTTAATGATTATTCATTCGACAAGTATTTATTGAATATACACTGTTAAAAGAGCACTGGGCTAAGGTATTGTGGAGGGTTTTAAAGGAAATAAGATAGTCACTAACTTTGAAGGGTTTGTAATGTTTTTGAGGGAGAAAAATGTGTCCATCAAGAATTACATATGAATTCAATGAAATTTAATTAAACTATGGATTTATTGTCTGCCAATACTATGTTATGTATTTGGTGAGATACCTGGGTCTAAAGGTAACATGAGTATGTTGTCATCTGGAGGGTCATCCCTTGAAACATGAGTATATATCCCCTGCCTTGTTTCAATCCTTTAAGCATGTAAAGAAATCCCACATCTGGCTTCATATTCCCATGTAGAAACTTGGGAGCAATTGGTTCCTAGCCAGGATAACTCAGGAGTTACTGTGATATAATAATGAAATGTCTTCTAATTGACCATATAGCCAGAAACCCCAATGACTCAGGGGTTGCTATAAAATTGTTATTCTGCCCATCTCTCTGTTTCTATTTTATCTTCGTGGATATGAGAAGGCAGAACCACACTTTGCTGCCTCAAAGAGCCAGGTAGGGGGAAAAATATCTTTCCTATAACCTATCTGGCTATAGCAGCTATGAAGACATGGCTACATCTTTCCCTGAAGGTTGTTTCCCCACTGATATTAGGCAAGCAAATGTTTGAATATAGATATGTCCATAAAGCAACTTTATGAGTTCAGATAATCTACAGATTGTACCAGAGGTCCCACAAGTAACTAGAGAGAGTAGCAGTAGCCACAGGAATTGGGAGGTGACTGAATAGCAACCCTGAGATGGATGTGTACAGGCAACAATTTTGTGGGCATTTCAAGGTCTGGAAAGTTTGCAGAGTAATAGCTGTAATCTTCCCTTCTCTAGCATCTGAGTAAAAATGGAAGAGAAACAGTGCCAGTGGCAGCTGAGTAGTCTGGTCCCTCAGAGAAGTGACCTGTCTCAGCAGTAGATCAGCACATCTAGCAGAGTTGCCATACTCTGCGAAGAACCACTCTAGTATAAAGTAACCCATGCAGCACTGATGCAACACTCTCCAGCAAACTTCCTGAAGACTCTACAAGGAGGATAAAGGACTTTCAAGGCCGTCAGTGGCCCCCATGTATTTGCCACAGATGTTCTTTGTCCATGTGTTGTACTTTCATTGTACTCTTACTTTAAAACCCATTACTCTGGGTTACCTTTTAAGAGTGAGGAGAGAGTGTTCACTTGTTTTATTTTTCCCTTGAGAATTTTTTTTGGTAACTACTGTTCATGATATACTTTATCAGTAAATCCCTTTTCTAAAACCTAATAGAATCAAGTGCTTTATTTTTAGGGAAGTAAGATAGTTGGGGCTTTTGAGTGACATTATTAAAACCTCTATGAACCCTGGAGAAAATAAGAGTTAGTTGCCCTCTGAAGACTCCAAACCATGAGTACAAGTTCAAGTTGGGGAGTGAGCCTCAGAAGGGGTCCTAAATTTCTTTCCTCATGAAGAAGTCAAGTCAGGGGGGGGGGGTGACATATGTACAAGATATCTATAATATGAAATAATAGATGCTCACTGAAGCATTTGCCTATTTTATGGAGTACAGCCTATTCATAATCAAATAGAGAGCTTTTCTTATGAAAGTGAGATTTTTTAAATAAAAAAAACCATCCAAATGGGTGTCCTCAAGATTTGGTTAGTCCAGCAGAACAGGTGCATTAAGAGCCCAGCCTGTGTTCCTGAGATGTGGCAGAATTTCCAAAGGCTTACAGGATATCTTTTTGATACAGAGTTTCTGCCTGGCAAATGCAGAGGTAGAAAGGAATGAAATCTATTTTTAGTAATTACATAATTTTAATCCTTTATTGAAATGATATTTCATTGTGTTTTGTGGTCCACAAGGATTTCATTGCATTCTAATTTCAAGTCTATGTAGCAGGACTAACCTGAGCTTGATCTGGCTCAGAACACTGAGCAAAAGCTGAGTCAGTAATGAACGTGATATGTTTAAGGTACAGTGAGTGATTGCTTTGGCTGGAGTGGAAGGTTTGTATTAGAGAAGAGTGGAAGATAAATTTGTGTAGAAAAGGTAGAAAAGGTATATCATGGATGGTCTTTGAAACAAGGTTGAGTTTGGACATCATCCTATACTTATCCTAACATTTTAGGCTATAAAAACTCATTTTAAAATTAAAAAAAAACATTCTTTCAAAATGCATGTGCATCATGGTGTACAAAGAAATTCAAGCCCACATCACCATAAGACCCTCATCACCTTTTGCCTGGACAATTGTAAGTCTCCTAATTGGTATCCTTCCCTCAAGCCCCACCCTACTCCAATCTATTTGCTACACAGTTGCTAAAGAGATTTTTTAAAAATCAAAGATTTGACTATATTATTCTTCTACTAAATAAACTTCAATGGTTCCCTATTAACTTTAGGATCAAATATAAAGACATAGTTGACTCTTAAAACCATTTAAACCTGGCCCCAATCTATCATTCTAGCCTTATTATGCTTAATTACTTCTCTTGCATTCTTTAGTCCAGACAATTTGGTTTCCTTGTTGTTCCTCTTGACATTCTATTTCCCATTTCCTTGACTTTTAATTAGCTCTCCACTTTGAAATGAACTCCGTTCTTATCTCTACCTCTTACAATCCCCTCTTTCATTCAAAACTCTGCTCAGTTGTCACCTTTTGTATGAAGCCTGTCCTATAGGCTTCCTACAGCTGCTATTCCCCGACCCAATTACCTTATATGTATTTTCTATACATATACATACATATATTATATCCTATTTTCCATAATTGAATGTAAGCACTTACTGGACAGGAGATTGTCTTTCTATCTCCAGTGCCTAGCATACTAATTGATAGTGACTGATTCAAGGACTCTTTGTAGTAACTCTATTGCCAGTTGGGGTTTACTGTTCACACATGTTAGAAATCACTACATGGAGATAATTTGGAGTTATTGACTGTTTCTGAAGTTTTAGGAAGATTATTCTGGCAAGGATGTGCAAGAAGGCTTGGCAGGAAAGAAATTGGAAGCAATTAGACTAGATAGAATACAACAACTAGCTTTGAAAATAAAAGGATAAGCATGAGGTATAATTTGCATCTTCACCATAAATGTAATTCATCTTTTTGTTAGGACCAAGATAAACCTTCTGATTTGTAAATTTCCTCTGAGGAAACCTAAATCATTACATCAACAATAAATGTAGTAAATAATGGAGGTACCAACACAGATATAATGTATGTTATATATGTATACTAGACAGCTGGTGGACTTTTTTGGGAGGAGAAGGGGACCAATGAGCTCATTGGTGTAATGACCTAATTTTGGTCTATGATCTCATCTGTGTAGGAAATCCCCAATGAAGAAACTCTCTCTACCAATTCATACTTGTAACTGTTCTGCAACTTACATGATTAGAGCATGAAAGATTAAATGATTTGCCCAGGGTCACACCAAGTATGTGACCAAAATCTTTCTTTCTCTAAGACAAGCTATTTTCACACTACCTGTACTCTTGCTTAGGTATATCCTACCTTGTACAAATTAATACTATCTCCTTAGGAGTCTATTATAAAACTGTGGTTATTTCAGCTATTCCACTTCTTTTGAATGATATCACTATGCTTATCACTGTTGCATTGTTTAAAAAAAATCTGCTACAACTTTTTCCTCCAGGCAATTCTCAAACTGATAAAAACTCTTTCCTTTCAGGTTCCTCTAGGTCATCTGTCATTCGATGCAAACCAGGAGCCAACTGCCCCAATTCACACAGTAGCATTGTTAGGCAGCTGTCCCCTTTGTCTGGTGCTGAAGATTCTGCAGCCCCCATTCTTGAACTCCAGAATCGAGGTTCCTCTGGAGTTTGTGGACACAGCAGAGGTGAAAGACAAAACAGATCAGGTAGGCATGTCAACTGCTCTTAAGACGTCAATATCTCTTTGTGATAAATGTTCTTATTTATCCATCTGTGAAAGATGTCACCCTGGATGCAGAATGTGGAGGAGTTAACAAGGACTCCTTTGAATAATCAAACAACACAGGAATATTTGGGAGACAGCAGTCAGAGAATAAAAGAAAAGTCTATGCATATGATCTAGTAGGAACATTGTCTAATAGCTGATAAAGTAGGCACTGAAACAGAAACCTTAAAGATGATTAAAATACAGACACTTAATAGGTCTTAACAAATGATCCTTTTCCCCATCTTCAGACTGCTGGAGAAAACTCAGCTCCTTTGCTATTCTGAGCAATGAGAATTCTGAACCTTTTGGGTCTTAGAAGGGCAATTTTGTTAAGTAAATGATAATAAAAGACATGAAGGGATCAATCAGAAACTTCTGTTCACCTTTATCTGGACCCTATTAACAACAATGTAGATGCATAGAGTGATCAGGTTCACTAGGTTGTTAGTGGTGGAGGACACCGGCAAGTGTAGTGGATTCCAGAGTAATGAAGATAAGAAATGGGCTGGAAGTGGTGTTTGCACATAGGTTATATTGCACTGTGCTGGGCTTACAGAACATTAGTGTTGATTTCCCACCTGGAGTCTGAGTTCAAATCCTGCTTCATATAACTCAGGGACTATGGATAAGTCATATTTAACTTCACAAAGCTTCAGTTTCCTCCTTTACAAAATGTAGATAATAAAACTCATCCTTTCTATGTTACAGGGTTATTGTTAGAAAAACAATGTGCATATACCTTTAAATGATATATTAATGTGAGTATCCATAATTATTCCTTGGTTCTAGTTCTTATTCTCATTTTGTAGATCTCATCTTTTAGTCAATTAACATTTATTAAGCATCTACTATGTGCTGGGCACGGTGCTAAGTGCTGAGAATGCAAAGAAAAGTAACCGACAGTTTCTGCTCTTGAAGAACTCACAATTTAATGGGGGAGGCAGTATGCAAATAACCCACGTGCAAAAAAGCTATGTTTAGACACATGAGGCATTGAATTTAGAGACAGAAAGACCTGTGTTCAAATCCTGCTTAATTAGGTTTATGATCCTGGGTAAGTAATTTGACTTCTCTGTGCCTCAGTTTCATTATCTGTAAAATAAGTATATTGGACTCAATAACCTCTAAAGTCAATTCTAACTCTTAATCTATAATCCTTTGATTCTAGGTTCATTCTAGGTTCTTCTGTCTAATTACTCAATCCATCAGATCGTTCCTGTCTTCCCTTTGCTCACCATTTTCTCTGAAATGGTCAGCCACTTCAACTATATCCTCACTAGAATCTCCATGACCTTAACCTTCTGCTACACGTGGAGGGGATGAATTTCCCAATATGATTTTTGTGCTCCCATCCCTCCCAAGCTCTTCTATTGAAAGTTACATTTCTACTTCAAATCTCTCTCTCTCTCTCTCTGTCTTGTGCGCACGCGCACGCGCCAATCCTTTATTTTTATAGAAATTTCCTACAGTAGCTATTCCATATATTTTCCAATTTAAGGTCAAATTCCATTTCTTTTTGCTTGCTCAAGCAGATTAACCTAAACATATTTTACTGCGATCAAGGCCATCTGATGTGAGCTCTTTCAACTTTCTTTTCACTTCAAAATTCTCTTTATCTCCACTTATCTTCTCCTTTCCTATTAAGTATTCTGGTTAATAGAAATCTACTATGAATAAGTGAATGAATATAAAAGCATTTATTAAGTGCATTCTATGTACAAAGTATTTTGCTAAGTGCTAGAGATACAAATGGGAAGGCAGAAAACATGCCTGTTTTCATGGATCTCGCATTCTAATAGGGAGAAGCATATATATACATATATATGAGGTTGTAGCTACAAGTCATATGAAAAGGCTATTAAAGTCCTTAGGGTGCAGTGGCAAAGCTGATGGTGATGCATCTTTTTTTAAAGCTGTTTACACTGATAAAACTATATCTGTTTTTTATGTTGAACCATTTGACAGTGCCAAGAATTTTGGTAGCAGGAACTTTCTTTTCCTTTCTTTCCTTCCTCAGATCACAATTTTGGTGATGCTGAGTAACACTGATATTCCCAGCATGGACCCCCGTAGTCATCATCAAGAGGATAAATCTCTGTGAAGAAGGGTCCCACTATTCTTTCCACCAACCACATCAACTGATGATTAGCTGTCACCAATAATCAGGCAATCCCACAGAACCCCAGGGACAACAGCATCACAGAATCATGGTCCTATTTCTAGTCCAGATCCTGAAACCTGCATCTAAGGAAATAACTATTGTGGAGATGTGATCTGACCTGCTTGAAGGTGTTTCAGTCATTGCTTCCTCAAAGTTACTCAAGAAAGAAAATGGAAGGATCTCAGATACTGAGATCTTAAATGAATACCTACTCTGATGCCTTTGCATGGAGCTAGCATCTGGATTCTGAAAAGTTATGCCAGAAAAGGGCAAACTCAAATAAATCCTGCAATAGATTGAATTAAAAAAAAAATCTAAGTTCAGAGATTCAACAGCAGATTGGCACAAGATGACGAATTTTTCTTTTATGGCAATTTCAGAAGACCATCTAACACTGATGGCCTCCATCTACTTCCTCATCACCTGCTCCTCAATTCTCTGTAATCTGGCTTCTGACTCTACTATTCTATAGAATCTACTCTCAACAATTACCAATAGCTACATAATCACAAAATTCTGCTGCCGTTTCTCAGTCTTCATTTTGTTTGACTCTTCAGCAACATTTAATATAGTTGACCATCTGTTCTTCCTTGAAACACTCTGCTCACTTTCCTTCTATGATAGTATGTTTTTATTATTATCTTCCTTCCTCTTTGACTGCTCCATTTTTGCTTTATTCCCTTTGGGAGATAGATGTTATGAGGATCTCCATTTTATAGATGAGGAAACTTAGGTGAACTTAAATAATTTGCCCAGTATCATACATCTAATGTCTGAGAAAGGATTTTTAGGTCTTCCTTACTCAAAGTCCACCACTTGCCAATATGCCACCTAGCTTCCTCTGCCCATCCTTCTGCTCTCTATAGCTCTACAACAAGGATGGAATCACTGCTATCCACCTTGATTCATCTGCACAGTTGCATGAATGAAGCTCAGTTATTGATTTTTAATCCCCAAGTCACTTTTGGTCAATCTAGAATTCTCCTCATGGCTGGTAAGACTTTTTATAATCCACTCACATTTCTGGATAATCAATTAAATACTTTTTTCCTTCCTTCCAAGGTGGAAAGGGGAAAGTACTCATAAGATATAATGTTACAATTATACCTATAATTCAACAAAAGTAATAATTCAACATCAAAGATCACAAACAATAACACCCTTTCTTATACTCCTATTAGTATTCTCTTGGTACCTCTCTTTTTCCATTCTTAATTGTATTGTATTTATTAGTATAAATGCTTATCTTTCCTACTAAATGTTGAGGCATTTGAGAACAGAGACCATGTCACTGTAGACATGGGTCTCAGTTCTATCATCTGTAAAATGAAGGAAGTGATTCAAATGACCTTTAAGGTCTATGAAAGTTCTTTGTATGACTTAGATAAATGTTTTAGTGGGTTGTGACCTGGAGGACATTGAGCAACCTTTCCTTATAGTCCTCTTGATTTGAGAAAAAATGGTTAAGTGGCCAAAAGTGAATAGCATCCATGTCTTATGCCATGCACCACAATAAACTCTAACTGGATCAATGATCTAAATGTTTTTAAATGACTTTTTAGCTGGAAGAAAAGCAATAGCATTTATCACTATTTGACTTTGGTGAGTATCAGATAACACTGCAAAATGAAATAGATTATATATGAACTCTTTAAACAATAAATTACAGTAAAATAGGAAATGGACAACAGAAATGTTCATTGCTGGCTATAATAATTATATGGAGTAGCTTAATGAACATAAATCTATTTACATAGCAAAAGGATCAAACAAGCTCAGAAAGTAGTTTCATCAGCAAACATCTGACTTAGTTGAAAAGTAGAAAGTGGAAATAGCTAAAGCCAATACCAGGTTAGGCTACCTAATCATTTGCAAAAATCTTATAAAGAAGAATGTTGTAGGATGATGATCAACATCATCTCAGAAACAGGACAAAATTTAGCAAAATATCCAAACAAGCAGCTACCTCCATGGATATTTAGGGATGCAAAGTGGAAGGAGGGCAACAAACAAAAATGGGAAAATATTTGTAAAAATCATAAGGAATTTTTCTCCATCAAAGATGGTAGAGTCATAATACTTTGACTCTAACACCATAGTCTCAGTTGTGCTTATAAAGCTAGTAATAATGACAATAAAAAGAAAAAAAGACAGGAAAAGCTTGGACAAAATGTGATGGTGTTGAGGATCAGTATCTAATATTTGAAGCAAGGGAAGATACTTAAGATGTGGTGAAAATCTTGGGCCTATTGAATAGTGACAAAAATGATTAATCTATCAACCTATATAACTTCTGTCCCATCTATACACAATCTTTATGAGTAATCTGCACATGAATCAAGACATACTTAACAAGTGTATTCCTAAAAAAGTTATAGTTGTTCACAAATTATATTTAATCATGCACCACATCTTTACCACCTTATAATTGACTAAAAGATGCAGAGAATATATGATCTCATTGTGTTTATTATTTTTTGATTATGAAAAAGAAACATTTGCTTTGGTTGGAACAAAAGACTGCCTTTAGGGCTTTTCCCCCAACAAGATGCCTGATATTCATGTGTCAAAATCATTTAAGATTACTTGAAAGATATAATACTGGAAATAAACCTGTCCAAGGATTTTCTAATTATAAACAACAGGTGAGGTGTAAAATGAGGAGATATATGCTCACCAAAGGTATTCATGTAGCACAGACTGAAAATTGAAGAGGAATTCTCTGTGGATGATGAAGCCTTAAGATGCATTTTTTCCTGGGTGATATTTTCTAGATGGCATCAGGTTCCAGAACACTGTAAAGCCTCCTACAAAAGAGTTCTAACCAAAACATAATTTGGCCTGATCACTCACACAGGAAAGATCAACTGCGTATAAAAAGTTTATTTTGCAGCCGAAATCATGTATTTGGATGAACAACCTATGGGGTTTGTCCATCAGTATTTATCTCAGGTACTGACAGTACATATGGACAATGAGTTGGGTCTGGAATCCAAAAGGAAAAGGCAAGAGAGCTAAATTGCTTTCAGGAAACTGTAAAGTTTCATTCTTCACCCCAAACATCCCATAAAGGGAAAATCTTATTTTACCAATGCTAAAATTTTTACCGGAAGTGAGATAAGGAATACAAAAACTTTTGAAAAATTTAAAATGACCATCACACAGAAAACATAGGAAATCTGCATGATAGGCATGAACAGGTATGTGTACGATAGGTATGAACATATAGCCAACAAGGTATTCTGAGAAAGAATAGAAGTGAAAGGTGTCCTTAAGGAAATGTATGATAGGAAGAAAGGACAGTGAAGGAGGGAATTTGGACAGACAGAATATTTCACTGCTATCTTTGTTATGTAAAAGTAAAGTAACGAAGGCCTCTAGTTAGTGGGTATGTCCCTTGTGGCAAACTTACAAAATATTATTCTGGAACCAGCCTAACTTAGGCTAGCCCAATAATTCAGGTGGGAGTGTTAAATTGCAATGAAGAACATGGAGACCATAAAACGCAATATAAAACAACTTTACTCTTTACAAGAAATTAAAATAATATAACTCTCAAATTAAAAATGGTACCAAACAATAGTCACTTCTAATCCTACAGTCACCAGGGCAACCAGCCACAGAAAATTAGGAAAGCATTCCCAGTAGGCAGGTGGAACACTAATAAAACTTCTGGCCCCAATTCCCCTTAGACTGGGTTTATTTTTACTGATTGAAGTGACAAAGATACCAAACAGACTCCCTGTGCCCTTAAAGGACCAGCATCCAGTAGTATAGGGCACTGGATGAGGGAAAGGATAGATAAGGAGTAAAGGTGCAAAGGAATGGAGATGGAGGAAGCACCCAGTCTACCAAAGCAGTAATGGGAACATTAATATGCTCCTGTCCATCATAGTGCTAGGTGGCTCTCTTGTATAGAAATGGTCAGTTTTCCATCTGCCCCATAGTAACAAGGGAGGCTAGCTCCTAACCATGATGACTGGTGACAAACTGAACTTTTTCTATTCTTTACTTCTTAGTCTGGGTATGGCTAGTGATTTCTCTAAGTGTGTTCCTTTATTCTACTTTAAATCGTATGTTACAGAACTAGTTACTCTTCATAAACTGGTTTTGACAGATATGTATATTTCTTTATGTCTGTTGCTACTGCTGCCTCACTCTCTTTGCTACTTTAAGGGAAATCATAGTAAGTGGGATGGGGAATACTTAAGAATGAAATTCTGAACACACACACACACACACACACACACACACACACACACACACCAGTCCAGTGATGAGAGTCTCATGTCTGACTGGGGAACTCAACAATCAACTTAGATTTTATTTGTCTGTCTATCTCTCATGTATCTATCTGTTTATTTGTTTTGTTAATTTATGTTTCAAACTAAATCTTCCTATCTTGCTTACACTGAAAGGGCAGGGTCTACACATGGGTGTGATCTCACTTCCAAGTGACATGGGAGCTTTGACCTTCTTAATTTCCAATCTGGGTTTTCCTCGCCTTAGTCATCCTGGTGGCTCCCTGCTCCTGGAGACTCACTATATTAACTATGATCTAAGTTTGTACATCCAGTTGACATAACCAACTGGAGCTCAGAACTCAAGAAATCTATGAGCCCCAGTCTCCTTGAAACAGGAATAACAGATATAAGCCACTATATTCCTCCTACTTAGATTTTAAAGAGAAATTAGAGAAGACAGAAGCAAGACAAGTTAACAGAATATGAATATGAGTAAGGCACCATCTTGCAAAAATAGAGTCAAGAGCCCTGAAGTTCAGAATGTGCTAAGGCTGACAAGGGACACTTAAATGACCTGAGATGACCCTTAAAGTTCTATTGGGGAAGAAAAAAGAGAATTGAAGAATGGATAAGACTTTTACTTTAGGGCAAATAGGAAGGTGATAAATGACAACATGAGAAAGTGAGCCATTTAATTTATATTTTGTTTCTGTTTTCTCTGCAAAGAAATATGATCTTTATGCTGGAAATGACAGAATGAAAATGACTAACACAGAGTTGATAACTAAGAAAAGTAAAGAGAAAGAGGGAATTTATTTGCTTTTGATAAATCCAAGATAACCCAGATTAACTACATCCTTGGGTCCTGAAAGAACTGGCTAACATGATTGGTGAGCTGTCACTGTTATTTGAAAGACCATAAAAATGGGTGAAGTACTGCAAGAATGGAGAAGAACAAATGTTGTTCCATTTTTTTAAACAAATGTCAGAGTCTGCAAACTATGAGCCAGCTATCTTGCCTTCAATTCTTGTGAACATTCCTGAACAGATCAGTAAAGAATTGATTGCTTAATATCTAGAAAGGGACTTACTGATTACAAAGAACAAACATGGCTTTAGCAAGAATAAATCACACCAGTCTAGATATAATTTATCTAGATTTTAAGAAAACTTTTGATAAAAAACTCATACTATTCTTGTGGAACTTGCAAAAGTGCCAATCTAGGCTTGATAACAACAGAAAATATTCCTTAAAATTAGAGGCTTCCTCAGTTGGTGAGCTGACGGGGAAGACTCTCACTGAATTCCTCTTATTTCCCTTTACCCCTATTTCTCCTGTTATAATTTGTGATCCTGGAGTATGATGGAGGCCTGAATGTACCCCTTTTCTGTTACTTCTCTGCAGGAGTTAGGTGTGTGGGTGGTTTGAGCATTTCCCCTCATCATTCCCCCAAAATCTAGTAGTTCAAGGATGAAGTTTAAAGAGGATTGGGGACAATTAGCTCTATAAAGAACTACTTAATTACTGTTATTTTTCTACATTCAATAAACTATATGATTACAGTACAGTTTTAACTCCATGTATGAATTGGGAAGGGCAGTGACAGAGAGAGAAGAGCATAGGAAGAAAGATTGGGGGTTTGTGAACTATGTCTATAGATCATACATGTGATATTTTAACATTTTGAAGAATATTGCATGTTATCCCTTACAGTAATTCCACCTCTGGTCAATACCATTCCTTGAAGTCATAGGTTCAGCATCGGGGCATGAAGTGAGCTTCAGTCTGAAAGTCCTCTGGTGGCCATTTGGGATTTCCCGATTTTTTAGAAAGGCTATCCCAAACATGCTCAGGAGGAAGGGTTAAGGAGACCACTGGTCCGGTGGCAGGAGTAAAGCATGACCTGGTAGCCAATTAAGATATTGTATTTCTTTACTGGATAATTAGTACAGAAAGATGTTGTCTTCCTATAGGCTTAAGGAAAATAAGACTTGAGTGATATAAATCAAGGGCCCCTAGAATTGGACATAAGAATTAAAGGTTTTACAAATGTAAAACATACAAGAAAACATGGAAAGACTACATAAAGGCTATGAAGCAAATTCAGCAGAATCAGAATTGTATATCTATTTTTTAAAATCTATTATTTATTTTCAACATTTTAAAAAATTTTGAGTTCCAAATTCTCTCCCTTCTGCTAGTCTCTCCCTTATCCATTTGGAAGGCAAGCAATGTGATATCAACTATACGTATGAAATCATGTATATGTAAAACATATGCCATTATTAGGCATGTTTCAAAAAAGAAAAATAAAGAAAATGGAAAAAAGCTTCAATTTGTACTCAGAATTCATCAGTGTTCTCTCTGGAAGTGGATAGCATTTTTCAATATCAGTCCTTTGGAACTGTCTTGGATCATTGCATGGCTTGGAGTAGCTAAGTCTTTCAGAGGTGATCATTGTTACCATATGGTTATTATTGTGAATATTGTTCTGGTTCTGCTCATGTCACTTTGCATCAGTTCATAAAAGTCTTCTCAGGTTTTTTTCTGAAATCATCCTGCTTGTCATTTCTTATAACACAATGCTATTCCACTACAATCATATACCACACTTTTTTTCTTATCTTATTTTTGCTCAGTTACATGGAAAAACAATTTTTAGCATTAATTTTTTTAAATTTTGAGTTCCAAATTCTCTTTTTCCCTTGCCTCACTTCTCCTTGAGAAGGCAAGCAAATTGTTATAGATTATACATGTGAAGTCATGCAAAATACATTTCCATATTAACCAAGTTATGAAAATAATAATAATATTTGTAGCATATAAAAACTTTAATAACTTCACAGTTTAGATGATGTAAAAATTGTTGCAAATTTTTTTTTACAGATGAGGAAACTAAGTCTCATAGAAGTTAAATAAGTGGCTTCATGTGACTAATAGGTAATAGAGCAGACTTGGATCTGTCTTCTGACTTTGAGTTCAGTACTTAAGCATTAGAAAATATAATTCACATAGTGAGCTGTAAATAGTTTAACTTTTTTGATGAGTCAAAAGGTAATTCAAGCCTTGACAGAGCCTCAGGGTCACCATCATGGATGTTAGTTCACACTATGCCCAGATGCACAGCAGTTTCAAGTGGTCATTTCCTGTTGAACTACTTCAGTAGATTATGAAGATACAAAGTTGAGAAGACAACACAGTCCCTCTCCTCAAGGTGCTTATAGTCTAATTGTGGAATTGACACATGTTAACAGATCACTTTAACTTTGAAAAGAATTAAGTGTATAGGATAGGTCAATAAATCCCATAAGAGACTGAAGGAGAGGATTACTTTTAACATGAGGTGGCACTTGAGATGAATCTCAAAAAAGAAGTATTTCACCAGGTAGAGATATGGAAGAGGTTCTAGCCTTGCTGTTTAGTATGTTTAAATGCACAGAGACTATTGAGGGGAGGGTAAGACTGGGGCATTCCTGTAGTCTGATAGAGTATGTATAGAGATGTTTAAGGTTGTAAAGGTAAGGTGGAGCCAGACTGAAGAGGATCTTAAGCAATTTCAGAGGCAGCTTGGTAGACAACTATTGGCCAGGCACTTTGCTCTATTCTTTAAAATATTATCTAATTTTTGGTCCTTGTGACCACCCTGATAGGTAGGTGCTATTTTTATTCTCATTTTAAAGATGAGGAAACTGAATCAGCTGGCTAAATGACTTGCCCAGGGTCACATATCTAGTAAGTGTCTCAAGACATATTTGAGTTCATATCTTCCTGACTTCTCAGACTTCATACTTTACATTTCTGAAATTGCCCAATATTTTCAGCAATCCTAAAATGTTCCCAGGTGCAAAAACACATTAAAAAACCCCAACACAAATCTACTAGAAATACTGTATGGATGTAAATCTTTAAATACCACAATTCTCTGAAGAATGAAAATTCCATGTGATCCAAATGTAATGGATGCAAGATGTTTCCCATAATGACCAAAAGGATATCATCAAGGAAATGTGGGATCAGAAAAGAAAATGGACTGTTTATGTAGCTAATAGGTGGACACTAATAGGTGGACACTATAGTGCTACAGTAATATTTACAAAATTTTTAAAAAGATCTGGAAAGGTCTCCAATATATTTTGGGGAAGAGTGTACAGAAAGTAATAGTACTAGATGAGAAAACAAGACTGGGTTGTGATTTTCTCCAACAGAGGGAATATTCATGTCAATGACAACAGAAACCCATTGAAATATAAAAGTTTCTTGTAGCTGTTGAATGAATTTTTTCTGAAATGCTAAATAAGTCACATTTTCAGTGTGTTAGTAATATTATTTCTCATTTCCTAAATTTGATTACAGTTTTCTTTCCTAATACACTTTTTTATTTGTTTAACTCATTGCCCCTTCTTCTTTTGTATCTGTGTAGAAGTTATCTTTTATTGTTTCAATGTCAATTACTCATAGGTTGTTACAATTTTTAAGGCCATTTATAGCTAACTGGAAAAATTCTAATCAAATTTGTTTTGCACACATAGTTATATAAAACAGAACCTGCTATGTCTTCTATTATAGTTCTTTTACTGTGGTAGAAATTACTGTTAGTCTCGTGATAAGAAGTTTGGTCAAAGATGTTGAAAGATGGGAATAATTCATGTTAGAGGAACTGTGGAAAAATAATAATAGAAATTTTATAGCACTGTGTAAGACACTATGCTAAGTGCTTTACAAATATGATCTCCTTTTATCATCACAACAACTATACAAGATAGATGCCATTATTAATCCCATTTTATAGATGGGGAAATAGACAAATGGGGAAATTACTTGCCCAAGGTTACCCAGATAGTAAATGTCTAAATCTGAATTTGAACTGAGGTCTTCCTTACTCTAGGCTTGGTGTTCTATTCATTACATAAGCTAGGCACAAAAATACACTATTAGTAGATTTGTAAATTGACTCAACTATTCCAGAAAGCAATTTAGAATCATTATCTTAATAAAGTGCCAGCACTTTTATAGCACTTTAAGATTTACAAGACATTTTTACATATATTATCTCATTTGATTCTCATAACAATTAGCATAAAACATGTACTACTATTTTCTTTATCCTATTTTATGGATGTGGAAACTGAAGCTGAGAAAGATTAAGTAACTTGTTCAGTCATATATAGCTGTCTGAGTCAGGATTCAAACTCAGGACTTCATGACTCCAAGCCCCAAAGTCTATTCACTGTGATACCTTGCTTCCTACTATACTAGCTACCTGTTAATTGTGTTAATAAAACAACTAAAATGGCCATAACTGGTGAGGTTTAGGGGTGTGGTACCCCAAAATACCGACATACTAGGTACTGTTCAAATGAATTCAACACAAGCCTTCTTAAAGCCAAAGAAAAACAAAGTTTATTAAAGATTCACCATACTGGGTTGACTCTTAAGGAGCCTAAGTGGGCCAGATAGAATCTCAGCTAGACAGAGTCTGAGCTGGATTGAATCTGAGTGCCTTCATGGAGGCAAGATGGACCTTAACTACAGAAAAGACTGAGGGAAAAATTCAGGTGTTGCCAGGTAGTCTCGGGTCAGGGATGGTCTTGGTAGATCAAACCTAGGGAGGATCCTGATGGGAGTGGCTGGTAGTCCAGACAACCCCCAATCCAGGCTGGGCAACTTGGACTTCAAGGAAATGCTAAGAAGTTGGGAATATCAAAAAGATACTGGGATCAAAGGAAGGAAAAGCTAAATGGTGATCAGATAGGCAGTATCCAGGCTGGGAGAAATGGAAGGGAATCCAAGGAGACCCCCCAAGGCCAGACTTTCCAGGGCCCTTCAGACAAATGGGACAAAAGCCCTCCTGATCCAAGGGGAAAAGGTCTTGGCTTGGGCCTGTACCCCATCATTCCCCCCTCAAACAGTTAAGACCCAAATTCTTTTGTGGTAAGGGGCAAAGGTCTCAGCTTCTAGAACTGCTTCCAGCTGGCAAGGAGCATAAAGCTGTCCCTGCCTCTCTGGGTCCTGCTCAAGGGGTCAGACTTCAGAACCTGGGTGGTGCCAGGTCCAGTGGGCTGCAAACCTTGGATTCAGTTGGAAGTTGGTATATAGCCCGGGCTGTCATCTGGAAGTTGATGGCTTGCACTCTGGAAAAGACAAATCTGGCAAGGAATTTAAGGAAGGAATAACAATAGGGCCAAGTATAGAAAGAAGCCAGGATTACCATGAAGAAGATGATTTGGGGGTACTGAGTTATTATGGCTTTCTTACATCCATTGTGCCTTTTCTAAGATATATTCAGTGTGAATCTCTACCTGTACAGAATTATTGATGTACATACAACAAGATGTGTTGCTAGAGTACACACATCTCCACTGGAGGCAAGCAGTAGTCTAAGGTTATTATTCTATTTCCAGAACCACTTTTTCTAGGGAATCCAAAGATTGCTGGATTTCCTGGAGACCATAATCTGTTTCGTTTTCTAACTGGTGAATGGTCTCTGTAAGGTTAGAGAGAATGAGTTCATGCTGCAGGTGACCATACCAGATCATGAGATACTCTGTTCCCTTTTTAGGGAACCAGGTGACATTTCCCCAGAATCCACGCTTTGTTCTTTTTAATTTAGAGACCCTGGGTCATGTGGCATTGAAAATGGAGAAGGGGGGGGTGCTAAAAATCCAAGGGTGCACATCCCAACATCCTTGTAAGGTGTTAAGCATTGAGTGATCAGGATGGTAATTCTGGGATCTTGCCATGTGGTGGTACTTTGTTTCACCTCTTCCTCAGGACTCTTTTTACTTGGTTCACCAACCCCACAAAGGAAGATATAACCTTTGGGGGCACAGATGGGGTGAGTCTTTAAAGGGTTCTGAGTTTGGATGTCCCAAAGATCAGAATGGTTGCACATTAAACTCCCAGTTGAGAGGGGTGTCTTTAAGAGATCAATAAGGGTTTTGTAGCTAGAAGGAGCTGTGGTGTTGTGGCTTAACTTAGGGGTGAACCTTAAAAAAGGGTGACCTCCTAGAAGAGTAGAGGGAGAGACGTAGTCATAGGTACAAATAGGAAATGTTCCCTCTGAACAATTGCTACAATTAGCCGATGTAAAGTTCTGGAGGCATTTATCACTTTTCGTATCTATACAGGTGATGCAGGTCAAATGACCAGCTGAGACTTCTACAAGCTCTCTCTTAACAAGGGTCTCAATTTATTCAGTGACTGTGGAACTTGTATGGGAATATTCCCTCGCGAACAAGCAGGGTGTTGAGATGGAAAGAGTAGACCAAAGAGAGGTGGCCAACATAAAAGTGGTGGCATAGACCTCTGAGGAAGTCGTATTGGAGTGGGGAGCTTTCGCAAAAACAGCCCTTGGTGGGAGGTGAGTGTTGCCTTGTGGGTGTGACACTCAACAATCTTTGACTGCCCCCCTGCCTAATGAGTTTCCCAGTTTGACCCACTTTTGGAGGCCAAGGGTATTTGAAGTATCAGGGAGGAGGAGGAGGAGGAGGAGGAGGAGGAGGAGGAGGAAGAGGAGGAGGAGGAGGAGAAGGAGGAGGAGGAGGAGGAGGAGGAAAAGGGTTAAGTTAAAGGAGCTAAGATTAAAACCAAGAATCATCTACCCAGCAAAACCTGGGGAAAAAATGATCATTCAATGAAATAGAGGACATTCAAGCATTCTTGATGAAAAGACCAGAGCTGACTAGTAAATTTGACTTTCAAACACAAGAATCAAGAGAAGCATGAAAAGGTAAACAGGAAAGAGAAATCGTAAGGGACTTACTAAAGTTGAACTGTTTACATTCCTACATGGAAAGACAATATTTATAACACCTAAGACTTTTCTAAGTATTTGGGTAGTTGGAGGGATTTAGACAGAGGGCACAGGATGAGTTGAATAGGAAGGGATGATATCTAAAAAAATAAAATTGAGGGGTGAGAGAGGAATATATTGGGAGGAGAAAAGGAGAAATGGAATGGTTCAAATTATCTCTCATAAAGGAGGCAAGAAAAGGGGAAAGGTGAGAGGAAAAAAGTGAAGCTTACTTTCATCACATTTGACTTAAGGAGGGAATAACATGCACACTCAATTTGCAATGAAAATCTATCTTACACTACAGGAAAGTAGGGGAGATAAGTAGGGTGGGAGGAATGATAGAAGGGAGGGCAAATGGGAGGAAGGGGTAATTAGAAGTAAACACTTTTGGGGAGGGACAAGGTCAAAAGAAAGAATAAAATCAATGGGGGGCAGGATAGGATGGCAGGAAATATAGTTAGTGTCTCACAACATGACTTTTATGGAAGTCCTTTGTATAACTACACAAGTATAACTTATATTGAATTGCTTACCTTCTCAGTGGGGATTGGTGGGGAGGGACGAAGGGAGAGAAGTTGGAACTCAAAGTTTTAAAAATGAATGTTAAAAATTGTTTTTACAAGGAATTGGGAAATAAGAAATACAGGTAATGGGGTATAGAAATCTATTTTGCCCTACAAGAAAATAGAGGAGATGGGGATAAGGCAAGGGAAGGGTATGATAGAAGGGAGGACAGATTGGGGGAAAGGGTAAAAAAGAATGAATGGTATCTTGGGATGAGGGGAGAGGAGAAAAGGGGGGGAAAATTTGGAACTCAAAATCTTGTGGAAATGAATGTTAAAAACTAAAAATAAATAAATTAAAAAAAATAAATTTAAAAATTGTTCATTTGGGGATAAATTCCACATTTGATAATAAGCCATTCCTGTCAGTTAAAGATGTAGAGATCAATCAAACTTATGGTTTCATTGATATGGGGAATTTCTGGATGAGGGAACTCCCTCTACCAATGTAGGTTGGAACTTTGTCTTCTAAGACTTTTAGTCATAGTTTCCTAGAGCAGTTAGAGGTTAAGTCTAGGGTGACATAGCCAATTTGTGACAGGGATAGGACTTGAACTCAATTCTTCTGGCTCTGAGGTTCACCATTTACTATACTATATTGTCTTTTTGTCTGCTAAAATGAAATTTATTTTATTTATTTTTATTTTTAATGGTATTGGAGAACCATATACAACACTAATTATTTTTTAATGTTTATTTATTTATTTTTAGTTTTCAACATTTATTTCCACAAAATTTTGAGTTCTAAATTTTCTCCCCATCTCTCCCCTGCCCTCACCCCAAAACACCATGTATTCTGATTATCCCTTCTCCCAATCTACCCTCCCTTCTAACACCCCTCCCTTCCCTTATCCCATCTTCTCTCTTGTATTGTAGGGCTAGATAAATTTCTATACCCCATTACCTGTATTTCTTATTTCCCAGTTGTAAGCAAAAACAATTCTCAACATTTGTTCCTAAAACTTTGAGTTCCAACTTCTCTTTCTTCCTCCCTCCCCACCCATTCCCACTGAGGTCAGCAATTCAATATAGGCTATATATGTGTAGTTTTGAAAAAGACTTCCATAAGTCATGTTGTGTAAGACTAACTATATTTTCCTCCATCCTATCCTGCCCCCATTTCTTCTATTCTCTCTTTTGACCTTGTCCCTCCCCAAGAGTGTTTACTTCTAACTGGACCCTCCTCCCATTTGACTTCCCTTCCATCATCTCTCCCACTCTGCTTATTCCCTTCTCCCCTACTTTCCTGTAGTGTAAGATAGGCTTTTATACCAAATTGAGTGTACCTGTTATTCCTTCCTTGAGCTAAATATGATGAGAGTAAGCTTCACTTTATCCCTCACACCTCCCTCCTTTCCCCCTCCATTGAAAAAGCTTTTTCTTACCTCTTTTATGAGAGATAATTTGCCCCATTCTATTTTTCCCTTTCTCGTCCCAATACATTCCTCTCTCACCCCTTCACTTAATTTTTTAGATGTGATCCCTTCCTATTCAATCTACCCTGTGCTCTCTCTATCTATCTATATCTATCTATCTATCTATCTATCTATCTATCTATCTATCTATCTATCTATCTATCTACATATGTGTGTGTGTATGTATGTGTGTGTGTGTAATTCCTTCAACTACCCAAATACTGAGATAAGTCTCAAGGGTTACAAATATTATCTTTCCATGTAGGAATGTCAACAGTTCAACTTTAGAAAATCTTTTATGATTTCTTTTCTGTTTACCTTTTCATGCTTCTCTTCATTCTTGTGTTTGAAAGTCAAATTTTCTATATAGTTGTGGCCTTTTCATCAAGAATGCTTGAAAGTCCTCTATTTCACTGAATGACCATTTTCCCCCCTGAATTACTATACTGTTTTGCTGAATTTTAATCTTGGTTTTAATCCTAGTTCCTTTGTCTTCTAAATCATATTCTATCATATCATATTCTAAAATTCATATATCATATCATATTCAAAATCCTTTGATCCCCTAATGTAGAAGCTGCCAGATCTTGTATTATCCTGATTGTATGTATACATACACACATATGCATGAATATATATTTATAAATTTTTTCAGATAACATTTTTGTGTATATGTGTGTATACACATATACACACACAAAAGTATTATTTGGAGTCAATGCCAAATAGGAAAAAAATAAAGCAATTGAAATTGGTTGCTATAAAATTATAGCAACTAATTCTGGCCTCAAAGAAGAGAAAGAATGTGAGGATTTACCTCTTTTCTTATGGAGGGTAAAACTATGTTTGTAGAGCACTACTGAGAAAATTGGGCTTCTTTTTGTTAGTTTTGCTGAACATTTTTTTTTCTTTTTAAAATTCTCACTATAAGAGATAGCTCTCTGGAAGGGGAAGGGTAGGTATACTGGGAAATATATGTGTTATAAAAAAATCTTTAATAAAATTTAAAATTACACAAAAAAGTTGGCCAACAGGTAATTAATTTTTTTGACCACAGAAACTTATAAAACTGTCTCCCTACTAAAGATGTGGAATAGTTAAGATTCTGTCCATTGGACAGAATACCTATTCCAAGGAAACAAAGATTCTTGAAATATTAGTATCATTATTAGTCAAGTAACTCACATTTATGTAGATAAAATTTTAAGCTTACAAAGAGTTTCATTTACAACAACCTTGTGAAATAGGTATGTGCAAATATTATGCCTATATTACAAAAAGAGAAACAGAGGTTTTGAGGTTAGGATTGGTTTGATCATGGTTACTCATCTAAGAAAAGATATTTTGTAGTTTTTATTAACTTCTAGCTGCCAAGAAATTTTGGTTTCTAAGTTGCACATATATTCATGGAACAAGAGGGTTAAGAACATTAGTCCACGCATGAGTTGCATCTTATTTTGCCTTGAAAATGGGGGTAACAAAAATATCACTTGTAGCTAAGGGCCCTCAAAGGCTCTGGGTTCACATGAAACCGATTTGAGCTTGGGGATCTGTCCACTGAAGTATTTCTCTCTTTGGATAATTTTGCCACTGCTGCAGATTAAAACTCTAGGGAAATGTCTAAAACAGAGGCAGGGAAATTGTGGCCTCAGTGCCACATGTGGCCTTCTAGATCCTTGGGTGTGGCCTTTTGACTGAGTCCAAGTTGTACAGAACAAATTCTTTTATTAAGGGGATTTGTTCTGTGAAGTTTGGATTCGGTCAGAGGGCTGCACTTGAAGACCTAGACGACCAAATGTGGCCTTGAGGCCACAGGTTCTCCTCCCTGGTCTAAAACAAACATTAGTTATGGCTTATTTCTTGCATCTCCCCAAAAGTGGGCATCGAGCCACAAAATCTTATATAGACACTCAATATGCAATTTGAACATCAAATATGGCACAGTTCTTATTTCCTTTGTCACAGAAAATGAGTGACACAGACTTCATTGGAACTTCTCTCTTCACCCCTATCATAGAAGCAAAATACAGAAAGCACAAATTTCTCTTAATATTACACTCTTTTTGCTGTTCCACTTTAACCAATCTTTAGTAAGACAGCAAAGGTGTATCTGCTAACATTTAAAAGATCATTTCTGATAAATTGAAAGGATATTTAGGAAATGCAACACCTTAACGTCATGCTTTTTAATTCAGATCACCTAATGTATATGTGTTTCATTTCCCTTTTCAGGAGAGGAGGGGACACAGACTCACCCAGATAGCAACAGCCAAGAAAACAGAGTCAAGACTCGCTGCCAGTCATGTGCATCTCTCTTTCTCAAAGTCATCTGGGGATTCTTGATCATTTTGTCTGTCTCATCCTCTTGGGTTGGAACCACACAGATTGTAAAGATTACATACAAGAACTTCTATTGTCCATTTTTCATGACTTGGTTTTCAACAAACTGGAACATTATGTTTTTCCCAGTCTATTATTCTGGTCATCTGGCTACTGCTCAAGAAAAGCAGTCTCCAATTAAAAAATTCAGGTAAGTTTCATTTTAATGGAGTATCATTAAATAATTTATAATCTGAATTGAGATGCCAAAGCAGCAGCATGGTATATTTGATAGAGAGCCAGATGAAACCAGGAAGATCTAGGTTTAAGTCCTGCTTTTGACACATACTGGCTGGGAGACTGAGCAAGTTATTTAAGAGAGGTAAGTTATCCTCTCTGAGCCCCAAACAACTCGCAAATACTGTAAATCATAAAACATTTCTGGTTGGAGAAGAATTTGTGCAATGAGTACTGTAAGCAGAATTCAGCTCTAGCTCATGACCCTATGGTCCACAAACAGAGTACAAGGATCAACTATTGTTATTCTGTTTTACTAACATGAGAACTTTCCACATATGAGCACTATTCCACTGGCTAAATGTATGTGTGTATGTTGTTTATATGAGAGAGAGACAGACAGAGAGAGACAGAGAAAAACAGAGATACACACATGGAGAGAGACAGAAAGATACAGAAATAGAGACAACAACAAAAATACAGAGAGAGACAGAGACACATAAAGAGACAGAGGCAGTGACTGAGAGACAGAGATAGAGAGACAGAGAGGGATAGAAAGAGAGAATGAGAGACAGAGATAGACAGACAAAGACAGAGAGAGAGATACAGAGAGAAAGAGAAAGACAGAGACAGAGAGGCAGAAACAGAGACAAAAGTAGACAGAGACACAGAAAGACAGAGACAGCATCAGAGGGGGAAGGAGACAGAGAGACAGAGAGAGATATACAGACACAGACACAGACACAGACACAGACACAGACACACAGACACACACACACACACACACACACACACACACACCAAGAGGGAGAGAGATAGAAATCACTTTGCCTATTTACTCAGTAACCCAGCTGGTCTAGTCCTGTAATCCTATGAGCCTGTGAGAGGTTTGAGTTTGTGATGGCTAGTGCTTGTTATGTAATTAACCAAGCTTCTGCAGCATTCATCTTGGAGAGCTCAGTCATTTGCAACAACTAATTGAGTCTATGTGGCTTCTCCACACTTCCACTCAGGGAGCCTGAGCTAAAGAAATGATGAGAATTTAGCACCTCAACAAGGAGAATCCCAGAGTTGCAGGATGACCCAGCTAATAGCACAGTGGAAACGATAGCTGTAATCAAGATATCAGGCCATTCTATGCTTTCTTAGCACTTCACTGATTTTAGCAGAATGGCTGGGAACTTAACTTTCTCCTTGTCCCAATATTTAGTGCCAAGGAAGAAGATGATTATTAAAACCGAGTCATCCCCCCAAAAATTCAAAGGTGCAACAAGAGTTTTGCACACAGTGTGTCCTGTCTAGTAACTACTGAAAATACTTCACAGATTCAGATGAGTTTGGAGTGTGTGTCCTTTTATAAAGACTTACAAAAAGGAATAAACATGAAATCACTAAAAAAAAACTTTGAAATTAAAATTGTAATTGGCTGCTAAATATAATTTTGTATTTAACTTCTATCAAAATAAGTACAGCCTTAGAGTATATATTTTTATGATGATGTTTAAAATAGTAATTATAAGAAGATCCGTAAACACCATATGGTTATGTTGGAAATTTTAATATTTTGCCCATACCTATATCTACAAATAATTTTACATTATATGTATCTGTACATACATATGTTTGTATATGTATTCCTACTCTAAAATTCCTACAGTTTGGGAGTACAAGTAGTTTACCAAAAAAGTCTGTGAAGTGCTTCCAGATTACCACAAAACAAATGAAGTCAATTTAGGTTTGGATTGTTTGTTCTTGACTGGAAATGTTACATTGGGAGTGAACTTCATTTCTTGCTCCTCTCGTGTGTCTGATTAATAACTCAGACCTTCTCTAAACCTGTGATGTGACTATACACATTCACCTGTGAGTTTTGTTGGAATGAAGTTTCAATGTGCCTGTAATCAAATCAAAGGACTTGTGTCAGCCACAAAGCACTTGCTATGAAGGGAATATTTTCCTGGGGTTCCTCTTCACATATAAGACAAATGTAGCTAGAAAATTCCAAAAGCTTTGATTCTTGCTCCTTCTATTCTCATAAATGTCACCAACCAAGAAAAGAAGATGAATTCTGCCGTTTATTCTCTGCTCTTTGAAAGAATAAGAACTTGAGCCCTGGAGTTAGAGTCAGAGTAACAGGGGATAGAATTTATGCCAGCACTTCACTTTTTGAATCCTCTTTCTTTTAAGTTGCGTGATAGCATTTATAGTTTTTCTTCTAATTAATATCAGAATAATTTTCAACAATGTACCAAGATTACATGTTATAACCTGTATTTGGGAATGATTCTGATAATTCAGCCATGTATACAATTTACTTGTGTCATAGAATAAAAGCCATTTTCTTTGTTCTTTGAAAGGCAAGATTGTTAAAAGCTTAAAAACAACACCAGGAGGCCACACTAAGGAACACTATATCCCTTCAAAAATAGAAGTCAGTCAATAAGCACTTATAAAACATCTACTATAGGGGAGCCAAGATGGTGTATTAAGGACAACCACCCAGATAAACTCTCTCAACTTTCTCTACAAATGACTTTAAAATAACACCCTAAATAAAATTTTGGAGCATCAGAGCCCACAAAAAGTTGGAGTGAGATAATTTTATGGCATAAGAAAACTTAAGATCTTGGAAGGAGAATTCTGCATCACTGGGGCAGAAGTCTGTCCAGAGTCTATACATGTCGTAGCTTTGAGAGCTCTTAGTTCAGAGATGGTAAGGGCATCAGATAATTGTTCAAACAAGGGATTACAAGGGACCTTTTTCTGGCACTAGGTAGAGCTGGAACTGATTAGCAATTCTATTGCCCATATGCAGTTCTGGGTACTTAATCCCAGGGTGGAAAGAAGTGCTGGTTGTGGGCCAAAAGGGATCATGAGTACTGGTCACAGTACTAGAGCAGGGAAGAGCTCTAGCACATGCAGCTGCAGAGGACCAAGGGCCTTTTCTTAGTAAAGACCAGAGTACAGGCCAGCACAACAGAATCATATAACTTTGGAAGCACCAAGGACTTGCACACCCCTAGAACTAGCTTTGAAAATAGCATCATGGAAAAGCCTGAAGCTTGGGATAGTGCCTGCTCACTTCCCAGTGAGCAGAGCCCAACTTTAACATAAAGTTCAAAGTCAAGAAATAGACTGGAAAAATGAACAAACAACAACATCCAAAAATAATTTGACTATAAAAAAGCTATTAGGTGTCAAGGAAGACCAATACATAAACTCAGAAGAAGACAATAATATGAAAATAACTACAAAAAAAGCATCAAGGAAAAATGCTAATTGAACTCCAGTCCAACAAAAATTCCTGGAAATTGAAGAAAGAAGAGTGGTAGAAGAAAAATTAGGAAAAGAAATGGGAGTGATGCAAAAAATCATGAAGAAAAGAATTAACAGCTTGATAAAAGAGGCACAAAAATACTGAAGAAAATCATAAGGAACAGAATTGGTCAAACAGTAAAAGAGGCACAAAAATTTACTAAAGAAGATAACTTCTTAAAGAGCAAAAAATGTGAAATGGAAAAGGAAGCACAAAAATTCATTGAAGAAAAGAATTATTTGAAAATTAGAATTGGGCAAGTGGAAGCTATTGACTTCATGAAAGATTTGGAAACAATAAAACAAAATCAAAACAATGAAAAATAGAAGAAAATGTGAAATGTCTTATTGGAAAAATAAATGATATGGAAAATAGATCAATGAGGGTTATTTTAAGAGTTTGATAAGTGACTCCTTGAAAGTCATGATCAAACAAAGAGTCTAGACAACATGTTTCAAGAAATTGTCAAGGAAAACTACCCTGTTATCTTAGATCCAGAGGGTGAAATAGAAATTGAAGAAATCCACTGATACCTCCCAAAAGAGATCCAAAATGAAAATTTCCAGGATTATTATAGTCAAATTCTAGAGCTCCCAGGTCAAAGAGAAAATATTTCAAGTAGCCAGAAAGCAACAATTAAAATACACAATCAGGATCATACAAGATTTAACATCTTCCATGTTAAAGGAATGGAAAGACTGGAATATGATATTCCAGAAGACAAAAGAGCTAAAATTACAGTCATCTACCCAGTAAAACTGAGTATAATCCTTCAGGGGAAAAATGGATATTTAATGAAATAGAGGACTTGCAAGCATTCCTGATGAAAAGACCAGAACTGAATAGTAAATTTGAAATTCAAATGGAAGATTCAAGAGAAGCATAAAAAGGTAAACACGAAAAAGTAATCACAAAGGACTCAATAAACTGTTTACATTCCTATATGGGAAAATGACACATGTAACTCCTAAGAACTTTATCATTATTAGGGCAGTTAAAAGAAATTTACATAGACAGAGGGCATTGGTGTGAGCCAATTATGTAAAAATGATCTCTAAAAAAGTAAAATGAAGAGGTGAAAAAAAGGGATGCATTGGGAGAAGTAAGAAGGGAGAGGAAGAATGGGAAAAATTTTCTCATATAAAAGAGGTTTATAAGGAAGAACTTTTATAATGAAGAGGAAAATGACAGGGTGGATGACAATGCCTGAACTTCATTCTCATCAGAATTAGTTCAAAGAATGAAGAATACACAAAGAGAGAGAGACATATGTACACATGCATTTGTGTATAGAAATAGAACAATAGGGAAATAGGCGGGGAAGGGGTAAAAGAAAAGGAAGGAATGATAAAGGGAAAAGCAGATTATGGGAGGCAGTGGTTAGAAGCAAAATAGACTTTTGAGGAGGAACAAGACAGAGGGAGTGTGGGAAGGAGAATGTAATGGTGGGAAAAACACAGTAAATAACTATGAATATGAATGGGATGAGCTCATCCATAAAATAGAAGCAGAGAGCAGAATAGATTAGAAACTAGAATCTAACAATATATTCTTTATATGAGGCACATTTGAAACAGAAACACAAGCACACAATGTTAAAATAAAGGGTTGAAAAAAATCTAATATACTTCAGTTAAACTAAGAAAAGGTAGTGATAGTGTAAGGTCGGGAATTCCCTGGCTGGGAAACCCTGTACTTCCCCATAAGTGAATTAGATACCAATAGAAGAAGCCAAGGAGCTCCACATTGATTATATGCAGTAGTTTAATCAATTGGGTTACTTACATTGGGAACCAGTATGATGGATCCCTGCCAAGAGTTCAGATAACCAGCAGTCTGGGTCAGCATCCAGACCAATGGTGGATCCCCTTAAAAACCCTCTCCAAATCCCTTTGGTAATTATAGAAGTCATTCAAAGGAAAGAGGAGTCATAGGGTGCTTCATAGTGAATTGGTGGATATTTTGGGTTTTTCTGTTTAGTTAATGTTTTGCCTAATATTTTAGTTTCTACTTAGTATTGAACCCAGTTCCCAGACGTTCAGGCTTTTATCCAGTGCTGTTGGGCAAATGCCCAAGTACTCAAGGTTACGTACTGGTCATATAATGGTTGTGTACTGGTCAGAGTAACTCAACTCTGATTTTTTAAACAGGTCACCATATCTGAGTTTCCACCTTTCACAGAGTTTAAGTTGATGGCTTTGAACTTCTTACTGTGTATTATGGCTTTTCTCCAATTGGTACCCCACAGGTAGCAATCATGATATCAGAAAAAACAAAAGCAAAAATAGACCTCATTAAAAGAGATTATCAGAGAAAAAGGCACCATAGACAATGAAGTAATATCAAAAAAAATCATAGCAGGTTTCTCTGATACAGATCTATTTCTCAAAAGTACTAAATATAGAACTGAGATTTATAAAAATAAGAGTTGTTTTTCAAGTGATAAATGATCAAAGGATATAAACAGACAAATTTTCAGAAGAAATCAAAACTATTGTTGGTCATATGGAAAAGTGCTCTAAATCACTATTGACTAGAGAAGGGCAAATTGAAACATCTCTGAGGCATCACCTCATACCTATCAGAAATGACAAATGCTGGGAGGGGGGGAGAGGATGAGGGAAAAATAAGGACACTAATAAACTGTTGGTGGAGTTTTGAACCAGTCCAGCCATTCTGGAAAACAATCTGGAGCTACGCCCAAGGGGCTATGAAACTGTGCATATTGTTTGACCCAGCAATACCACTGCTAAGTCTGTATCCCAAAGAGAACAAGAAAAAGGAAAAGGACATATATGAGCAAAAATATTTAAAGCAGCAATTTTTGTGTTGGCAAAGAATTAGTATGCTTATCAATTGGAGAATGGCTGAATGCTTATGTTTGTCATGGAATACTATTGTGCTTTAAGGAATGATGAGGGTTATGGTTTCAGAAAAACATGGAAAAGCCTATATGAAATGATACAAAGTAAAGTGAGAAGAACCAGGAGATCATTGTGCATAGTAGCAGCAATTGTTGTAATGATGATCACCTGTGAAAGACTTGGCTACTCTGATGAATATAAACATTCAAGACAATCATAAAGGATTCATAATGAAAAAAAATGACATCCACTTCCAGAAAGAAAACTGATGAACTCTGATTGCAAATTGAAATACAATGTTCTCAACTTTCTTTATTTTTCTTGAAACATGGATAATATGGAAATATGTTTTGCATGATTTCACATGTATAATTAATATTGTATTGCTTGCCTTTTCAATGGGTGTGGGAGGAACAGGAGGGAGGAAGACAATTGGGAACTCAAAATTAAAAAAAAAAAATCTTTAAAATAAATAAAAAATTCATTGAAAAAAGAAAAGAAAAGAAAAAAAAGCACCTCCTAGGCCAGGCCTTGTGCTAAGTATAGGAAATACAAAAAAAAGACAAAACACACACTCTGTATATTTATATATAATTTACACACACACAAATATATGCACACAAACACACACATATATATAATGGATAGCAAAGTGACACAGTGGATGGAGCATTGGACCTAGAGTCAGGAAGACTCATCTTCCTGAGTTCAAGTCTGGCCTAAGACCCTTAGTAGCTATGTGATCCTGGTCAAGTCACTTCACCCTGTTGGCCTCAGTTTCTCTTTCTGTAAAATGAGCTGGAGAAGGAAATGGCAAACCACTCCAGTAATTCTGACAAGAAAACACCAAATGGGTCATGGAGAGTCAGTTACAACTGAAAACAACTGAACAACCACATGTATATATCAGTGAACAAGAAGAGAAAATCGTATGTTATGTACCAATGGGTCAGGATATTTTTAGAATCTCATAAAGCAGAGTGAGGCAATAACATGAAATTAAGGGTTACCTAAGGTTCACTTAAAGTTTTTGTTGTTCAGTGTGGTTCAGTTAACATCTAGAGAATTCAGCTGCATCTGGAGATTTTGACAATATGGGAGGAAAAACAAAAAACAGAAAACTTCATATTGACAATTTTAAGGAAAATGTTACAGAAATTTTGGAATTGTTAAGAATGGTAATAATGGCAGATTATCTGGATTAATGAGACAACTGTTTGCTGCATGCCTACCTTCTTTGTCATATTCCAACTTTCTTTTCCTGTGAATATATACTTATTGGATAGATATTCTAATGCTACTTTCCCAAGAATGGTCTGTTTTATTTGCATCTTTACTTTAAAAGACCATCTAATTTTTGAAATGTATTTTTATAAGGCTTAAGTATCAAAGATCTCAAAATGCTATAGCTTTTTCAGATCTGCAATAGCAATGATTAAAAGAAAGAAAAGGGGGGGCGGAGTCAAAATGGCAGACTAGAAAGACACTTACAGAGGGTCTCCCCCTTCAGCCCATAAAATACCTGTAGAGAGGGACTCTCAACAAATTTTGGAGCAGTAGAAGTAGAGAACAACAGAGTGGAGGAGATTTCCATCCCATGGTGACCTGAAAGGCCCACAGAAACATTGGCTGCACCAGATGCAGAGCCGAGCGTGGAGCCCAACCCAGCCTTGGCCGAGCAGCGTGTCTAGGAGACTCTGGGAGGAGGACACCTCAGGGACAGAATCTCCAGTTGCAGTAGCAGGTCCTCAGATTCCTTGGCCCACAGATGCCAAAGGTCAGTGATGGGGTTTTATCAGCTGGCCAGGAAGGGAGAAGGGCCTCCCCCTAGCTCCAGCATCAGGCAGCAGCCACAGAGCCTGCACAGCAGCCCTTACTGAAGCTCTGTTGTTGGAGTGTAAAAACCCCTGGGGGCACTGAAGAGCTGAGTCTTACCTCATCCCTGGGTGGAGGCCCTGGGCAAACTGGTCTTTGTCTCAAACTGAATGGTGGCCCTGCCCATCCAGCTTATCTGAAAATCATACACCAGGGCTGACTTGGGAACTGGAGGCCAGGTGGCTGTGGAGAGGTAAACTCTAAGATTCTGGGCATAAAAATCTCTCTGCGTCCAGACCAGTACATGCTTGATTGTACCACCTTGGAGGAACTGAGATCTCACAGATTCCCAGAATATACCCTACTCTTGACAAAGGACCCAAAAGTCAAGTAACTGGTTGGGAAAATGCCCAAAAAAGGGGAAAAAAAATAAGACCATAGAAGGTTACTTTCTTGGTGAGCAGATATCTCCTCCCATCCTTTTGGATGAGGAAGATAAAGGCTTACCATCAGGGAAAGACATAGAAGTCAAGGCTTCTCTATCCCAAACATCCAAAATAAATATCTAGTGGAAGAGCTCAAAAAGGATTTTGAAAAATCATGTTAAAGAGGTGGAGGAAAAACTGGGAATAGAAATGAGAGAGATGAAAGAATAGCATGAAAAGCAGGTCAACACCTTGCTAAAGGAAACCCAAAAAAATGCTGAAGAAAATAGCACCTTGAAAACTAGCCTAACTCAATTGGCAAAAGAGGTTCAAAAAGCCAATGAGGAGAAGAATGCTTTCAAAAGCAGAATTAGCCAAATGGAAAAGGAGGTTCAAAAGCTCAATGAAGAAAATAGTTCTTTAAAAACTAGAATGGAACAGATAGAGGCTAGTGACTTTATGAGAAACCAAGAAATCACAAAACAAAACCAAAAGAATGAAAAAATGGAAGATAATGTGAAATATCTCATTGGAAAAACAACTGACCTGGAAAATAGATCCAGGAGAGACAATTTAAAAATTATGGGTCTACCTGAAAGCCATTACTGAAAAGAGAGCCTAGACATCATCTTTCATGAAATTATCAAGAAAAACTGCCCTGAGATTCTAGAACCAGACGGCAAAATAAATATTGAAAGAATCCACTGATCACCACCAGAAAGAGATCCAAAAAGAAAAACTCCTAGGAATATTGTGACCAAATTCCAGAGTTCCCTGGTCAAGGAGAAAATATAGCTAGAAAGAAACAATTCAAGTATTGTGGAAATACAATCAGGATAACACAAGATCTAGCAGCTTCTACATTATGGGATTGAAGGGCATGGAATATGATATTCCAGAAGTCAAAGGAACTAGGACTAAAACCAAGAATCACCTACCCAGCAAAACTGAGTATAATACTTCAGGGAAAAAATGGTCTTTCAATGAAATAGAGGACTTTCAAGTATTCTTGATGAAAAGACCAGAGCTGAAAAGAAAATCTGACCTTCAAACACAAGAATGAAGAGAAGCATGAAAAAGTAAACAGCAAAGAGAAGTCATAAGGGATTTACTAAAGTTGAACAGTTCACATTCCTACATGGAAAGACAATATTTGTAACTCTTGAAACTTTTCAGTATCTGGGTAGTTGGTGGGATTACACACACACACACACACACACACACACACAGAGCACAGAGTGAATTGAATAGGATGGGATCATATCTTAAAAAAATGAAATTAAGCAGTGAGAGAGAAAAATATTGGGAGGAGAAAGGTAGAAATGGAATGGGGCAAATTATCTCCCATAAAAGAGGCAAGCAAAAGACTTTTCAGTGGAGGGAAAAAGAGGGGAAGTGAGAGAAAAACTCTCATCACATTTGACTAAAGGAAGGAATAAAATACACACTCATTTTGGTATGAAAACCTATCTTACAATACAGGAAAATGGGGGAGAAGGGGATAAGCAGGGTCGGGGGATGATGGAAGGGAGGGCAGTGGGAGGAGGGAGCAATTTGAAGTCAATACTCTTGGGGAGGGACAGGATCCAAGAGAGAATAGAAGCAATGGGGGGCAGGATAGGATGGAGGGAAATATAGTTAATCTTACACAACATACCTATTATGGAAGTCATTTGCAAAACTACACAGATATGGCCTATATTGAATTGCTTGCCTTCCTAAAGGGAAGGGGTGGGGAGGGAGGGATGAAGAGAAGTTGGAATTCAAAGTTTTAGGAACAACTGTTGAGTACTGTTCTTGCTACTAGGAAATAACAAATACAGGTAATGGGGTATAGAAAGTTATCTGGCCCTACAGGACAAAGGAGAAGATGGGGACAAGGGAAGGGAGGGTAGTTAGAAGAGCGGGCTGATTGGTGATAGGGGCAATTAGAATGCTTGGCGTTTTGGGGTGGAGGGAGGGGAGAAATGGGGAGAAAATTTAGAACCCAAAATTCTGTGAAAATGAATGTTAAAAGTTAAATAAATAAATTTAAAATAAAAAAAGAGAAAAAAAATAAAGGAAACGGAAGGCTGCTGAACAATATTACCTCAGTCAACAAATAACCTAGGCTTTCTTCTACCTTCTTCTAAGTGGCTGACATGGGGCAGCCGGAATCTCTCCTTTCAGATATAAGTCCTTTTCCTTTGTTGAAACTCTAAAGGAAGAGTAGGTTCACACAAACTAATATTCTGACCTAGGACCTCCATATTGCTTTTTTGGTCAATATAGACTGAATATCTGGTTGGGTATGAGAATGACCTGTCATTGCTCATCAGCAAGACCTATAGGATTTTCCTATGTTTGGTGAAAGAAAAGAATTTTTACAAATAAAAGCAGACTTTGATAGGTCTTGAGAGATCTTCTCTGTGACTCTAGGAGATAGGGCGACCTTGTAGCTATTAGGAAGATAACAAGCTATGGAAGGAAAATACATTCAAAATAATTGACTTAAGTGTCAGTCTAAGAAGGATTCCTAAAGCTTTATCAAAGACCCTTCAAATGTTTGTGAGCTTTGATTCAAATTCTTTGTTGAGACTATTAAGTTCTAGGGAAATTATCGATTTTCCTTCTGTATAAATGTGTATGCCTCTGTGTGTGTGTGTGTGTGTATGTGTGTGTGTGTGCGTGTGTGTGTATTTCTATTTGGAAGACTAAGTCTTTTTGTCTTTAGATTTCACTGATTTCTGCATTGAGGTTTTCTCCTTAAGTCAGACTTTTTCTTTGGGAACCATAATTTGGTTCTAAGAATCTGCTTCTTGTCTGGTAACCTTCCAAAAAAATGAAGTCTGACAAATTTCTACATCCAAATTTAATTTCCCCACAATAGCTTACTGGAACTCCAAACATGTCTATCCATTTGAAGCTAGGAAGAGGATAGGATTTTGGGGCTTGGGGCTGGGTTTTAAGTGAGAATGAGGACAGAGGGATGACAAGAAATTTTTACAATGAAATTTTATATTTCAATGCAATGTGGCTTTCAAATGGACTTCACTTTATGTTAATGGACATTCTTTTGTCTAAAAACGCTGTTCATGAATTATTTAATGGTTCCTTATAATTTCCCCTTGAGGTAAGTCAGTTCATATATACATATTGCTTCCTTCTGAAACAATTGCTAGAGTAAGCATTAAAGGCCTTGTGAAAATAATCTTATTTTGAACATTTGTGAATGTAGAAGTGTAAACTGCTCAATGTTTTGAACCCAGCAAAGTTTTCTTAATTATAACTTGGCTCGGTTTATAGAAGCTGTATTTATGTGCTCACTAGTTTTACCATTTTGAATGAACTGATTAATAAGCCTAGTCAAATTTCACTTTGGGTATTGTCAGCCAGAAATCAGGCAAACATCATTTAATTGAATTAAATGTTTTTTAAAAAACCAAAACCAGAATTCATTCATTTATCCAAAATATCCATAGTGATATCCAGTATTCTGGTTGACTCCCAGAAGTTGAATAATTTGTATTTTCTCATTTGGTTATTTCTGTGATGATATATCTCTAAAAGAAATAGAATATTTAGGCTTTAGCATTATCTCTCAATTAAGAAAAGTCGTCTTAACTCTAATGGCACATCTACACCCCTGGTCCCCTTCCCTACCCCACACACGTAAAGAAAAGTTACAATGTCCTGAGATTATAAAACCTCCTCTCTCTGTGTGGTATATTGATAAAGATGATGGTTTGAACATCAAATATTTCTTTTATCTACAATCTAAACACGTATTAGACAACCCACAAAAATCAAGATGCTGTTCAAATTTCCCCTTTGTACTATTCCTTGAGCATAGAAAGAGAAAAACTTCCTCCAATGAACTCATTGCCAAAAAGCTAAGCAAGTACCAGTTTCCGTAATTCTCTACCCTGCTATGATAAGGCACAGGAAGCTTCTGTGGTGAACACTGTACTTCTGATTTCAGAACATATTCAGAAATAGTGCTGTTTCTGTACTTTAGGAAACCTAATAATGCTCTTTTTATCATAAAAACCTTTGAACTACCTGTGGCCTTCAGGATGGAGAATTGGGTGCAATCTGTTTCCAAGATAAATGATTATTTGTGCATGCCTGTGTTTTTCCCCCAAGGGAATTCTCCCATGAATGATATTTTGTGATTCCATGCTCAAGGAAACATGAAGGTAAATTCTATTTGAGTATTAACCTCTTTTCTCTCCTAGGGAATGCAGTCGGATTTTTGGTGAAGACGGTTTGACGCTGAAGCTCTTTCTTAAAAGGACTGCTCCCTTTTCTATCCTATGGACTTTGACTAATTACCTGTATTTACTGGCTTTAAAGAAACTGACAGCCACAGATGTCTCTGCCCTGTTCTGTTGTAACAAAGCATTTGTCTTCTTACTTTCTTGGATTGTGCTGAAAGACAGGTTCATGGGAGTAAGGGTAATGACATATGTGATTTTCAAATATGCTACTTTTCTTAATTGTGAATCTATAATATATCATAAAATCAGAGATTTAAGGCCCAAAGGGTTATTAAAGACTTCCTAGTATTAAGTACTTCACTTTACAGATGAAGAACTGAGGCTCAGATTGGACAAATGACTGCCAGTGCTTGGCGTAGCGTCTGGTACATAGCAGGTCCTTGCTAAATGGGTTTTTGAAGTTAAAAAGTCATAGGGGAGGATTTGAACCCAGAGCTCCTGTCTCCAAAACCAGTGCTCTTTCTATTATATCTCTCTGCCTCTCATTCTGGCCCATAACTTTTCTGAATACAAAATCTGTATTTGAAGATGTGTTAGGTATCCCAGCCCTTACAATATGAAGTGAGGCAAACATAATTTACAGTTTCCACTGAGAAGTTAGTTGTGTGATTTCAATAAACCTTCTCTTTTCCTCCTTTCCTCCCTATTGCTTTAAAAATATTCTATCTGCTTCCAAATCAACTACCTTCTGCTATGCTAAACAGATAAGCAAATAGTCCTTTTTTAAAAAAAATACTGTTGTTCATGGATCCATCTAACTTCCCATTCTTGTTTTAAAAGGGCCTAAGTAAATCCAGAATTAGCCATGCTTAAGATTACCTTTAACTTTTTTGAAGCCATATATCACAGAATAATTTTTCTATCTGAACACCTAGAAATGGTTTTCTTTAATTAATATTAGTATAAGCAGATAAGATTACATAATAGTAATTAAGGTTAGTGCTAAGAATATGTGGATATTAAGTTATTATATTTTCAGTGTAAATAATGAAGATGAGACTAGAAAGAAACAACTTATATTTTAAAAAACCGCTTAATTAAACTTATAAAACCTTTACTAACTCTTTCAGTTCTGACTTTTTTTGGAAGTTATTTTGTGAATTAAAAAAAGTTAACTCAGTAAAATTTACTTGCCTTTGCTATCAGTGCTTCAAATGCATTGCTTGAATGATGACATATTTCAGAAATTCCAGGAGCCAAGATGTCACCCAAATTTTCTTTAAGTTTATCTTAGTCTGCTGATCATACAGACTTAATAGTGTTCCCAGGAAAGCAAAAATAATGAACAGTATCCATTCAGAAAATGGAGGTTGTTCAGATACACAGGAAAGGGGCATGCTGCTCTTCAATAAAATTACATGGAGTTTGTAGCAAGGAAAGACAAAGATTGGATTCAGCCCAAGTGATTTTTGTGATTAGCTCAGTTGGCAATTCCTGTAGCATCTGTGCTCTCCTTACTCTCCCCACCTCCAGCCAATGGAGATAATGATATTAGGACACTAAAGATGTCTATATTTGGAAGAGATTGTAAATAACCCTCCATACTAAGTGATTCTTTTCAGCTAGGTTATTAATCAATTGGGTGTATAATGTGGCCCTTTATTGCAAACTCTGGGTCTACACTAGACTGGTCTTGGGGGCTGTCCCCCAAAATCTTTGGATGATTTTGCTACCATTAAGAGTTTCCTCCGGGAATCTTAGAATAAAATTCTCTGTTTCTGTGAGTAAAAGTTTCCCCATTCTCCATGTGAGTACTTTAGGTAATAATATATATCAGGTAGAGGACAACTTTTGTTTTACTTTATAGAAAATTCATAAAACACATAGAGGCATCCTAGTAGCTCATGAACAGTAAATTCAATTCTACTTTTTTGTATGATGAGTTCTACCTTTTCCCTAGGATCCTGTGTAGGCTTCCTACACTATGGTGCTATTTAAAGGATATTAATTTCCCCTTGGCAGGGAAATGAACTTGGAGTCGCTAAAGCAACAATATTCTAAGGGGTTTCCCCATTGCAGGGAACCATGGAGTTCAGTCATTTCAGTTGTGTCTGTGACCCCATTTGAGATTTTCTTGGCAAAGATGCTGGAGCGATTTGCCATTTCCTTCTCCAACTCATTTTACAGATGAGGAAACTGAGGCAAATAGGGTTAAGTGACTTGCTCAGGGTCACACAACTTGTAAGGATCTGAGACCAGAGTTGAACTTACAAAGTTAAATCTTCTTTACTTCAGGCTCGGCACTCTATTCACTCTATGTCACCTAGCTGCTGAACCATGTAGGCTTCCAGTCTTATGTTAACTACCCTAAAGAATTAGGTTTCCTTTGTAAGGGAAAAAATTTACAATTGCCAAAATTGTAATCCCCTTTTGTTCTACCTTTGTACCATCCAAATAACTCATGGCACTAGTGGAGGGCAAAGGATAGTCCTTCCTCTGTATTATAGCTCAGTAGTTTGCTTTGTCTCTGGTTATAGGACCATGTATTCACACCTCTTCTAACTCAGATTGCTACTGCTCAGAAACTACCCATTCTCTTTCTCTACAAGTCTAAAGTACTCAAATTCTCCAGGAACTCACTCCCCTAGCCTCCACCTCTCCAGCAGCCAAACAGATCTAAATATCAGAGAGGTATGGCATGTAGCATTCCCTTAATAGATACTTATTAATTGATTTATTATAGAATTTTTATCTTATATCAACCCTCAATCTGCCTCTTTGCAACTCCCATCTCTTGTTCCTAGTTCTGTCTTCTGGGGACCAAACACAATAAATCTAATCTGGGGCTGTTAGGTAGCTCAGGGTATAAAGCTCTAGACATGGAATCACCACGACCAAGTTCAAACACAGTCTCAGATAGTGGTTGTGTGCCCCTGAGTAGGTCACTTAATATGTTTGCCTCAGTTTCCACATCTGAAAATCAGGAAAATAATATCACTTATCTCCCAGGGTTGTTTTGGGAATAAAATGAGATAATAATTGTAAAGCACTTGGCACATAATAGGAGCTATAAAATATTAGCTATTATTGTTACTCTCTTTTCCACATGACAACCCTTTAAATGGAAAGAAATTAAAAAGTATTTGTATAATACTGATGGACCAGGGACTTCATTAAGCACTTTACAAATATTATCTATTTGGAGATATAAATATTAAAAAAACAGCTATTAGGAAGCTGTGGAAAAGGTCTTATATCTGGACTTCAGTATCTGCGATTGAATCCTGACTTTGATCTTGGCCAAGTCATTTAATCTCTTTAGACCTCAGTTTTCTCGGATAAGTAAAATGGGAGGGGGAGGGTGGATCTAGATGAACTTGAAAGTCCCTTCTGACTCTAAATTTATATTCCTACAGTAATGTCCATTTTAAGCATTCTCTTTTTCAGGCTAGAAATCTTGATCAGTCTTTGCAGATAATACTAAATAAGCAGCAAACTTTCTTTATAGAATAGTGTTAATTACAGAGAACAATCATGTGAATCAATTAATAATAGCCACTAGGAAAAGAAATTCATAGTAAGAGATTTTCTTGTAGCTAATTTTAGAATTAAGACCCAAAGGAAATAAGGATGAAGTCATTTGTGCTGCCCCTAACACCAATGAATCTTGACCAGTGGCAAGTTGGTCCCATGTAGACATAATAAAATCTTTGCTTCTTTACTATAGAAAATGAAAAGGGAGTAGGGGAGACATAAGGAGCCTTGGACTGTTCCCAGCAAAAGGATGATTCATATTCCAGAATATAAACCATTAGATTTCCCCTGTGAGAAAATAGCTGTGCTATAATGGAGATTTTTTTTCAATTATAGGCATGATGAGAAACTTTGCTTTAAAAGAAGGTTATGTTTATTTAAGATACTCCAGACAAAAATAATCGTACACACACATTTAAGCAGTGTGGTATACGGCAACAAATGAAGTCAGGGGCTATGGGTGAGAACCTCAACGTTGCTAATTTCTAGTTTTTGTAATTTTGACCATATCACTTAAACTCTCTAGAACTTGGTATTTAAAGAGCAATGCATTGAAAATCAGTGACTGACCTGCTGATAGAAGTCAGATATTCCCATCTTTAGCTATCAGAAATTGCTTCATTTCTTACTGTGAATATTAAATAGTGTCATATTCCAGAAAAATGTCAAAGTGAAATTTTAATGATGCTCATAATCAGGCCATGGTGTATGAGAAGTTTCAAAACACGTTCAACATTTTGTCTTTTGACAGCATCGGCATTTCTTTGCCCCTGGAGGCCTCCTGAGAACATGTGTAATTAGGTCATTTGAGAAATTAAAGTAGAAATATAGTACCAACAGCATAAATATATCTATTACTTGTCTCCTGCATCTATAAATAATTTCAAAGCATAGCTCCTTCAGAATCCATCCAGTTAGACTGCTTTCTTCCAGCTACTGGATTTGCCTTTGGACATTTGGCTGGAAAGTGTATTTTTGGTTCATACTACAGCTCCAGTTGTTGAGAAACAGATGGCTCGCCATTATCCTCATTTGCTTCATTCCAAGGGGGTCCAGGAAGATGGTCGGACTAACCTGCATATTTTTAATGCCAAAATAGACTCACGGGCAGAACTGGGTGTGTCGGCTGTGATAAGCATGAGTTTCATATAGTAATGTAGTTTGCCAGAAATCAATGCTCACAAGAAGTCTTAAAATGTACAGTGACTAGTTTGACACAAATTATGAAATATAAACTCAATAACTCAGAGAAAAATAACGTGACACATCTAGTTTTCTGTTGTCAAAAGTAAGTCACTGCTCCCATATTCATGTATATTTTTCATCTTCAAAGTATTTTTAAATAGCAATTGCAGCCAATTTAGAAAGTTCCATGAAAATTGGCAGGCTTCATGGAAATTCAAATTTGACAAACATTTCTTAAGAACTTGCTGTGTGCCAAATGTACTATATGCTTTAGCTGGAATTTTTCAAATTCATATTGACCAGAGGTTACAGCTTAATAAAATATTGATCTCTGAGATGAATGGGCTTCTGTCTCACATTCTGCTGCCAGTTCCACTTTGTTGTAAACTGAGTTTAAAATGTAAAAATCAAAACCTTCCTTAAAGATCCAATACCTCTTCCTAAGGCCTTTTCTATTTTGGAAAAATTTCCCCTGGCATCCAAAATTTCCTTTCTCCACACGAAAAAATAGATAAATAAATAGATATAGCTAATTGTAGTAGTAGTAGCAGTGGCAGTAGTAGTAGTAGTAGTAGTAGTAGTAGTAGTAGTAGTAGTAGTAATAGTAGTAGTAGTAGTAGTAGTAGTAGTAGTAGTAGTAGTAGTAGTAGTAGTAGTAGCAGTAGTCGTAGTAGTAATAGTGGTTGTGGTGGTGATGGTGATGGCGGTGGCAGTGGCAGCAGCAGTAGTAGAAAGATTAGTTATTACTATTGATATTAGTTATTGCTACTAATATTAGCTAACTATTACTGTTAACATTTATATCGTGCTTCAAGTTTTGCAAAGGACTTTACAAACATCATCTCGTTTGATCCTCACAATAATTCCAGAAGACACTATTATTATCATCTACATTTTACAAATGATGGAAATGAGACAGAGGGTGAGTAAGTATCTGAGGCCAAAATTAAACCCCAATCCTCTTGACTCCAGGTCCAGCCTTCTATCTATTGTATTCTTACTGCCTCTAATAATTCAATAAGTACCAGCTATCTTATAGGATCTTAGTATATAAAGATTTATATTTCCAGTTCAGCATGCACACATTTCCCAGTCACCTAAGGGTCCAATATTCATTATGCAAAATGCAATTATTTGGTGGCTCTAGGTGAGGTATGGAGGAACTCAGAGACTTATATGGACTTCCTTGAGTATTTCAGCTTAACCTAGTTTTTCATGATTATTCGATATCTCAATAGACTAATGCATAGCTTTCCAGAGTGACTGCAAGCAGGACTTTGAAAAAAAAAGTATTTTCATTTATCTGAGCTATTTATTGTTCAGTTTCAACTGGAAACTTGGAATCATTTCCTCTTTCCTTGTTCATTTCTACTTGGACAGTTGGCTAGACATGTGATATCATTAATGTGGGTGCTACCTTTACTCCTACAGATTGGAATCCTGCCACACCTTCCCATCCCATCTGATTCATGTCCACATCTTTTTTTTTGATAATTCACAGAAGACCAACAACATGTTGAAGACGTTCTTTTAAATTTCTTTTCTATCTGTCTATGTGTAGGGCATCATGTAGCATGGAACTATCACATCTATCATCTCTAAGCCTCACTTCACAATTGGCACATTTATTTTTCTAATTGCACATATCTTTGATGATGTCATTTTTTGTAATTTCTTTACCAGTCATAATTAATAATATGTTGAAACCTGCCTACATGTATCACATGCATCATGTTGGCTTGTAATTTTCATCTTTTTAAGATCTTTATATTTCATGGTTTGATGCCATAGCTTATGACTAAGATAATAGCAGAATTTATAAGATGCTATTTTATAGTATAACTCATGACTCAAAGCCCATTCACATAAGATCCTCCTTATTGGTGGAGATTGATTACTCATTGTTCCAGGTGCCTATTGGCATTTGCAAGAATCAGAGGTAATGAGAGCTTGAAAGAAACAAGATCTTGGTCTTTTGGCTTCCAGCCTCAAGAGAAAAGACAAGCTGTTCCAGATTCTCTTCAGAGAGAGGTCCCTGAAGGGAGAAAAAGATTGTGAAGAAGTTAAGAAGTAGCAGAGTTGGCACTTTGATCATGCCTCTATCCCCAGAAACAGCCACACTACACTCTTGCAGTATCACCCTTAAAAGAATTGAAAATACAGCGCTGCTTCCCAGCTAATAATAATGACTAGCATTTCCATAGCACTTTAAAGTTTGCAAAGTGTTTACAAGTATTATTCCATTTTATCCTTGCAATAACTCTGTGAGATAGGGGCTATTATCTTCTCCATTTTATAGATGAGGAAACTAAGGCAGGTGGCAGTTAAATGACCTGTCCAGGGTCACACAGCTAGTAAGGGTCTGAGACAAGATTTAAATTCACATTTTTAAGTCCAGTGCTCTATTACAATACCACACAGCTGCTAATTTCTTACTCCCTCCCAACTTTGAGCACAACCCACTATCAACAGCAGTCCTTGTTCAATAATATTGATGGACTCAGTGGACTGTCTGCCCTGTTGCATATCCTAATTAGGAAATATACATTTTTATCGACTTAGTTTTCCAGCAAGTATGCTTAAATCAATCTCTTTTGAATAGTGATAGATTTCACTGAGGAGACTTTGTGGTATTCCAGGGATTGAAACAATCAAGCAATGAACAGGATGTGTGGGACAGAGTTTGATATTTTCTAGGATTCTTTCTAGATATGGTAAATTAGGGTAATTGCTCTATACTCTTTGGGGAACCCTACTTGTAGGGTTCAGAAGTGTAGTGCCAGAAGATGCTTTAGCTAAGTATGCAGTGGAAGAGAAAAAAATCTCTAACACCAGTGTCAGAAAAATATCTGAATTCCCCATACATATAATCAGCCTGCTTATTCCTCCCTTCTCTATTACTGAGGTAAAGAAGGTAGTTATATCTTTTCTCTCCCTACATCAGGCTCATCAAACCTTCTTCAAAGTTACCTGAGAAGTCTGTTTAATTTGATTTCACCTATATGAATACCAACGGGAGAGGCAATGTGATTTTCATTGGCTGTAGCTCAGAGTTGGCATTATGTCTAAACCTCTTATGATAATAGTCCTAGTTATTTCATTTCTTTTTTTTAAAATTAGTTTACTTATTTTCAATTTTCAACAATAACTTCCATAAGTTTTAAATGTTCTCCCCCCTCCCTCCCTGAGATGGCATACAATCTTATGTGGGTTCTACACATACTTTCTTATTAAACACATTTTCACATTAGTCATGTTGCATAGAAGAATTAAAACAAATGGGAGAAACCATGAGAAAAACCCAAACAAAGTGAAACATAATGCAAGAGAAAATAGTCTGCTTCATTCTGCAATCCAATTCCATAGTTCTTTCTCTGAATGTGGATGGCATTTTGCATCAAGAGTCCTTTGGGAATGTATTAAGTCCTTGAATTGCTTTGTAGGGATAAGTCTATCAGAAACAGTCCTCACACCCTTTGGCTGTTACTGTGTATAATGTTATTCTGGTTCTACTCATTTCACACAAGATCAGTTCATATGAGTCTTTCCAGGTTTTTCTGAAGTATGCCTGTTCATCATTTCTTATAGCACAATAGTATGCCATTATATTCATATACCACAACTTGCTCAGCCATTACCCAATTGATGAACATTCCCTCAATTTCCAGTTCTTGGCCACCACAAAAAGAGCTGCTATAAATGTTTTTGTACATATGAGACCTTTTCCCATTTGTATTATCTCTTTGGGATACAGCCCTAGAAGCACTATTGCTGGGTCAAAGGGTATGCACATTTTTGTAGCCCTTTGGGCATAGTTCCAAATTGCTCTCCAGAATGGCTGGATCAGCTCACAACTCCACCAACAATGAATTAGTATGCCTATTCTCCTATACCTTCTCCAACATTTATCATCTTCCTATTTTGTCATGTTAACCAATCTGATAGGTGTGATGTGGTACCTCAGAGCTGTTTTGACTTACATCTCTGTAATTAATAGTGATTTAGAACATTTTTTCATAGCTTTAATTTCTTCCTCTGAAAACTGCCTATTCATATCCTTTGATCATTTGTCAATTGGGGAATGACTCGTATTCTTGTAAATTTGACTCAGTTCTTTATATATTTTAGGAATGAAGCCTTTATCACAGACACTAGTTGAAAAAAATTCTTTCCCAGTTTTCGGCTTCCCTCCTATCTCAGTTTTCTTTCATTTCTTATACACCTAAACGTTTCTTTAGGTTTTTGTAAGTCTGGAGTCCTTGTTGATTTCCATATACTCTTAGCTCTAGCATCTAGTGAAGTTTAATGACCCTGTATGACTGTGGATACTTGAAAAGGCTTTCACAGAGAGAGCAAGGCAACAAACACTTTTTAACCTTTTCTAGTTTTTGTTTTTTTTTTTGGTAAGTAGAAACTATATGTTTGTGGTTCTTAATATTTTCTCTGCTCTCCATTGCTCTTGGTTAATCTCTGCCTTCAAAAGGAAGTAAAAGAAGAGCCTTTCTTTCCTTTTGTTTTACTGTCCCATCAAGCTTCAAAAGGTGACATTAGTGACAGGGCAAAAGGTAGACATGATCATTTATTCAGGTCTTTAAGATTCTATGCCAGCTTTCTCTGGATGTGTAGTGTGGAGGAAGCACACCAACCTATAGGGAAGATCAGGGACAGCCCACCTGCACGTGCTGTTTCAAAGATAAGATTATTTTTTCAAAGAAAAGAAATATTGATAATGCTGTTGATTTTATTATTATTCTGAGGTCACCAGACAATAAGGACGAAACTCAAGGATCTATTCCAAAGACTGAAGCTAGGGCAAGGTAGTAATGATGACACAGGGGAAAAAAGCAATAGAATTATGCTGTTGGGAGAATAAGATGAATTTTTTTTCCCCTTTGGGACAGTGTTGTTTCATTGGGTAATACTGTAGTTATGTTGACATGAAAGCCTCAATATGTTTTGAAAGATTAAAAAATGAAACTGATAATTTTGTGATCATAATGCAGGCAAAACATTTTCACTAACTGAGGCTTCTTCCACTTTAATACAGTTTCTTTTGAGGGTCTTTCCTTCTTATTTATTTTTTGTCTTGTTTTGTTATTTGTTTTAAATCTCCATGATTGGTTAGAAATTAGAACCGAACCAAGCAATTGAATTTTTAGAGAACCTCCAGAAAATGTGCATTAATTTATGAAAACCCTAGAGAATACAGCACTGGGACCTGGAATTAAGAAGACCTGAATTCCAATTCAGCCTCAGATGCTTACTAGCTGTGTGATTCTAGATAATCCATTTAACTTCTGTCTGCCTCAGTTTCTTCATCTTTAAAATGAGAATAATCATAAAACCTCCCTTACCAGGGCTAATTCAATCATACACTTATATTTATATATCACATAAACTTATTTTGCATTTATATATTTCATATTTTTATTCAAAATACTACGGAGATAAATGCTATTGTTATTTTTTTAATGCTGTATAGATTTAATCCATAACATTTTTAAGAGCCTCATATATACAGAATCTAAATGGTTTGAATCTGAAAGAGATAGTCCTATGTATTCCCACCATCCACAATCAGAACCAATTTACCTTCCTTTGGGATAAATAATTGGACTCTAAAAATTCATGAAATCTAGATCTCATGCTGAGGTCGTTCTCTGGGAATTTTAATTGTATGTTTTACAGTCTGCATTGATAAAGCAAACCTATGCTGTGCAATTAATTCATGTGCTTTGGGTAGTTTGAATTACTAAATTGAGATCATTAAAGATTTATATGTCATATTTTCTCAAATTATCCAAATTAGCTATGCTCCCCTTGCAATCTGGTTTGCAAGAGAATTCATCAAAAATTACTATGGATTAGAATTTGATCATGTAGAAACAGATCTCTCAGATACTTTTGTGAATTGGATGAAAATCTGATTAATGAGTCAGTTTGTCTTCTTACTTTGTGACTCTATCACCTATAAATCACTGCACATGAAGTTAAGAGAAAAACTTTTTCTCACAATGTCATTGTTTTTGGAACTCAGTTTACAGCTCTCTTGTGCTCTCTGAAGTAAAAATACTATTCTCCACTAAGACAATCAAGGCAGTGAAATTGGTGTGTCAACTTAAATAGCCCAATTCCATGTTTGCATGGGCACATGAACTATGATTGTAATGAGGATCTTCAAGGAGATCATCATAGCTTTCATTTTAAATTGCCATAAAATGGATGGGATTTTGCCAAATTTCAATTCATGTTGTTAGAAAACTCAAAATAGAATTGTCACACATATTTTCATGTTAATCAATGAACAATCAATCCCCAAATAATAAATGCCATGTCATGTTATGGTGAATAGACATATAAAATATAGTTATCACTTTGCCTGATTCTGTAGCCTATGTACCCTTGTTGCCCATGGATAGAAACACTTTAAGCATCTTGATATGAAATATCAAGGTTATGTTTTTAAAAATCATGAAGAATCAGCACCATGATTAATTAAATTCACTTCAGAAATAATCATCCATCCATTTGATCAAAACAAATATAGGTGGGAGGGATCAGGGGAAAAGGATGCAGATTTAATTTTTTTCTCTGACTTCACCTTCTGTGAAAGGAATCCAACTAAATAAATGTGTGTATAACTGCTTAGCTAATTTGCCATTTTTCAAGGTGGTACTAACACCCAGGTTACGGGGGTAATATATGATGCCTCTTCATATGAACTTGAAAATGACTGTCCTTGATTATCTATTAAAATTCCCATCTGAGCTAAAAATCCTCAAATCAAAAGAGAAGATAATTCTTTCAAGTTTTCCATATTTACTACTTCTAGGTAACCCCCTAATCATCTTTATTTATGAGACTATTACTTTTTTTTGGAAATTTTCCTCAACACCTCATAGTGTATGCATTCAATTCTATTCCCTATAGTTTGAACTCTAGTACAAAACACAAGTCTGGTGGCTTAAGGGTACATGAGTAAGAAATGCCTCATATCAAAAAAATCCTTCAGATAATATCTTATGAAGACAGTTTTTCATTTCTGACAAATTGGCTCTTATTCTGTGCCTTTTGCCAAGTGTTTTCCTTGTATTTCATATAGGATGCTTAATCTGAGTCTACAGTAAGACCAAACATATGCTTGCTCTTTGTGGTCATTAACAAAGATGTTTTCTTCTGCATCAGCCCCATGTGAGTCTATAGTTATATAGATATAGATATAGGACCACATCTGTTATAATAATTTCTTGGTAATATCAAGTCAGGAGTATGGGGATTACATTTATGGTAATATTTTTCACAGGAATAGATGATTTATAAGGTAATACTCAGAACCCATGTAGAAAAAAAAACATCAGCTAGCAAAGAAGTTTTCTCAGACTGCGCAAGTGCTTTGCCAAAATTAGTTTGGGAATTTCATCATTTTAGGTTTTTCCAGGTTGGTAAGCCCAGAAGCATAAATTAGTCCAATAGGAAAGAGTATTAATAGACTTACTATACCTTGAGTTGATTGAGGCCAAATGATTCACCATGGATGAAGATAGGCTGGAGATAATTTGTTCTTGAAATTATTTCTTTAAAATGGGAAAACAGATGTAAAATATTCTATAAACTTTAAGGTGCTATATAAATTATAGTTCTTATAATAATTAGTATTAGCCTTAAGTCTCCAGGCCTTCAGTTGATTGCTTGATTCCCTGAGCCTTCCACGACGTCTCTATAGACTTTATGTCTATAGAGAAATGGTATACTGTTAACTTTTTAGTATGTAAAATATAATATGCAAAAATAGACACATACTTTTTACTTTAGTCTGCATTATTAAGACTTTCTTAAGTCTAAAGAATAGATAAAACGGTAACTGAAGCCCTGATTTCTAGCATTGTGATTTCTGAGTTGTAACTGAAAATTTAACTGTGGGGTCCCACAAGTCATTTAGAGTTGGCCTCATCTCGACGTGAACCTATGATGATCTTGGCTAAAAGAATAAAATGAAGGTATGCTCACTAAATAACAAAGAAGCCCAGTTACCTCACTGATTGCTGGAATTTTCGTGAACATACACATACTCTTATTATGAGTTCTTCCTTTGATCTTCAGCATCCCTTGCTATGTGAAAATTCAGAAGAGTTATTTAGGGGATATTTGGCAATTTTCATACAATTCCAAGGGACAACTGGGTTGTGATATGCTTTCTGTAAAGCAAGTGACATCCAACTTTCCTATTTCCATCTTTCATTTGGCAGATAGTTGCTGCAATAATGGCAATCACGGGCATCGTGATGATGGCATATGCAGATAATTTTCACGCTGATTCAATCATAGGAGTGGCGTTTGCTGTTGGATCTGCGTCTACTTCTGCTCTGTATAAGGTATGTGATGGAGTTTCATTTGTTAAGGTAAAAGTAAGTTGGAAAGTACATAGAAAACCAAGGACAGACAACATAGGGATAGGGAAGGTGGAAAAGAATAAGGATTTATATAGTAGCTACTATATGTCGGGCACTGTACTATGTTCTTTCCATAAATGTTATCTCTTTTGGTCCTGGGTATTATTTCACTGGTATAGGACTCTTCTGGAGGAGAAGACTCCCTCTGCCAACACATGTTGGCACCTTCTCTGTAACTTATCATTTTAAAGAGTTGCCTAGAGCACTAAGAGGTGCTCTGCCCAAGCTCTCACAGACAGTATATTTGAAACAGGACTACAGCCCAGAACTTCCTGGCTCTGGCTCCAGTATTCTATCCACTATAACACATACAGATGAGATTGCATTTTACCATTCCATTTTGTGTTTTTAGCAGTAAATATTAAGATAATTTGTGATACCTTTATCTTCAAAGTCTCAGTGTTGATGATCTTTTAATTAAATTACATAGGGCTATGTTTATTAAAAAAGAGATTAGTATCTCTGATTATACTTTATTTACTTTTATTAAGGTGTGTGATATCAAAAATGACAAAAATATGGAAACTAAGGGAATGTCCATCAACCAAGGAATGACTGAACAAACTGTGGAATGTGGATGTGATGGAATACTATTGTGTTATAAAAAATGTGGGAAAACAATGTTAGAGATGTAGAAAGACTTGTATGAACTGATGCAGAATGAAGTGAGAAGGATCAGATGAACAATTTATACTATAGTATCAATCTATAAAAATGAACAATTTCTAAACACTAAGAACTCTGATCAACTGAATGCTCAGCCATTATTCCAGAAGTCTGATAAAGAATACTGCCCAACTCATGACAAAGAAAAAGTGAATTAATTTGCAGAATAAGAAATTTATTTTTTAATGAGACCACCATGGGAATATGTTTTACTTGACTATGTTTTTGTATATGGGGCTTCTTTCTTCTTCTCTTTATCTTTCTGTACCTTCCACCCTCTCTCCCTCCCTTTTTTTTACCTTCCTTCCTCCCTCCCTTATTCTTTTCTCTCGCCATCTTTTTCTTCTTCTTTTTCTCATTCCTCCCCTCTTCCCTTCACCTCCCTCTTTCTATTTCTCTCTCCATCTATTTCTCTGTCTTTTTCTCTCCCTCTCTTTTTTCCTTCTTTTTTGTTGGGAGAGGTGAGAGGGGAACATGAATGCTTGATAGTTGAAAAGTAAAATTAATAAATGCACTGCTGCTAGTTTTATTTTTATATTTATATTAGCAGCAAATCAAAGGCCTAATTCCTCTCTCTGATCCACAAAGACAGTGTCCACTATGTACTCATTACTCATTCTTAGCACAGGGCTCTCACCGTCATAAATGGAAATCCTATGCAGGGAAGTCCCAATAGAGTATGGTAGTGAAGGCAAAAACACATAGGGTAGATCTAAAATGTTTTCACCAAAGCTCTACTTTAAAGAGCTTGCTTTTTGGTTGTACCTTAAATGAATTTACCATTTCTACTATCCTTGACATTTAGTTGAAAAACTACTGAAAAGGCTAAAACTTCTCTTTGTGGAACTTCAACTGGCTATTTTTGATCCTTCGTTAATACTAAAGCTCAGGGCACATATCCATATTTCTTTGTCCAGTGATTCCATTTGAAAAGCTTGATGAGATTTCTTGGCTCAATATTCATCCTTGACTTTCTCCTCAACTGGGACTGCCCTGGGATGTTTGATGTGGCCAATTTGATACAGTCTCACTAGAGAAAACATAATAGCCTATTACGGTAACAATAGTATGTGAAATGTTTTGTGAACCTGATAACCAATTTGTGGAATTAATGTTAACTATAGGTCTAAATTCTAATCCTTCTTCAGACACTTACCATATGTGTAGCCCTGGGCAAGTCTCAGCCTTAAGTTTCTGCTTTTGTAAAATGGGGTACCTACTTTGCAAAGTTGTTCTTGTGATCAAATGAGAAAGTACGTGGAAAATTCTTTGAAAACTTTTAAAAGCTATGTAAATTATTATTATTACTGCTAATAACAATTATATCAGTAGTACTATGAGAGACATGGCATAGTAGATATAGGGCCAGCCTTGGAATTAATAAAGATTGGGTTCTTGCCTCTGATACCCATTAGCCACGTGATTGTGAGCGAGTCATTTTCTCTCTCATTGCATTCAAGCAGCTCTAATACTCTAAGTTCCATTCACTATCCTGATGAAATCACAGGTTTATCGCAAAACAAATGAACAAAAAAGAGATAGCATTGTTTTAATACAGGAAATTATACTACCACCTCTAATTAAAGTTAAAACAAAAGTTCAGGAACATTCCTGATAATCATTACAGGATTCATATAAAAAGTAGAGAAGTGAAGGAAACAGGACCACTGAGTATAAGATATAGATCTTCCTAAATTTTAGGAAGTTACTTAATTAGTCAGTCAACAAACATTTATTAACTGCCTTCTATGTGGCAGACACTATGCTAAATGCTGGGGATACAAAGATGGAAAATAAGGACAGTCTCTGTTCTCAACGAACTTATAGTCTACTAGGAGTCGATACACAAAAGGATACTGAACGTGAGGGAGGGGAGGAGGTGGAAGTCACTTGTGAAAGGGCATGATGAAAAAGTCTAAAGGATTCCAGATGGAGGGTGGGGAGAAATGAAGAGATGGTTGACCTTGGGGCCCTTTCTCTATCTCACAGGACTAATATTACATAGAAAAAAACCAATTCTGAAGAGAAACACATTTGTTAAAGCATCTTGAACTCAAGATAAATGCCATATATATTCAAGGCATCAATATTATCTCTCTTGACAACATAATGACAAGGTTCCCATGTAAAATATGGTTTTCAATATATGTCAAAACAAGGAAGAAGTGAATCTCATCTGCTTCCAGGGAAGAGTCAGTGACCTCTCCAGCTATAATTGAAGATAGACTTGAGAGTTGATGCGTAATTTTATTGATCACCTAATATATCAATCACGTTTTGGTGAATTCATGATGGTAATGAAAATCCTAGCTGTTCAAAATAGAAAATGGAAGCAGAATATTCTATAACATATTCTCCCTTACATGAATAATGTGCCACATTTTGCATTTAATTTTAGATCAGCCTTAGAAAGTTATATAGCCAAACATTTATGGAAGGGAAGGCAAGGGAAGAAGCATTTATTAGGTACCTATTATGGCCCAGGCATTGTACTAAATGCTTTACAAATATTATTTCATTGGCACCTACTATGTGCAAGAACTTGTGCCTACTAGTAGGGAGATGAAGCTATATCCTGTCCTCAAAAAGCTTACAATCTAAAGAGAAAAAAGACTTGTATAGAGTAACTGGGAAATTTGAGCTCGTAGATTGATTAGCTTTTGAATCCACCAAGCACTTTGACTCCAGTGAACTTGGTTACTGAACAATGCTTTCTCTCATTCTAGGTTCTATTTAAGATGTTTCTTGGAAGTGCCAACTTTGGAGAAGCGGCCCACTTTTTTTCCACCTTAGGTTTCTTTAATTTAATCTTCATCTCCTTCACACCAATTATCCTATATTTTACCAAAGTAGAGCACTGGTCATCTTTCTCAGCCCTACCCTGGGGCTGCCTCTGTGGAATGGCAGGACTATGGCTTGGTAAGTAGGGAAGGTTTTCAGCATCACTTAGTGTATCTCAGCATTCAACCTTGAAAGAGTGTTACTTAAAAAAATTAACATGATTATTTAAATCTGTTCAGTTATTTAAATGCTACCATGATAAAAAACCATGGAGTTTTAAGAAAACTTTTCATCTAGTTATATCACAAAATTTACAACAAGAGGTTATAGAGAGAGGTTTTGCTAACTCCAGTGTTCAGGATGGAAAATTTGAGAACTGAGAATAAATGACGTCCTTAACCTTTCTTGGAAAAGAAGCCCAAGGAATAATTTAATGAACTGCCCAGGTTTAATTCTGGCTTTCTTAAAGGCAGCATGTATAATAGAAAAAGTGCTGAAACTCAGAGTTAAGTGAAACCTGGGTTAAAATCCCACCTGCCACACTTATTTACTGTGTGATCATGGTCAAAATACTTAATCTGTCTATCATCCACCCTCATATTACCCTGATTCTCTCCACCTGGACCAGATCTCCAGAAACAAAGCCCTAACTCTCTGTGGGCAATTAAATCACTCAGCTTTGTATCTCCTTCCCTCAGACTGAGCTGCCCTAAACAGTAAATCAGCCCACATGCATATTTTATGCATTTACTTTCTACAAAGACAAAAGTAAGACAGTCTGTGCCCTCAGAGAAATCACATTCAAATAGGGAACATATATATACATATATATGTGTGTGTGTGTATGTGTGTGTATGCATATGTATATATACATAAAGATATACATATATACACCTACATATCTAATTTTGTATATAGTTACACAGGGAAAACTAAATCTCTATTTATAGTAATATCCAATTATATAGTTGCGTATCTATATATGTATAATATATTTACGTATGTATATATGTATATAGATCTATACCTATGTATAAAACCATATAGTTGTATATCTATATATGTAACTATATGTTTATACAGTTGTATATATATATATATATATATATACATACTTATAAATTTGTGTGTGTGTGTGTGTGTGTGTGTGTGTGTGTGTAAGAAGAATATCTTACATTCCTCAGTCCAACTATTGTAACCATTAAGGCATCCTACGCTCTGATATCTTTATCAGGAAAGAACACCTTTTGAGTTACGGAATCAACCAATTACATGTACAAACTAAGTGTGAACAATTCCTGGGAACTTCTATTGAATTAATTGATCAGACAAAGGTATAAACTAAAGATGAATGAGCCAATCAGGCTACACTAGCAATGTTAGATGCTTTTTTGAATATAATCAGGTATAAATGTAGAACTTGAATAAAACAGCAAGCCAGTTTGAGATCTGGCATTCTGATAGCAGACCAGCCTGATCAAGCTCTTGAGAGGGAATCCTTTGGGGATGAGGAAGAGAAAACTCTCTTGACCAGAATATGACCTTGTGAACTATGAAAGGTCATAAGAGTTGGACTTCCCAAAAGAGCTAGTAGGCTCCAGTGGAGCTGGTAGTATGCTTTAGGAATAGGAGTGGCCAAGGAAAATTTTGGTAAGGTTGCTTTAAGACTCTACAACTGACCTTTAAAGCCCTGAAGAAAACTGATACAAAAGGGAGACTTCATGAAAACTTCATGAAGAGAGGAAAGGACTTCAGTGTAATTGTGAATTACACCTTTGCCACATGTATTCTTTAAAACTGAGCCTACCTTCTTCCCCCTCCCCCCATGATGTTTTGTGTACAAAAAGTGAGCCAAGTCTTAGACTTTTGAGGAGGGAGGGAATTTTGTGTCAGTTGTTCTTAATACACTACCTCCATAAATACTTTTTTTCTAAAAGCTAATTAAATCCATCAGGTAACCAGTGAGGAATACATCAGGTGGATCTGATGTATTAAAGGTCCATAAGTGATAGGATAAAAGGTCCCCAATCCCTCAGCATTATTGCTAGGAGACCATTAGCCAGCTGTCTTACAATGTGAGCAGGGGTTTGGGACAGTGAGCCCAGAGGGTATTACAGATGTAAGCATATGCGTATTAATGTCAACAAGGTAACAATCATTTATTAAGCACATACTATATGTGTAAACATATACACTATGCTAAGAGCTAGGGATAAAAGAGAGACAGAAGCAGTCCCTGCCCTGAAGACCATAATGTAATGGGGAAGGCATCATGAAAACAATTATATACAAATAAGATTTATGCTGATAATAAATAATGTATACATTGGGTACCTGAAGAGAGAAGACACTAACATATACAAAATGGGAGAGCAGGCACTAGCAGCTGGAGAGTGGGAAGTGGGGTCAGGTAAGACTTCTTATAGAAGGTGAGTCTTGAAAGTGAACCAGGAATTCCAAGAAATGGAGGCGAGAGTGGAGTACATTCCAGGCAAGGAGGACAACCACTTCCAAGGTATATGGTGTCTCCTTTGCATCAAGGACTCTTAATTTTTTTCAATCAGTTTTCTTCTGATATGGACTCAAGGCCTTTCATCATACTGGAAAACTACTTCTGGATGCTGTCTAGCTTATTAATATCCTTCCCAAATGCTGATATACATAACTGAACACACTGTACTCCAGATAGGGCCTGCTCAAGGCAGAGTAAAGTAGGGTTTCTACCTTTGTGGTCCTGGAGTTTACGTACAGCAAAAAAAGTCAAAACAGCCTGTTTTTTTCTGTTGTTGGCATATTGAAATACTGACCGTTTATCCAGCTGGCTAAAGTTCCTCCCCCTCCCACCCCAGACAAACTGATTTCTAACCATGTCTCTCCTGACTTGAACTTGCAAAATGGATTTTTAAAAACCCAATGGAAGACTTTACAACTTATCTTTATTAAATTCATTTTCTTAGATTCAGCCCAAAGGTCTGGACTGCAGAGATCATTTTGGGATCCTGATTCAGTTATATCATGTGTTACTACTCCTTTCAGCATGTGTATTATCTACAAACGGAATGAACGTACTATCATCCAAGTCCTTGATAAAAAATATTAAACAGCATAGGGCCAAGTACAGATTCCTGGAGCAATACACTAGAGACCTTATGCCAACTTGATATTAAACCATCAGCAGCTTCTCTCTGAATCCAGACATTCAACCAATTGCAAATTCATCTAATTATATTGTTCTCTAGGTAATATATCTTCATCGTTTTCATAATATTATGAGATCATGTTTTAGCATTTTTGATTGACCAGTTTAATATAACCCTGTAGAAAAAAAAATAAGATTCATCTGGCAGGACCTTTTCTTGAAGAAGCCAAGTAAGCCCTTGGTAATCATTTCTTCCTTTTCTAAATGTTACTTTTCCCATTCTCAATTAACTTTCTAATATCACTGACAGTAGCTCAGTTATCAAATCTGCCAGTTCTTCCACTAACCAAGAATGTAGTTCATCTGGGCCAGGTGATTTGAATTCATCAAGGGTGGAAAGCACTGTTTTACTACCATCAACTCCTCTGTTACTTACAATTTTTAGGTCATTTTCTGCTATAAAAGTTATTCTCCTTTGCAGAAAAAACAAGGTAGCTCTTCCTTTTCCTTGTCAGTTATTACTGTTACATCTGCTCCACAGAAGTGCTCCTACCCCTTTTTTTGAAACTCCCTTTTTGCTGACCAAAAAAAAAAAAATGAGATATTACCTTAGCTTTCCACCCCAATCTCAGCTAACTCTGAGCTTTAGCACTATTGACACTATTTTATAGAACTGTGCAACACTCCCATTCATCTGCTGTTTCCTGTCCTAGATTCCAGCTTCTGTACAAAAATTAAAAATAAAATGAGAAATACATAAAAATACAAGTTGGTTAATGCATTTTCTGTTACCCCTACCCCCTGACATCATTGTTTCTTTTTATATCTTCAGAATTTCATCCTTGAAAATCCTCCAAATCTCCTGGACTGATTTTCCCTGCAAAAAATCAAATCAAAACAAAACAAAACCCTAATGTCTATAGAGTGCTTTAAGGTTTGCAAAGAACTTCACATACATTATCTCCTTTTAGTCTCACAAAATCCCTAAGAAGGTTCATTACAGATGAGGAAATTGAGAATGACACTTTAAGTGGCTTGATTTTTAAGTAAATTCAGGAAACAGAGGAGGGAAACACAGTAGAGACTATTTGGGTGAAGGACAATGGAGCAAGATGCAACTTTGTCTTTGGAGTGTTTGCTATCCTTCTGTAGTATGTACAGATCATCTGGACAGAGACAGGAGATACATGAGTTCAGGTACTTGATCACAATCCTGGCATAGAGATATAATACTGAGAATGAGTAACTTTTATTTTCCAGAGAACTCCTAACGGTCTATCAAAAGCAAAGTAGATAATAACATCTTACCTTACTTTAAAAATAATTCCATCCTTCAAAAGTTGGAAGAACCAAAGCAGGGGAATTCCATTCTGGATATGTTTCTCATCAAGAGGAAGAAAGTGGTTGATAGGGTGGATTATGATGAGAACCTTGGAGGAAAGTGAGTTCTTTTTTTTTTAATTTATTTATTTAACTTTTAACATTCGTTTTCACAAAATTTGGGGTTCCAAATTTTCTCCCCATTTGTCCCCTCCCCCACCCCAAAACACCAAGTATTCTGATTGACCCTATCACCAATCTGCCCTCTCTTCTATCATCCCTTCCTTCCCTTGTCCCCATCTTCTCTTTTGTCCTGTAGGGCCAGATAACTTTCTATACCCCTTTACCTGTATTTCTTATTTCCTAGTAGCAAGAACAGTACTCAACAGTTGTTCCTAAAACTTTGAATTTCAACTTCTCTTCATCCCTCCCTCCCCACCCCTTCCTTTTAGGAAGGCAAGCAATTCATTATAGGCCATATCTGTGTAGTTTTGCAAATGACTTCCATAATAGTTGTGTTGTGTAAGACTAACTATATTTCCCTCCATCCTCTCCTGCCCTCCATTGCTTCTATTCTCTCTTTTGATCCTGTCCCTCCCCAAGAGTGTTGACTTCAAATTGCTCCCTCCTCCCATTGCCCTCCCTTCCCTCATCCCCCGCACCCTGCTTATCCCCTTCTCTCTCACTTTCCTGTATTGTAAGATAGGTTTTCATACCAAAATGAGTGTACATTTTATTCTTTCCTTTAGTTGATGAGAGTAAACTTCATGTTTTTCTCTTACCTCCCCTCTTTTTCCCTCCACTAAAAAGTATTTTGCTTGCCTCTTTCATGAGAGATAATTTGCCCCATTCCATTTTTCCCTTTCTCCTCCCAATATATTTCTCACTCACTGCTTAATTTCATTTTTTAAAGATATGATCCCATCCTATTCAATTCACTCTGTGCTGTGTGTGTGTGTGTGTGTGTAATCCCACCAACTACCCAGATACTGAAAAGTTTTAAGAGTTACAAATATTGTCTTTCCATGTAGGAATGTGAACAGTTCAACTTTAGTAAGTCCCTTATGACTTCTCTTTGCTGTTTACCTTTTTATGCTTCTCTTCATTCTTGTGTTGAAAGTCAAATTTTCTTTTCAGCTCTGGACTTTTCATCAAGAATGCTTGAAAGTCCCCAATTTCATTGAAAGACCATTTTTTCCCCTGAAGTATTATACTCAGTTTTGCTGGGTAGGTGATTCTTGGCTTTAGTCCTAGTTCCTTTGACTTCTGGAATATCATATTCTAAGCCCTTTCATCCCTTAATGTAGAAGCTGCCAGATCTTGTGTTATCCTGATTGTATTTCCACAATACTTGAATTGTTTCTTTCTAGCTGCTTGCAATATTTTCTCCTGGACTAGGGAACTCTGGAATTTGGCCACAATGTTCCTAGGAGTTTCTCTTTTTGGATCTCTTTCAGGAGTGGATCGGTGGATTCCTTGAATACCTATTTTGCCCTCTGGTTCTAGAATCTCAGGGCAGTTTTCCTTGATAATTTCATGAAAGATGATGTCTAGGCTCTTTTTTTGATCATGGCTTTCAGGTAGTCCCATAATTTTTAAATTGTCTCTCCTGGATCTATTTTCCAGGTCAGTTGTTTTTCCAATGAGGTATTTCACATTATTTTCCATTTTTTCATTCTTTTGGTTTTGTTTTGTGATTTCTTGGTTTCTCATAAAGTCATTAGCCTCCATCTGTTCCATTCTAATTTTGAAAGAGCTATTTTCTTCAGTGAGCTTTTGAACCTCCTTTTCCATTTAGCTAATTCTGCTTTTGAAAGCATTCTTCTCCTCATTGGCTTTTTGAACCTCTTTTGCCAATTGAGTTAGCCTATTTTTCAAGGTGTTATTTTCTTCAGCATTTTTTTGGATCTCCTTTAGCAAGGTGTTGATCTGCTTTTCATGCTTTTCTTGCATCTCTCTCATTTCTCTTCCCAGTTTTTCCTCCACCTCTCTAACTTGATTTTCAAAATTCTTTTTGAGCTCTTCCATTGCGTGAGCCCACTGAATATTTATTTTGGATGTTTGGGATACAGAAGCCTTGACTTCTATGTCTTTCCCTGATGGTAAGCATTGTTCTTCCTCATCTGAAAGGATGGGAGGAGATATCTGTTCACCAAGAAAGTAACCTTCTATGATCTTATTTTTTTCCCTTTTCTGGGCATTTTCCCAGCCAGTTACTTGACTTCTGAGTTTCCTCTCCACACCCACCTTGCCTCCAAATCCGCCCAGCTAGTGCTTGGGGGCTGAGATTCAAATGCTACTTCCCAGCCTCATGGCTTTGGGTGGGGGAAGGGCTGCTATTCAATGTGAGATTAAATTCAGATGCTTAGGTAGGGGCAGGGCTGCCACTCGGGCTTAGTTCCCTCAGGGGGTTTACTTGGAGACCTTCAACAATGGAACCAGGCTCCTGCCTGCTTTGGGAGCCCCTGTCTGCTGCTGCCTCCTGAGGGGGCCTGAGCCATGGGGACACCCCACTCCCCTCTCGGCAGAAAAGACCCTCTCACCGACCTCTAGCACCTGTGGGTGGAGGGACCTGTGAGGCTGCTGGAGATCCTGTCCCTGAAGCCTGCTTGGATCCGCTCCCCTCAGTGTGGCATGGCCAAGGCAGGGCTGGGCTCTGCTCCGGGTCCTCATGTCAGTTCTTCAGGTCTCTCTGGAACAGAAATCTCCCCCGCTCTGTTGTTCTGTGGCTTCCACTGCTCCCGAATTCATTGGGAGTTCTTCTTCACAGGCGTTTTATGGGCTGTGGGTTCGGAGCTAGCATATGTGTATCTTTCTACTCCGCCATCTTGGCTCCTCCCTCCAGAAAGTGAGTTCTTTAAGTAGAGGAAAGGAAAGCTTGAATGGTATGCTTTATTTTTAGGACCTTTAGTTCTCCTTTTCACGGAAAATACGTGCATCTTTGAATTAACATTTAAGGTCATTAGTTTTACTAGTTTCCTTTCTCAAACTTTATTTCCTAGGAACTTTTGATTATCTCAACTGCTGTTGTATCTTCATTGTAGCTACTGTCTATGATACCTAGCTGGTATACACAGATAAGTAGTTTTTTCCCTTGCCTAGTATTTTTATTTTACAATCTTTCTTAATAGATTTATGACACTTTTGTTAGATACAGTCCCTGACTAGTACTTTGTTTTTTCCTGTTTCTGAAGCTGTCATCCAGAAATCCAAACTCCATTCTGAGATGCCATATTCTCATCTAGCTAGTTACTTCCCAGATTAATTCTCCTCTTTTGAACCTCTGCCTTCAATGAGCAACAGTGAGGAAATCCCAACCTGTTCTCCTTTGGTCTATGGTTTCTTGCCCCAAACTTAATAATTTTAGGCAGCACTTTCTAGGTTGCTTTTGGCACCATTTCACCAGTTCACACATGAATCACTAGAGGAATATAATAGTAATGTCTTTGCACAAATCTTATGAGGCTCTCAGTTATATCTTAGTACCCAGGGGAGACAATAGATCTCTCCATTGTTATTAATAAGTTGACAAACAGCTACCTCAATATCCCTGAGCAAGGATTCATCAATTATCACTATTCTTTATTTCCTCTAACTCTTAACAGGCTGCTCGTTTATCTGACGGCTTTTGTGGGTTTATCATTCCTTGGAGGACAAGCAGCTTCCTGCTCATTGGAGCATCCAGTTTGTTCTTTTAAAACTTTATATATATGTATAATGTATTTAATTCTTTAAAAAAATTATATATATTATATATAATTCTTTTTCCAATTACAGGTAAAAATACTTTTAATAACTGTTTCTTAAAATTTTGATTTCCAAATTCTCTCCCTCTCTCCATACCCTCCTCTTGCATTGAGAAGGCAAGCAATTTAATATAAATTATATATGTGTAGTCATGCAAAACATATTTCCATATTAATCATATTTTGAATGAAAACAACTAAAAACAAAGAAAAATAAAGTAAAAGATTATGCTTCAATTTGCATTCAGACTCCATCAGTTTTCTTTTTCTCTGGAGGTAGATAACATTTTCCATCCTGAGTCCTTTGGAATTGCTTGTATTGCTGAGAATAGCTGTCATTCACAGTTGAACATAATACAATATTGCTGTTAGAATGTACAATGTTCTCCTGGTTCTGCTCACTACATTTTGCATCAGTTAAAATAAGTGTGTCCAGGTTTTCCAGAAAGCATCCTACTCATCATTTCTTATAATTCTTTCTTATAGTTCCATCAAAATCTTATACCGTAACCTGTTCAGTTATTCCCCAATTTGTGGCTATCTTTTTAATTTCCAATTCTTTGCTGCCTCAAAAAGAACTGCAATAAATATTTTTGTACATATGTGTCCTCCCCCCCTTTTAATAATCTGTTTGGGATACAGACCTAGTAGTAGTATTACTGTGTGTGCACGGTTTTACAGCCCTTTGGGCATAGTTCCAAATTACTCTGTAAAATAGTTGAATCAGTTCACAACTCCATCAATAATGCCTTAGTTGTCCCTGTTTTTCCATGTCCTTTTCAACATTTGTCATTTGCCTTTTCTGTCATATTAACTACTCTGATAGGTATGAGGTAGTACCTGAGTTGTTTTTTAATTTGTTTTTCTCTAATCAATAGTGATTTTCATATGACTACAGAGAGCTTTGATTTCTTCATCTGAAAACTGCCTGTTCATATCCTTTGACCATTTATAAATTGGGGAATGACTTGTATTCTTATGAATTTGACTTCGTTCTCTATATATTTGAGAAATGAGACCTTTATCAGAGAAACTTGCTGTAATATTCCCCATTTCCCCAGTTTTCTGTTTTTTTTTATAATCTTGGCTGCTTTGGTTTTGTTTGTGCAAAACTTTTTAACATAATGTAATCAAAATTACCTATTTTACTTACTATGCTCTTTATGTCTTATTTTGTCACAAATTCTTCCCTTATTCATAGACCTGACAGGTAAGATACTCTATGTTCTCCTAATTTGTTTATGATATCACCCTTTATGTCTATCATATACCCATTTTTACCTTGGTATGCAATGTGAGATATTGGTCTATACTTAGTTTCTGCCAAAATGCTTTCCAGTTTTCCCAAAACTTTTTGTCAGACAGTGAGTTTGTATCTCATCTCTTAAGCACCAAGACCTTTATAGCCTTTCGTCACCTCTTAAAAACTTGATAAATATACTCAACTGCTTTTCATTTACCTCAATAATTTTACGGACACATTACTTCCTCTTCCCTTTTTTCACTAACCCCTCTTTTTTGTTTCACCAGTTTTCAAAATGTACCTTTCTTAACACACTTTGCATTGTCAACCACTTTTCTTTTCCTTCTTGTTCAGTTTTTATTTTCAGGTGTTCACTCTTTAATCTTTTTCATCCTTCAGATTGAAGCTTTCTCTTTCATCCCAAGTTCTTTCAGCTTATCCCCAAGTTTCCCCAAATTTCTTCTCTAAATCTAGTTAGCAGGGCTATATGACTTTTCCTGTCAATGTTTAGAAGGGTGGATAAAGGTAATGATAGATGTTAGCTAGTGTCAGGATAGGATGGGGCAAGAATTGTGATGGTATGAGCACAGAGGGAATAATGCATAGTTCAACAGGTAATTAATTATAGGTTCAAGAATGTGAAGTTTAAAGTGAAGTCCCACCATTCTAATAAGGATATCTATGCACTCATTATGTCCTATAAACTCTAGCCCAACCTCTTCATATTATAAATATGTAAAAGATATGTAAAAACCTTATAAAATACAGGCAAAAGAAACAGAGTGAAAAGGCCAAAGTGTAACAGGAGGTAGAGTTGAATCTCATATATGATGTAACAAGGGCAGGACATGTTTTGCCTGATAATAGGTTTTATTGACAGGCCTTATCACCAATGACTGATTTCTCCTCTTGGAAGGTTATTTACGTCCCTTTTGATTTATGTTACTTCATTTTTAAAAGACATAGGTAAAGATGTTCAGATAGGGGCTAAGACTGTATGCTACTTAATTTTGGGGGATAAAAATTCATTATGTCATAAAAATTCAAGGGTAGAAAATTAATGAAGTGAGGGTAAAGCTGGGAATTAAACAGCCTGAGTTTAGGCCCTGCAAGAATTCTATTAGTGATATGACCTAAGCTGCCTATTCTATAATCTCTCCAGTCTGTCATCCATAGCATAAAAAATGGATCCCTGATGTATGACCATGTATTGCATTATCTAAGGGATTATTCAATTCATCACTGAATGAGGTCCAGGTCTGAGAAGTATGCACTCCTAATCTTGAGTTGAGAATATGATAGGTTTCTTATTACTAGATGGTGATATTGACTTAAACAAGTTTTCAAATATAAGAGTGTTGGGATGAACAAAGGCTCCATAGATGATAAATGGTAAGTCAATTATAAGAGTAACGAAGTGGCCTTGTGCAAAGCATGTGCTCAATAAATACATATTTAAATATTTAAGATTTAGTAAACCTTATTTAAATATTAAGACAATTTATATTCATGAAGAAATTTTATATGTTTAGTTAATTTGATTAGTTTATTTATATCCTTATTTATGTTTCTATAGGAAGCTAGGTGGCACAGTAATAGAACTCTGAGTTGAGTCAGGAAAACTTCAGAAATCTTTAAAAAAGGATACAGCTTTAGTTACTTACAGTGACCATGGGCAAATCACTTAATTTTTGTTTGTTCCAGTTTCCTCATTGTAAAATGATAATAATAAATAATGAAATTAATAATAATTTAATTAAGAATTATAATAAACAATAATAATAAAAACTGTCTCCTAATGTTATTATAGAGATCAAATGGAATAATGACTGGAAAGCACTTAGCACAGTGCCAGACGTATAGTGAGTGTTATATAAATGTTGTTGTCATTTAGTCAATTAGTCATGTCTAGCTCTTCGTGACTCCATTTGGGGTTTTCTTGGCAGAGATACTGGGGTAGTTTGCCATTTCCTTCTCCAGTTCATTTTAAAGATGAGGCAACTGAGGCAAATAGGGTTAAGTGACTTACCCAACTACCAAGTGTCTGTGGCCAGAACTAAACTCACAAAGATGAGTCTTCCGGACTCCAGGCTGGGTGCTCTATCCACTGTACCAGATGTTCAGTTGTTATTATGATTAGTTGAGAGGGCAAGTCATTTAATCTCTGTCTCAATTTTTTCGTCTGTAAGATGTAGCTAATGACAGCAACTATTTTCCAAGTTTGTTGTAAAGACCAAGGGAGATAATAATTGTAAAGTGCTTAGCGCATTGCCTGGCATATAGTAAGTAATAAAAAATGTTAGCTGTAATAATAACAGTAGTAGATTTTATTATTAATTGTGTGACCTTGGGCAAGTCACCTAACCTCTATCAATCTCAGTTTCTTCCTCGTTATAATGAAGATCTGCCTCCAAAGTTGAAAAATGAGATAATATTTGTAAAAAGCTTTGTAAATTGTACAACAATATATAAATGCTAGCTATTACTGTTATTCTGGAAATCTGGTTATTGTTCATTAGCCTTAACTAAAGTTTTCTGGGAAAGTGTTGAAAAGTAAATGGCTATGATATTATAATGCCAGTCAGGTGATATCAGGGCAGACTCCAGATTATACTACCATGTCTATCTCGTTAAAATTACTGTTACAGAGAAAACTTTTAGAAGGTCTTCAAAATATTCACAGAGATAAAAGACATAGAAATTAAGGAGTGATCTCATGTTTTAATAAAAAGCTCTTTTGTGAAGCAATTGCCAAATAATCCAAAGACACATAAAACTCTCTATCAGGAAATCATTAAATGTACTTATTAGGGAAGGAGAAAAGTATAATTTGAAAGGAGGTTCAAGGCAAAGGTTAATCTTGTAGGGGGAAAACTACAAAATAATTAACAAGCTTACAGCTAGGTGGTCCAGTGGATAGCACTTTGTGCCTGGAGTCAGGAAGACTCATCTTCCTGAGTTCAAATCTGGCCTCAGACACTATTTGTGTGACCCTGCACAAGTCATTTAACCAGGTTTGCCTCAGTTTCCTCACCTGCAAAATGAGCTAGAGAAGAAAATGGCAAACCAGTCCGGTATATTTGACAAGAAACCCCAGATGGGGTCATGGACATGACCGAAAAAGAGCCAGTCAGCAATAACAACATTACAATTCTTTCTAGAATAACAAGTTACTTCCCGCCACCTTACCCTTCTTTTAAAAATTCAATATTTTCTTAGAGATACCATTTGAATACAAGTCATAGAAGATTATTATCTCAGAAAAATCAAAATTGTAGGTGGCATATGTTACTAGAAATACTGTAAAGGATATTTGGAGGACAAGGATAATGGGAAAAGCAGATTGTACTGTCAAGAGCAAGAAAAGATTGGGAACAGTGTTACTACTAGAAAGGGGCAGCTAGGTGGTACAGTAGATAGAGCACCAGTGCAGGAGTCAGGAGGACCTGAGCTCAAATCTCACCTCAGACACTTGACGCTCATTAGCTGTGTGACCTTGGGCAAGTCACTTAACCCCAAAGGTCTCATCCTGGGTCATCTCCAGTCATCCTGATGAATATCTAGTCACTGGATTCACATGGCTCTGGAGGAGAAGTGAGGCTGGTGACCTGCACAGTCCTCACTCACTCAAAACAAAGTCAAGTGCAAGTCATGTCGTTATTTCTCTGATGGTATGGTCTTCGTCAGCAACGAAGGACAAACACACAGAAAGGGTAATTGGAAAGACATCAGTAACTGTAGATCCATATACTTACTTTCTCGTCTCTACAAAATCCTTGTGAAAACAGTTTGCATGTGTGATAAAGGGTATCATTAATGAAGCTTTGAGAAAGGAATGGTTGTGGTTTGGGGAATGGGCATGCTTTTGAATATGTATTTTAAAAACAGAATACATATAGTTTCATGATTAACTGAAAAGTAGAAATAAAACAAGATGTCACTGTGCTTATTGTTTGTTGACTATAAAAATACCAAAACCGTTTGATTCACTTCTCAGTAAAGTAAAATGCCATCAAATCTCTAACAAGATGCTTCTTGTGCATGCATCACAAAAGATTCCTTGATAGATTCAACTGCAAAGATTATTTTCTTCAATGATCCTTATTAGTAGCACATGTGGTATACATGTTTGCTACTGATTTGCTAATGGCCAGGGTGTTGTTAAGACGGAAGAAGAATTTTCTAAAAGTTTCTCTGTTAAGATCAGTGGCTTCCAAAATAGAGGTTACGGTTTCCTGGGTGGTATGACCTGAACCCATTGGAGCCATGGCCTGAACCCAAGGCATGTGTGTGTGATACAGTTGGAAGATGGGAATATGGGGTCTCATCTCACCCTCCCCTTGACAGTCAAAGAATTCGATTCCAACACAACCACATCTACTCTTATCTCCCAACACTTCTCCAATCTGTTTCCCTGCACCGTGCAAGCTTCTCAATCTCCCTCCTTCTGAGATAACTTTTAGCCCTCCTTCCTAAAACAGTTATAACATAACCATTTACTAAGCACCCACAGCAGCATTTGTAAAAGAACCATTGAGAAAATCTTACCCTCCCCAATACACTTACCCATTATCCCCTGGATAATCTGGCAGATATGGTAGACATCACTAGGAGGATGACTTCTAAAGACCCTTTTGTTCCAGTGTAGTGACAAATAAAAGAGTCCCCTTCTACTTTTTCATTTTGGGTGGGACAGAATTCATCTCACAAGATTAGAGGGTATAAATGGGTTTTATTATATTAGCTCTCCCCCAAACAAATCCCTCTTCTGAACTTCCCTATTTCTTTTAATAGCACCACTGTCATTAGAGTGGCCCCTCTTTCACCCATTATTGCTAAACAATCGACAAATGTTTTCTGTTCTATTTCCACATCTGTTGTATCTGTTTCCTTTTCTCCACCCACACTGTGATCACCCTAATTCAGGCCTTATCACGCCTTGTTTGGACTATTTCAATAGTCTCCTCATTGTTCTTCTAGCCTTGAATCTCCTTCCTCTCCACTCTATTTTTTCACGATTGCCAAAATGATTTTCCTGAATCATATATTTGACCATGTCATTCTACTATTTAAGTCCAGTGCTTCCCTGTTGATTCTAGGATCAAATATTACTTTTCTTTACCTCATTCAAAAAAAGGTCTATTTTTGTGCAAGTTTTATAGCATACATTATTAGTTGCATGGTAGTAAATGGATATGATTTATAAATAAATGAATGTACAATTATGGGGTGGGATATATGCTCAAAAGTTTTTACTTATAAGAGGGTATAATCAAAAAAAGGTCTAGAGACCCTACTTCTAGATGCTTCTGTTTGTGGAAGACATTGTATGTCAAATCCCAGACTATTTCAGAACTTTCTCAATGAGATCTGTAATCATAGAAAAGAGTTCAACGTAACTAGTCAGGTAGGAAACAACAAGTGAATAGCCTCTTATCTTGATAATGACATGCAGTTAGACATTGAACAATTTAGTATCTATATAACCTTAGACAAACACTACATACAGACATTATACTAAGCCCTGATTTGAATATGATGAAAAAGGCAATTTAGATTGCTTTTGACAAGTAATATATTACTTAGAAAGATCCTGTTTCTACTTCAATCAAACAACAAAATCTTCCTAATACCCCTAGTGTTCCTATATGGCTGCAAAATTGTACAGTACCACAATCTCTGAGAAATCAAACTTGCTGGCAACCCAAAGGACACTGGAGACATACGTAACGGACACAAACAGATCACAACACATTGCTAATATTGAATTACATGCAAAAATTAGCAGAAAATACATCAACAAAAAGATGTGTGACTGGAAATTTGTTTCCAGTTTATACTGTATATATCTTGTTTGTACCTAGTTGTTTGCATGGTGTTTCCCCTATTACACTGTGAGCTCTTTGAGAGCAGGAACTATGTTATTTTGTTTGGTTTGGTTTCCTTTGTATGTTCAGCACTTGGCCCAGTGCCTAAAACACTGAGAAGGGTTTAGCCAGTGCTTGTTGACTTGATTGTAGGTGAGAGGAAGGTGGACTGATTAATTTGTGAGAACAATCTATTACAGTAGTACAATCTATTCATTGCATTGTCACCCTGATAATGTTGAGTAGTAGTTCACTGGTACTTTTGTGAAGGATTTATGGAAAGATATGGACAAGAATTCCATAGGATAGGAAGTGATGGATAAGTTGCAGTTGTATCAGAGGAAGGAGTATAGTTATCTTTTCCACATTATGGAGGTTAAGGGTGCAGTACCCCTATGATCTAGAAAATTCACATAAAAGTCTTTGGCCCTAACTTCTCTGTGCCTCAGTTTCTTCATCTGCAAAATGAGGAGGGTTGAATTAAATGACCCCTGAGGTGCCTTCCAACTCAAAATCTGTGACCAGACTATAACCTAGGGCTATAGCTATATTATTTCCAGTGAAATAAGCTCTTACGGTGTCTAAACAACTGTGCCTGTCATGGATTTCCACTGATTCTATCTTATGAGACAAAATGTTACAACAGGCTGGTAACTCAGACAAGTGATAGACAAGGACTTTCAAGGACTTAGATCCATGTTGATTTATTTCTAATTTAATCTTCAGTAAATTCGTATTACTTTTTACTACCATATTAAGATCTTGTTCTTTTGCCATCAGCCCCATGCAGACACTACTAAGAGTTTCAGCAATACCAATCAGATGAATAGGGGTTTTTCCCTTCAACAGATTCCTGGGTTCACAATGACTTTGGCAAAAGTCATGAAATTCTTCCCTTGAGGGGCAAGACAAGAATGAGAGACATGACCCTAAGGAGAAAGGAGAATAGCGGAGGTAAAGGAAGCTAGATGACAAAATTGACAGAGGACTGGGCATGGAGTCAGAAAGACCTGAGTTCAGACCTGGCCTTCAGACACGTACTAGCTGTATAATCCTTACAAGTCATTTAACTCTGTAGACCTCGGTCTTTTCCTCAGCAAAATAAACTGGTGAAGGAAATGGAAAACCACTCTAATATCTTTGCTAAATGGGGTCATAAAGAGTTGGACATGATTAAAAAAAGCAATTGAACAAAAAGAACCAAGATAATATTCCATCTAAGGTTCTTTTGCTGACATTTTCCATCACAGGTTGAACTACTCATTGATCACCTGAACACTCCCTGGTGACTAGAGAGTCCAAGACAAACACTAAAACCTTGGGAAAGAATTACAGAGTCTACCAGCATCCAAATGAAATTTAGGGCCAGCATTTGTTGATGAAACTGATTTGGAGAATCTATCTCCAAGAACTCCCCATTCCCCACTCCCTTCTGTCTACTTCATCTACTTTTGTACTTCATCTGCCCGTCCCCTAAAAAGTAAGATAAAAAGGAAAGAAGACACACTTTTTGCTCTTCTATCAGGTGCTTACAACAACCAGCCCCTTTAGAAATTCAATCTCATTAAGTGGTACTGTTTTAGGTTTTCTTATTGCATGTGTGTTAATATAGTAAAAGCTGTATAGCTACTTGAATTTCTGCCAGTTTCGCTTACTTGAATATATTCCCAGAAGGGAAGCAGGTTTAAATTATTGAGGTTTTAGAAAGTTAAATTTAGATGTTATCAGTGTAAATTACCTGGGAATTCAAGTCATATATTTAATAGACATTAAAAGGCATTAGAGGGAAAAAGAGAGCAAAGCCACACCTATACTCTCTGGACTTTTGTACCATGCTGTAGCTGTCTTCTCCCTCTGGACCTACAGCCCTTGTCTCCCACTGGTGAGTTGCATCTTGAAACTTATTTTAAGGAAGGGCCCAGTCATCCTTCTCCTGACTTTTTCACCATAACTCCTCATTCCTTTTTATGTATATAACACAGAGAATTGATGGAGTTGTGATCTGATTCAACCATTCTGGAGAGCAATGTAGAACTACACCCAAAGGGTGCATATCATTTGACCAATTATACTATCACTAGGTCTGTATCCCAAGGAGATCCAAAAAAAGGGGAATGAACATCTACGTATAAAAATACTTATAGCTGCTCCTTTTGTAATAGAATTGCAAATTGAGGGGATGCCCATGAATTGGGGAATGGTTGAACAAGCTGTGGCATATGATCGTAATGAATATTATCATGCTACAAGAAATGACAAGCAAGATGCTCTCAGGAAAACCTGGAAAGACTTACAATGAACTCGTGCAAAGTGATACGAGCAGAACCTGCAGAACACCGTACACAGTAACAGCAATATTGCCCAATAATCAATTGCAAATGACTTGGCTATTCTCCGCAATACAGCATCCAAAATAATTTCAAAGCACTCACGATGAAAAATATTGGATATCTCCAGAGAAAGAACTGATGGAGTGTGAATGTAGATCAAAGCATAGGATTTTTAACTTTCTTAAATTTTTGTATTTTTTGGGGGAAGGGAGTCTGTGTTTTCTTTCACAATGTTACATGTGTTTTGCATGACTGCACAAGTATAAACCTTTATCAACTTGCTTACTGTCTCAGGGATTGGGGAAGGGATGGAGGGAAGAAAAGAATTTGGAATTCAAAATGCTGAAAGAAACAAATAAGGGGCTTTTTTTAGATGCAATTGGGAAAAATAAAATATTAACAAAAAATTTAAAAGCCTAAAATATATACAAAAAAAAAGTAAGGTCCTGGGGGAAGAACTGTATTTTTGCTTGTATTTGTAACTCCAGCACTTGGCCCAGTGTCTGGCACAGAGTGTGCTCTTGATAAATGTTTGTTGACATTTCTTAGAAAGGAAAAGGAGTTAATTCTTCCTTTGACTAAGCTAAGGGGTGATTGATAACTCAACTTACCATGCTTGACAGTGACCTTCATTGGGTTATCCTTCAATCTTCCTTTTCTATCCTGCTCCATGCCAGCCTCCCCCCCCCCCCCCCAAAATTTTAGAACTTTCCTGTTCCATCTAAATTCAGGCTTCCCTCTCTTTCCTGAATGGTAGACCAGAAAAAAATTGGATTTCACAATGACTTGTTTATTGCTTATTTTTTAAATTAACAGTTAAAACATTGGTACAAAAATGAACTAAGAGTGGGGCATAAACAGGAAATAGCAATAAAGCAGTTGCAAAATTGTTTTCCTTCTTTTTGTTCAAATATCCATGTAGTTTTCGTGATGTGATCTGAGTGTCTGAGAAATAGAGCATAAAAGACTACAAGGGTATTAGTGGCTGTTCAGAAAGAAAGTATCTCCCTTCCTTCTAGGGACAGCAATCTGCTAGCATAACATTCTGGAGTTGGTTCAAGTTTCCCAAGATATCACCATTCCCAAGATTCACTCTCTTGACACTTCCAATGGCGTAAGCCCTACCATATATTTTCTAGGTCTAAATATTATAATAGGAAAATATGCAGACTAATTTTTTTTAACTATTCAAATAAGCAGTATGGCATTCTGAATACAATGCAGCATTGGTTGGTGAAAAAAATACTAACTTGGCATCAGAGGACCCGCATTCAAATTCCATTCAAAGCTCTTCTCTACCTGCTTGACTTTGGACAAATTACTTGGCATTTCTGGGCCCCTGTTTCCTCTTCTATAAATGAAGGATTTGAATTAAAAGGGACTAAATGGAATAGGGAAGAGAGGTGTTTTGCTTCTAAATGTCATAATTTTCTATTGATCAGGGTATCCCGAAATTCTTTTGAACACCTTAATTATAAAGAGAAAGTATAATTAGAAGAAAGATTTGTAGGATTAGGATTAAGAAAAGGAATTGGTGAAACTATAGAAATTGTACACGTAATTCAGGAAGAGTCTTAGAGAGCAGATATCAGAGGTGGTCCCAGAAATAAAAGGAGGGTGTGTAAATGGAAGCTGTCCCCAAATTTACATAACAAGAGACTGACTGACGCTAAGTATCAAATGTTTTGTGAGGCACGATTAGTGAAAAATGCTGGGGTTTGCTTGTGATGTCATTAATTTAGGGAATTCTTGATATGGAAATGCCTTCTGACTGTGTAAATCAGCAGCTGATAGTCTGAGAGTTGACTAAGGTTAAATGCCTTCCCTAGGGTCACACAGACAGTATATATTAGAGACTTAAATTGAACTTGGGTCTTCCTAATGACCAGGTTAGACTTCTAACTACTTCACCATATTGTTTCTTCATAAAAAAAAATTACATTTTTACAGTTGGGGAGAGGGGAGAATGGCAAAGAACTCAAAATACCAATTTTCCTTCATTCTCTCTATCTTTTTCTAATTCTTTTATAGCATTTAACATCCTGGTCAATGTTGGAGTTGTGCTAACGTACCCAATCCTCATCTCCATTGGCACTGTGCTCAGCGTTCCTGGGAATGCAGGTACCAGTGCCCTTTGATATTTTGTAAGTTTTTACAAGGCCAACATATACTTGTTTTGTATCCTGAGGTGTTTCTTGCAGAGTGGTGGATAATGTGCGTTATAATGGGAGATGTTTTTAAATATTCTGGACAGACAATGGAGTCGCTAAATAACAAGTGTAATTTTTATAACTACAATCTGTTTTTTACCATTTTGCTTTTGAAATTAAATACCAAACTTTTTTTGTTGTTGCATATAATCTCTATGACAAAAATGGTGGCATTAACACCATCCTGCTAGAACAAAATTTACCAACGCAAACAAGTACAAAAATTAAATAAAGGTCTGTGGTTCTCTCTCACTCTACCAATGGGATAAAACAGCCCCTGTGAAAGGCTTGTCACCCAGCTTACCTATGGATGGATATTCATTCATTTGATAATGAATTTTATTGAGTATCTAATATGCACAAGGCAATGTACCAGCACTGGGGGAAGATATAAAGATCGATAAAATAGGATTCCAACCCTTGAAGGTCTTATGGGCTAAGACAGGAAATGATGAGTACAAATAAACATAATAACAAACAGAAAGTAGAAATTGCATAAGAGAGGTACTAATAAAGTGCAATGGGAACACAGAAGAAGAACTCATAATAAGAAAAGTCTTCAGGGAAGTTGTATTTGAACTGAGTATTGAAGAAAGTATAAGATTTAGAGAGAAGATGGAAGTGGAGAGGGGATTTTAGACAAGGGGAACAACATTAGAAAACATGAGTCCAGATGTGTACGTGTATGACGGGAAGAGGTTTGCAGGTGAGAGTAAAACCAGTTTTAGGGATTCCAGAAGATCTGGCAAAAGAAATAACCCATACTTTAATGCTTCATATTCAATGCAGTTTAAAAAACATATACTTACACCAGGATGTTCTTTGGTTTTTCTCTTCTACAGCTGTGGATCTCCTGAAACAGGAGGTGATCTTCAACGTTGTCCGACTGGCTGCCACCATTATCATTTGCATTGGGTTCCTTCTGATGTTGTTACCTGAAGAATGGGATGAAATCACTCTGAGATTCATCAACAGCCTGAAAGAAAAAAAAAGTGAAGAGCGTGTAGATGACATAACTGAGTCCGGTGTCCATTTAAGAAACAGGAGCCGAGCCAATGGCACAGTGTCTATACCACTCGCTTGAAAAAGTGACAAACTTTTGAATGCACGTGGATGTATATTCTGTGAATATAATTTTCTCACTACTTGTATGCTTAAATGACAGTATTAGCCTTGAATCGGAATGAATCACAAGTGAAGTGACATTAACAATAAAAGTTTACATTTATACACTTATCAAGCTACAAGTGTAAATAACCATGATTTTTTTATTAAAACATTTTCATCCTTGTTCTTTTTTCTTTCTTTTCTTTCCCCCCTTTATTTTACTCATGAAATTCTTTAAGAGTGTAAGAGTCTATTAATTCTAGCTTCACTTCATACCTTATTTACATACTGAAGCAGTATGCTTTAATAACAGCTCCACGGGTGGCAAGTTGGGAAGTGTAATGGACTGACTTTGTAAATTTCTTCTAGTCTTCATTTGAATGTCATTATCCCTAGCAGTTTGAGAGAGCACTGATTTGGACACCTAAAATTAAAATGGAAGTGACATAATCTAGGGACTTTTCTCAATAGCTATTAGATCAGCTAATAGGTCATCTAGACCTTCACACTCCCTGTTTTGAAATAATCCTCACTGTAAAATCCTTGTCAAATCGTCATTTAGTCTCTGTGGGAATACCTCTAATAAGATGGGATTAGGCAGTCCATTTCAATCTTATACTGCAACAAAAATGTTCTTCCCTGAAATTTCTATACATGGGTCTAGTTCTGTGTACTGAGGCTACGGAATAAATCTAACACCTCTTATATATGCCAGCCTGATTAGGGAAAGTTTCTTGAAAAAAATGGCTGTCTTGATTTGGGGAGGATTTGATTCCCCTCTGCTACTTTAGAGAGCTTTTCTTCCTCATTCCATGCATGAGTTTGGCTTTCATCCTAAGAACTTTTCATTCACTGAAATAATTCAGAACATTTTCATCTTCTCCTTTAATTCAATTAAACAAACATTGCTTAAGTGCCTAGTATGTGTACTGAACTATCCTGGGCAGTGAAAGATGCAGACAAGAACGAAAATAATCCTTGTCCTCAAGAAACTTATAAGCTAAGCAAAGAAATCCTCCTAATATAGACAAATAATTAATGATAGATGACAATAGTAAGGTGGTAATAATAAAAATAACACGATCTGATGGGTCACTGAAAAATTCTCTTTTTTCATTTTAATGTATTTCACTGATGCTTTTTTTCTTTCTCATTTTGGGACCTTCCTGGATCCCAGGGGGAGTCCTCTATGACTACATATGAAAAATTTCCCAGTAAACTCCTTGTTTACCATTCCTGGGTTTTTATTTGGTAGGAAGGGTCTGTGGCGTGTGTGTGCACATATGTGTGTGTGTGCACACCCGTGTGTATGTGTGTATCCTAAGAAGTCACTTTTAAACCAGTCTATCTTCTTTCTCAGGTGTTTCCCTAGTCCCTATTAGAATCATAGGATCATATAGGATTCTAGATTTAAAGCTAGAAGGGGACTTAATGGTCATTGAATATAATCCCTTCATTTTACAGATGAGGAAACTGAGGCTCAGATAGGTTACATGATTTTGCCAGGTCACACAGCAAGGAATTCCCTGAAATGGTATTTGAACATGCATCTTCCTGACTCCAGGTTAAGTGTTACCTTACACCATAGTCCAGGGGTTGGGAACCTGCAACCTCGAGGCCACAGGTTCGCCACCCCTACCCATAGTTCTCTCTCAACCCTGAGATCAAGAAAGGTATAACTTACTTAGAGTCATGCAGCTAAGTGTTGAAGGCAGCATTTGAACCTCAATCTTTTAGACTCCAAGTTTAACCCATCCACTAAACAAAGATCTGGTCAAATGTGAGCAATAAGTTAGTACCTATTTTTTTTTTCAGTCTTTTCGGTCATGTCCAACAAGAACCCATTTGTGGTTTTCTAGAGAAAGATGCTGGAGTGGCTTGCCATTTCCTTCACCAGCTCATTTTATAGATGAGGAAACTGAGGCAAACAAGGTTAGGTGACTTGCCCAGAGTCACACAGCTAGAAAGTGTCTGAGGCCAGATTCAACTCGGAAGATGAGTCTTCCCGATTCCAAGCCCCGTACTCTATCTACTGTGCTACTTAGCTGTCTAATTAGCATTAGTTTAGTGAGCTAAATATTAATAAACCCAGTCTCTTTAAGCGATCACTGGGCTTAATCAACAACTATACAAAGGCCACTATCTAAATTATTTAAAAACTGCCGCCTAATTCTTTTGTTGGATTTGACCCACTCAGTCTCCAGTCCCAACCGTTAGGGTCTGAAAGTCTTCAGTAACTTTCTTGAAGTAATTCCTGTGCAATTCTGTCCCCTTGTGAAAAAAGAAATTAATTAATTAAGAAGTAGGAAAATTTGTTTCTCTATCAAAACTATTCTTATTCTGGGGCAGATAATTTGACAGCTAGGTTTGGGGGTTGCCAGTTTCTGTTGATAGTGTCTTACTGAATTACTGATACTTTTCCACCATCAGGAAAGGATTCCTAGGTCTCCTGGTCCTTCTTAGTATATCCTGAGGAACAGGTTGAAATTTATAGGCACTAGACAAGGATTTTGCTGGGGTGGGGAGGAGCTGCATCTTTTGAGGACCTATTTACTAAAAAGTTTGCCATTCCTATATGCCAAGCCTAGAGGCCTGTATTGGGCTACCCGAGTCTTTCTTACCTGTCCAGGTCTTCGGCTGGCCACGCCGGATGCACATATGAGAGAAAGGACGTTCCAGAGTCAAACAGGGGTTGAGCTTTATTACAGGGTTTCGGTTACAAGTGCAGGGGCTCTTCTTTCTTAGGACGAAGAGGGGGAGATTTCCTAAGAAGGCTAAGCTTAAGGGAATGGAAGTAGAAGTACAAGCGGGGGAGAGAGGGGGAGGGGAGAGAGGAAAGAAAAGAAGCGGAGCCCTACTTTTCTCTTTGGCTCCACACGTGCTAAGAGCTTTCTGGCTTCCTCAATCCTACTTAATCTTCAGCCACACAGTTTGCATCTCAATACCATGCTGTTAGGTAACTAGGTGTGCTCCAATCCGGGACGACCTCGAGGGCAGGGAGACTCCACCCATCAGGTATCTCCGGGGGAGAGGCGGAAATACCCGAGCTAGCCGAGCTAGCTCAGTCTGACCTTCTCGAACCCCCGCTGTTCATGGAGGGTCTCGTAAGACTCTAAGGTTTAGAAGTCCCACTTTTACCTGCCCGAGACTGTCCACACGGAATTGAGCTTCCAGTCCCAACACCTATAGGTGATGAAACAATTGATAGTAGTTTTTCCACCACCTATAGTCTGTATGACATGAGGAAACTACTTTGCCTTTCTGGATTTTCTCAACTCTTTCTTAAAAAATGCAATATGAATTTCTTTAATTAGAGAGAAAATGTAAAGATGAATAGGATCATGAATGTGAAGTGCCTTGAGAAGCCTTGTAATAAAGGTTGTTTCAGACTTTTAAATGACTGCTAACTCAAAGTGCTCATGTGGTGATAATAGTGACTGAATAAAGACTGCCATTGCCAACATGACATTTAAGATTGCATATTGGCATCTTTAAGAACTAAGTTGCTTTTCTTGCTCATGATGATTCATTTTGAAAAATGAAGTCTGCTGCCTTTAGGAGCACTAATTTAAAAGTTCCTGGGATTAATTTAATGCAATTAATAGCTTATTTTAAGAAAATCCTCCAATTATGATACCTATTCAACAAACATGTATCTAATGTTGTGTACTGTGCAAGGCACTCTTAATATAAGGTCCTAATTATGAATAGTAGTAATAACTCACATAGAAATGTACTTTAAAAATAGTTCCTGTCTTCAAGGAGCTTACAATCTAGCAAGTAAGAAATTACTCCCCACTACTAAAAGCTAGTGCGGCTAGGTGAGAGCACTGGTCCTGCAATTAGGAAAAACTGAGTTCAAATCTGGCCTCAGACATTTACTAGCTGTGTGACCCTGGGCAAGTCACCTGACTTTGTTTTCCTCAGTTTCCTCAACTGTAAAATGAGAAAGAAATGGCAAACTACTTCAGAATCTTTGCCAAGAAAACCCTAATGGGGTCGTGAAGAGTCAGACATGACTGAAAGGACTGACAGCAACAATAACAACTAAAAATCTAATTACTGCATGAGAAGTAATCACTAAGATGTTTCCAAGATATTGGGATTTTTTTGTGATTTGTATGGAATAAAAGCAGCCATTCTATCAAAGCCTTATTCTGGTGGGTAATTAAAAAGAGAGTAGTTTATAGCATATAGTTAACATTTTCTTTTTTAGTTTGCCTTGAAATGTGACATAATATCTCTGATGGATCTCCAAATCCAGAGCTTTTATACTTAATGAAACTTACCAAGAATATCCTTTTGTTCACATATTCACACTGGTATATTCTATTAAACTCACTGACTAATATCAAGAGGAAAATTTTTACCTGACTTAATCTGAGGATATGCAGTTGGATGGGAAGCCCTTTGAGGAAGACCATCAGACCCTGCAGATGGACAATCAACCAACTGGGCCTGAAACTGAATAGAAAAATTTAGCTCAATCACGTTTGCAAAATTGTACAATGCTTTCAATGGTCCCAGGCTGTTTCTTACTGCAAAAGTCCATCTTTTTAAAACCAGTGTTCCCTGGTGATTTTGTATGGCTATAATTCACAGAACAGCATGATCTCTGAAAAATGACAATTGCAGGTGACCTAAAGGACCAAAGAAAGACTCATTGTGGGTATAAGCACACTGCAGCATATTAACAATGACTTGTGTCCACTGTGCCCCACTGTCTCCATCAAGAAATAATATTCTAAGGAATAGATTCTAGAAGGGGAAATGAATGATAAAGAAGGTAGAAAGAAAATGCCTCCTTGAAGAGGGATATTACAAATGAATGTGATTTTAACAAGAATGGATGAGGTCCAGGCTGAGACAGAGAGGGTCAGGCACCTGGCTCTTATCTAAAGAGGGGAAGGAAAAGGAAAAGCAAGAGGAGAGAGAGAGATACACAGGGAGGCAGACAGGGAGACAGAGACTGAGACAGAGGGACAGAAATGGAAAGAGAATATGAGAATATTAATAAACTTACTAATTAAAATTTATAAACAACTCAAGGATCTTGGGATCAGAGAGATTAATTTGAGGGAGCTAAAAGGAGAAGGATGAGAATCAGATTACATTGGTATAAACAAAACAAACTTCAGAGACTAAATATTGATTTAAAAGAGAATATGTGTGAATGCATGTTTATACATATACATGTATATATATACACATACATATATGTGTGTATATGTGAAGAGGTTATATGTGTATATACATATGTGTATATACTCATGTAGTATATAAAGGAAGAAAACAAAAACTTAACAATTATAACTTTGAATGTAAATGGAATAAATTCCACAATAAAAATAAAGATGATGGAAGAATGGATTTAAAAATAAAATAAAACTCAAGCACTTCCCGTATCAAGAAATATATTTAAGACAAACATACAGAGAATGAAAATTAGAGGGTAGAATGAAATTTGTTATGCCAAAGACAACCCTTATTAAAGATGTATTTGTAATCATGACTTGTATATGGCAACAATAAAAATTGATAAAACCAGTAGACATTATACTCAAAAGAATCATAGCTGATGAAAAATAACATTATTATGTTATTCAAAATATCACGTGAAATAGTGGCTAAATTTTTGTTTAATTTTGTTTTGATTTTGGAGACTGAGTCTTCTCTCTAACCCGGTATGGATGTATATTATCCTCTCATGGGCTTGATCCCACTTCTGATCTGCAGGCAAGGTTTGACCTGCTCCATTTTTCTGAACTGGGTTGATTTGCCCCTGCTTAGGCAGACTTATGGCCCCTAATCCTAGGGGTTTACCATACTGGTGCCAGACTTAGTGAGGACATGGTTGCCCTACTGTAGCTCATAACTCCCAAGCTCAAGTGATCCATCAGCGTCAGCCTCTCCAGAAGCAGTAACAACAAGTATGTGCCACCATGCCGGGCCACAGCTAAGTTCTTAAAAAACCCCAACAAAACCTAGATTAATCATTAAAAAAATACTAACATAACTATGGGAGAAATAGTAATATTTTTCTTTCTGAGCTATATAAGTCCAATAGAAAAGAAATGGAAACAAGACAAGTACTCATTGATTAGATAATCGGTGAAAAAAAGCTATGATATAGAAATACAAAAAAATATTATTGTGCACTAAGAATAATGAATATAAGAAATTTCGAGAAACTTGGGAATCTGCGTATGAATAGATGTAGAACTAAATAAGTGCAACTAAAAAAGCAAATATACACAGTGACATAAACAGTGCAAATTAAAATACCTAATATTTATATAGTACCTACTATGTGCTGCCCCTAAAAATTAAATTGAAAAGATTGCTGAAAGGAAATCAACTCTAAGCAATTAAAAGACCAAAAGATATTCTTAGAACAGATAATAAAACTTTCTTCTTTATAGTAGAGTGGGACTACGAGGGAAGAATGTTTTATTTATTGTCCAATGTGGTCACTGTATCAGACGTTTTAGTTTGCTTATCTTTGTTTCAAAAGAGGATTTAATGTGGATGGAAAGGAGGAAGGCTTGGTGGCTTGTTTGTTTTTTCCCTTCCAGAAATGACTTTGATCTGTCAATAAAAACCACCAACAAACCAAGAGAAAAATGAATCAGTAAAAATATCAAGCCTTTGATCCAGCTATATGATTAGATAATTGCCCCAAGGAGGACAGACACAACAGAAAAGGCTACATCTATTTAATAATATTTATAAGCAGCGCTTTTATGATGGCAAAGATCTAGAAAGATTGAGGAATAGCTGATTGGGGAATGGCTGAATAAATTGTGGTGTAAGAATTTGAAGAACATTTTTATAGCAAAAAGAACAATGAATATGAAGAATTTGGGAAAAGATTGGTCAACTAACATATAATGATCACAATAACTTAAAGGAAAAGAATATGGAAAATCATAAGAACTGTTCAATGCACTGATCAATTATAATTTTAGTGGACTAATGGTGAAGCAAGTCTCCCTTCTCTCATTTGATAAGTGGTGAATTATAAATTGAAAAGGAACCATATATGGTCAGATGTGACCAATGTTTTAATTTTTAATTTTTGCTTAATTCTAGTTTTTGTTTGGGAAGCAGTAAAGGAGAGATAGTCATTGGGAAGTGACAATAATGTAAAAAAAGGCCTTAATAAAACACTTGTTTAAAAAAATAGAAAGAAATCAAAGTAGAATGTATCTCATTCCTTTGACCCATTTCTTCAAATGTGTTTTACCATGACATTCTTGGCCAATGGAACCAATTGCATGACAGAAGGATTAGTGATTTGGGCTCACAAATTAAAGACACTGCAACCAAAATTGGGTTCCTTCACAAACAGATTATAGGCAAATCAATTTTCTCATCCAAGCATTACAAGTTTGTTAATTTTGTTCAAACTCTTTCTGTCAAGGTCTAAGAAAGGATAAATCATCTAGAGAAGGACAAAAAAAGGATAAATCAAAGAACAGTGTGTAATGAGGACTGTTGCATGGAGCATGCTTTGCTGTTCTTGTTGAATTATTTTATTCCTATCTGACTGTCTGTGATCCTATCTGTGACCCTATTTTATTAGCAAAGATACTAGATTGCTCTGTCCTTTTCTTATTCAGCTTGTTTTACAGATGAGGAACTGGAGCAAATAAGGTTAAGTGATTTGCCCAAGGTCACACAGCTAGTAAGGATCTGAGGCTTCATTTAAATTCACATCCTGACTCCAGGACTGTCAACTGCACTACCTAATTGCCCTGGGAGTAAAAGAGTATGTAGGAGCTTTGTGGTCTTTTTATAGTCATGTGTGACTCAGAGCTAAAGGACTTTAGTGCTTGAGATGAGTTTTATTGGCAATTGAACAGGAACAGCTAATGACTTAGATATTACAAAAAGAGTGTCCCCACTCTTAAGTCTCCCTTATTCCTTCTAACTGGGCATCATATTTGGATGTTTCACTAGAGGATCAGCATCAGGATAGTTTGCCCTACCTCTGACACTGGCTGTGATGTGCCTTTAAGGACATGAAGACATGTTTAACTAGGCAAGCCTGAGCCTGGGCTTTGGCTTACCTATTTTGTGTTTGTTCATTCCATATCTTAGCTGAAAGAGTATCTATCCTGAGAAGAAAATGTCCAAACTTAGAGGTGGCCTTGAGAATTTGAGAAGTCAAAGTTCTTGGGTCCTTTGTGATCAGAGTCAACTGATGGCAAGAAGAAGTTATTAGGATCTATTAAAGTGGTTCTGAAGGTGATGATCACCCACAAGAAGACTGGCCCAAGCCTGGTCTTCATTACCTGAAGACATAAATTGGGAATTTAGACAGTGCAGAGTATAGGTCAAATGTAAAATTCCTAATCTGTAGTTCTACAAATTTCTTTAGATTCTTGCAAGGTTTAACATTTCCAGAGAATATAATAGGAGCTTTAAAGTTGTCACTAAGTCTTGTTTTATGCACTGTGAGTCCTAATTTGCACACCATGAGTTCTTTTATGTGTGTTAGCATTACTTTTGTGTGGAGGAAATAAATACTTGTTCTATATTTGATTAATATTGTATATTAAGTATCTTTCTAATCTCCCCCTTTTAAGAACACTTTGGTTGGTTGTTGTTCTTGGTATTCAAAGAGGACCAAAATGGCATCACTATGTCAGTTACAAGGTACAGTGTATTCAACTATGACTGATCAGATCAATACAGCCTTGTAAAGCTCTACTGCAGATCAGACACAAATAGCCTATATGAACATTTGAATGGAACACCTAAACATGAGACAAAAATACAAGCTTCTGAGTGAATTGCCACTAAGATAGTAAGTTTTTAATAAGAATGTGAGATGAAGATATTTAATGAAGAATGTGACATAACCAAGCCTAAATTCCTATCTCATTCACTCTAGGCTCTCAAGGACTGAAGTAAGCCTCAGGAGTAGGCCCAGAATAGAGGGACAGATAATGGGTAGAATGCCTCATTTCTTTATGCCCAAAGACAGTTGCCATTGTCTGATGCTGGAACTTTGGTTTCTGAAGGGCTCCATCTCTCAAACCTCCATGTACATATATTTAAGGTTCTTCTGACTTTGTTTTCTTTTTCAGTAAGCTTGGTTGTACTTTCAACACATGAATTAGGAGCTCCATTTGGATTGCCCTACATAGCGATAGGGAAACATTTCCAGTGCCCTGTACCTGTGTGTACAGAGACTCAGAAAATTTTTTGTTTGGGTCTCGCATGTGTTAGAGAGAATCATAGAAGCATTTTCACTTAGGACAGTTTGAATTCTCACCTGAGCCTCAGGGGTGACTTTCTTCATTTTACAAATGCATTAGATCAGGCATATAAAATAATTCAAATATTTAAATATAAATCAAGGCATTTGTTTGTGGTCACATGCCCTCTTAATGACATGATTCAAATATGTCAGCATTTATTTTATTAGATTTTATCTGGCATTCTATTAACCACTAAATTTTATTGACTGATGCTCCTAGTTTTTTCCAGTAAAACTTGGAATACAGGCATGGCAGCTAAATCTCAGCCCAGCCATTGATGGGAGAGGCTGCTACTACTTTGAAATATCAAGATGGAGTGAAAAGAGTTGAGTTTCTGATGATTTGATTGGCCAGCTTGAATTCAAGGGAAAAGTGATTCAATTTGCTTTGCTTGGAACTAGAGGGCAGAACTAGGAAGAATAAGTAGAATATATAAGGAGATATATTTTTATCTCAATAAATAAAAATGTATTTTTTCTAAAAACTAGAGTGCCTCAGTGGAATGAATTTCCTCAGGAAGTAGAGGGGTTCTCATTAGTAGGCGCGATCAAGCTGGGTGACCACTTATCAGGGTGATTGTAGAGAATATTTATAATTTGTATAATGTTTGTACCATCCAGAAACCTCTCTCAACAAACACTATATGAACATACTTATATTAAGAACTTTATTGTGGTTCAGTCATTTTTCAGCTATGTTTGACTCTTCATAATCCCATTTGGGGTTTTCTTGGCAAAGACACTGGAGTGATTTGTCCTTTCCTTCTCCAGATCATTTTACAGATAAGGAAACTGAGGCAAACAGGGTTGAGTCACTTGCCCATGATCACACAGCTAGTAAGTGTCTGAGATTGGATTTGAATTTAGAAAGATGAATCTTCTTGATTCCAAGCCCAGGGCTCTATCCAATATACCACCTACCTGCCATTGCTACCTTGCCATAGAGTTCTGTCATGTTGATAAATCAATATTTAAGTTTACAGTTATAGAATTTGTTTTAGAACCTGAAAGTGCCTTACAGGGGTGGATATAGAGAAAAAGGAGAAGCAGCTGATAGGGGTCGAGGGCACTAAGGGTGAGGGAAAAAAAGGAATAGAAAAAAACCATTCATTTACTCATTTAGAAAATACTAACTGAGCACCTAGGATGTCAATGGCACAAGGCTAGATTATGAAAAGAAGGTTAGAGAGGCAAAGCAAGGCAAGAAGCATTTATTAGATCATTGTGCACTAGGCACTATGCTAAGGGCTCCAGATAAAAAAAGGAGGGAGTTGAAGAGAGGTGTTCATAGCAATGCACTATATAGAAATATTAACTATAATCATCCTTTTTATTATGTAAATTTGGGAGAGGAGTGAAGGTTGGTCTGGGCCCCTCCCCAAATGGAATCTCGGGGAAGAACTCATGAATGGGAGAGGGGGCTCACCATAATGGATGAATGTTCCAGGGTGAGGACCCCTTAGGCATCACTGGAAGTTCCAAAATGAAATGGCAGCTGAGGTTGCACAAAGTCCAGAAAGTTAACAGCAGAGCTAGGAGGAAAATGCAGAAATTGGTAATGAAAGGAAATGGAAATGAGGATTGCTTAAAAGCTGAAGAGTATTCTTTCGCCCTCAATAAACAAATTTCATGATAAAGAGATCTGAGAGTAACTTGGAACCAACAAAAGAATCAGTGTGATCATACTAATATAAACGTAATACAGACTGTTTTGGATCCAGGTGAGTTTAAAGATTCTGCTAAAAGGCAATGAATATTTTAGTGGATGGAGCAAAACTTGCGAAAGGCTCCTTCAGATTTTTGCAGAGAAGGTCACATAATACTTCACAAAGAGCAATATGATTACATAAATCTCTCTGTATATATGTATGATATATATATGCATATACATATACATATAAGGATAAATGAAAAACAAGCTACTAATCAGAGATTCATTTGAAAAAAAATTTCCAAAATATGTCATAAGGTCGTGACATGCTCAGCCTCATTACTATATTTTCTCCCTTTATACAAAGTACCACAAAAATTCATGTTCATGATGATCATCCTGTGGCACTGAAAGATACTATCATGCCTTCTGAATTAGCAAAGAAAAATCTGATCAGTCCAATTTTGAGCTGTCTATATAAACATTTGTAATTTTTTGAAAATTGTCAGACTAGGAATTATATATGGGAACTGCTATGGTGGTCTTAATAAAGCAAAGATTGTTTCAGGAGAGTTGAGTCATATACTTTTACCAGGAACAGACTTATTGATACCTATGTCTAATCAGCAAGTGGTCAATAAATTTCCATTTAGAATAATGGATGACATAACATACATTGCTCCTCTCTAGGAGCCCCTGCCCTAGTGCTTGTTTCCTATTATCTAGCCATATCTGGGACCTGAATCTTGTTTGACAAAAATAAGACTTGAATTATGCATGTATTTGTCTTGTTAGCCAGAATGAAAAAGGAAAGGAGTCTGGCTCTTCTCATTGGCCTAGGGATAATTACATGTGTTGGCTATCAAAATAATAAGGTTTGACCACAGGGACATAAAATCTGAAATAAGGGTCCTGTGAAAAACTGTCAACCACCTCTTCAACAAGGACAATGGCAGAGCTTAAGATACCTCTTGTGGATATTTCTTCCTCTATTAAGCTTATAACATGGGTGGCAAAGAGGAACATAGTCACTAAATGCTGACTTTTCAACTCTCAACAGTACTGAATCAAAAGTCAAGTCCTGAGACATAGGATGACTGCATGGGCAATGAAACTAAAATGTGAATGGATATGTGTATGCACACAGATATGTACATGTGTGCATGTATTTTGAGGACATGTATTTGTGTGAATGTATATATATATGCATGTGTATGTATATATATGTATATATACCTATATAAAATGTTTATACCTCAATGGATAGATGTGCGTGTATACACATACTTATATGAAACATATGTAAAGCAATTTGCAAACCTTAATGTACCATATAAATGTTAACTATTGTTAGAATTGCATACGTGTATATTTGTATGTATACATAAATATACACACATGTGCACATGTACACATCTGTATGCACATGTGTGTAACAAGGCAGCGAATATAAATATGCATGTGTACACATATACACACACACAGAGAAATAGCAAACCACTCTGGTATCTTTGCCAAGAAAATCCAAGTGGGGTTATAAAGAGTTGTACATGCCTGAAATGACTGAATATATATCCATATATATATCTATATAGATATATGTGCATATACATGTAAAAGTGTATGTATGTAATACTGATTATAGTTAGCATTTATGTAACACTCTAAGTTTGCAAAGGGCTTCATACATGCTATCTCATTTGATTCTTACAACAGTCCTATGAAGTAGATGTTACTATTCTCCCCCTTTTACAGAAAAGGATAATAATAGCACCTACTTCACAGGGTTGTTGTGAGGGCCAAATGAGATAACATATGTAAAATGTTTTGCAAACCTTAAAGTGCTATATAATTCTAACTATTGTCTTTGCTAAAAATACATGCACATGTATGTATTCTTTATCATCTCGATTAAAGAATTTACCTTTTCTGTTGAATGTGTTGAATATCCTTGGATTGAGTTTAGAAAGAGTATGGTCAGTAAGATAGATCCAACTGCTTATTAATTGGAATATTTAGTTAATAAAATATTCCATTTCTCAACTATTTCAAGTGAGAATTTACCACATTTAGTAGTCTAAATACTTTTAACTAAACCATATTTTTATTTTCATTTGATTTACTAAAGAAATGGTACCTATCGAGTACCTATTAATTCCTTTTTATGTGAACAGAATTTATAGGAACCGGATGCTACAGGAAAGAAGTAATTTGTTTCTGTAGAGGCAAAGAGAAGGTTGTATGATTAGCAATCAATGGTTGGTCTTCCATAGTTAGGGCTTGTACTAGTGTCCCCTAGAGGGGGATGGATTAGAGACCCTGCCTGCAAAGGGTTATCATGGCATAATCCTCACATTACTGCAGTGAGCCAGCTTTGAAAGGTCCAGGCTGGAACAGCAATTATGTCGTCTCCTGGACCCTCCTTAGCCTTTCCTTCCCATGTCCCAGTAAATTCAGTGAGGAAAGGGGTAGGAGTCCAGGCTACAGGCACAGAGGCAGAGATGAGGGAATGAAGTTCCTAGATTCCTCCAGGAGGAAGAATATCATCTTCTAAACAGTCTTACTTGTGTCAGGAAATTTTCTCTATTGAGACTAATGAACCTCTTAAGAGAGGCATATCTGTCCTTGAGGGTCCAGTGACTGTGGGACAAAGACAGGACGTCAAAGGAAAAAGCAATGTTTTAGCATGCTAAGGAAGCTGCTGATAGCAGTTTTGTAGGGTACTAAGGAAATTTTTGATAGTAGCTTCAATTTCTAAGGGTATAGATTTTGTTTTTTTTATAACATTTTATGCCCACTTAGAATACTTAGCCAATCAACAGATTTCCATTGCAACTTAGAATCGATAAGTGAAAAGCTTTCACTGGAGAGGGAAGAGTAGAGAAAAGGGGAATTATTTAAGAGAGAAAAAGGAGACTTTTGATGAAATATTCGCCATACATTTCGGCAGGGTTTGTAATTAGAAAGAGAAGAAATTCCTCTTTCAGGGGTAGGAGAGAAGAGGGCTACTTTTGCAATTGTAAAAGAGGTCCCATTGAAGTAACCTAGACAATGTTCTAGGTGTTGCAAGAAAGAATATTAAATAGTTGTTACAACAATGTAGCAGATCATACACTTTTAATATGAAGTTGCATAGTTTGTTAATTTGTTTCTTCTTCAAAAAAAGTTGCATATTTCCTATTTCTAGGCTACCAGATGTTTTGGGGGGCCCCTTATTGTTATTCTATCTAATGTTGAAAAATGATTATGATTCCTATTTTTTTCCATATATAGATACTTGTCATCACCACAAAATCTTCTGTAACCCTAGGTGGTCAACATTATTACCATAGGAAAAATAGGAAGTGAAAGTGAAGTGAAAAGTAATGAAGTGAA